>NC_134826.1:81766221-82366221 GCF_004210375.1 Tachypleus tridentatus | reverse complement strand
ATAATAATAAACGCATCTTGATTGCTGAACGATATTTTACTATTTTTGTAATGTAGTTTTTCTTTTAAAAAAGTTACGTACAATACTGCATAAGTTTACTTCCCATTTCACACAATAGAAAAAAAAAATCAAACACATAGGGCTGGAAGCGTAACGAACCAATAACAAACAGTTTAGACACAGGGTTAATTAATGCGTTTTCTTGAAAGGCGTGTCGGTTAACTGCATTGGAATTATTATTATTCATATATGTTTCACAGAAAATAATACTCACGTATTAAAATTATTGTAAATCTAATTTTTAGGAGCCAGTGATCACATTTTAAATATTATGAACTAGAACTGTTGATAGTGGACGCTACTAGCTTCAACATGAACACATTGAATACCTGTTTAAACTCGCACTAATATTAAATATTTCTTGATGTTAATACACTTCGTCTTATTTCCTATACAATACAACAGTTACACTTTTCTTGTTATTACTAACTCCCATTCAGCTGACCAATTCTGATAATAGTTAACACAGAATTAATCTCCAAAAATACATAACTTCTGGAAATTGCAATTTTATTTCAAAGACAGTTTTCTCTCGAAATAACAAAAAGGAAGCTGTCAAGCAAAACACTACGTAACTAAAATATTAGTTTTTAATAGTTTTCTCTCACTCGTGCCTATCTTGTAACTTACTCACACTGGTCTAATGTCCAACGATTTCAGAAGAAGGTTTTAAAAGGGTCCAGTTACATCAGATTAGAAGGACTAACAAAAGGAAATTTTTAATTTGCTGTCAGTTTAAATATAGACTTTCATGTACACAAACTTTAATTACAATATCTCATTTTTAATATTAATTAAACTGTGATTAGTAGTACTATTATAAAAATATTTCTAAGCTATAATTAGTTGTTAAATTATCACACAGACTCGAACACAATTTTCTGAAAATATTGTATATCGATATATCTTCTATTTATAGCGAGAAGAGTTAATAACAAAGTAAATAAGGTACTAAATAATTAATTCTTTCCTAATTTCAGGTAAAATTATTGTGATCGGGAGTACATATTGTGTAAGATACCACATTACATATTGTGTAAGATACCAGATTTTTTACTTCTGAATTGTCTTAACCATTATCGTTTTATTGTTATTAATTGTAATAATGTGTTTGCAATCATTCTGCCAATTTATAAATAGTTTTTCTTGCTAATAATTAGCAACCAACTGCAAACAAACAATTATGATAGCCCCGAGGTATTTTCTTGGTTTAAGGACCTCACGACTGGTTTCACTTGTTCTAGATGGAGTAGCTAAAAACAAATTTGTTTGAGGGATATCGCGCAAAGCTCCACTAGGGCTATATGCGCTCGCTGTCCCAAATTTTGAAGTGATAGATTGGATGGATATCAGTCAGTCAGTCAGTCGACGCCACCCGCTAACAACTCTTGCCAACTGAGTAATGGGATATAACCGTCGCGACCCCAAAGTTTGGAATGCGATTTGGTGGTAGAAGTGGATCGCGAACCACGGAATGTCGGATCCACAGTGTAATCGAAACATATATAACTGCACTGAAGATATATAAGTCTATACTCAACTCACAGTTTTAACTTTTACACTACTCTTAATTAGTTATAATACTACTAGATGTACTTTTGCTGGATCCCCGAAAGTGTTATGCTTTTGGTTTTATTTACTCGTGAAGCATAACACTTTCAGGGATCCTGAAAAAGTACATCTAGCAGTATTCTTCTCGTGATTCATGGCATGCGCACGTTTAACTGACGTCACGGTAGTGAAAATCGTAATATTAAGCATTCCTTATGTGATGTCATTTTAATGTCTACTGATTGACGGACAACACAATACTGTATAATGGTGCGAGTGTTTAAAACAGGTGACCTCTTCAGGTGGCCTACAACTTATTACCTTAAACATTATTCAACATACGATATTTGATTTTCCAGTGTTTCTATTTTATCGGTATTTAGATCCTTTGAATTGACCTGGGAGGGTCAAGTACAATCTTGACCTATTCCTTCCACATTTATGGTGTTATTAATAACTTTATGGTGGGCAATTGTTAAATGTTGAACTGTTAAATGTTAAATGTAAAAGCGGGTATTGCGTTCACAAATTCCCATTTATATCAATACAAAACCCCAGCGCGGAATGTCCAGATAGTTAAGGCGCTCGACTCGTAATCTTACGGTTGCGGCTTCAAATCCCCATCATACCAAACATGTTCGCCCCTTTCAACTGCTGGGGGATGGGGGAGCATTATTATGTGACGGTCAGTCCCACTTTTCATTGGTGAAAGAGTAGCCTAAGAGTTTGGCGGTAGGTGGTGATAACTAACTGCCTTTCCTCTAGTCTTACACTGCTAAATTAAGGAATGTTAGTACATATAGCCCTCCTGTAGCTTTGCAAGAAATTCAATAAAACAAACAAATAATACAAAACCCCTATCAAGACCATACCATTTATGCTCTGACATTCATCATTCACCCTGGAACACACTCGCTACATGCAGTCTATATAATATTTTTTCATATTATTGGCTTATTCTAAGTGTATTTACATAAATGCTCTTTTATTACACTATATAATACACAAGAAGCTTATGATTTATGTAGATCTAGCAATAAGTGTCATATACTTATAGTATAGTATATATACATATATAAGGGTGAGAGGTAATTAGGTCTATTTTCATCATGTATGACACAGGAAGCTAATGTGCATAACATTTCATTTTTATGAAAGTTTTTCTTAAAGTATGTGAATGATCTGCTTAGAAGTCTATCATGGAGTGAGGTTGTATGTTTGCATATATATGTAGGAAGTATAAGTTTGTTGAGTGGAAACTCTATATACACTAGTGGGTATTGCATTTTGTTGGTTTTGTAGCTGAATTTTAATTTTCTTGGGTGCAACACTGATCCAGGCTGGACAGTGTGTTCAGTTATATTATTGGTTGTTTTTATTGCTCGTATATTTTTAATATATTAGTTGCAGTTGTTCCTATATTATTTACTGACAGACTTCTAATTTGATTTATACTTTTCCAGATTTTGTTTGAAATTTCATTTATATATTTTTTGCCAAGTTAATTTTGTGTTGAAGTTAAGAGCAAGAAATTTTGCTGATGTAGCTGGTTGTTTGGAGAGGTTTTCTATAACAACATAGTTTGGGGGTGGTTAATTTTCATTAGTTTCTTTAGTTTTGCCAGTACTGAGGTTTGTGGTTTTGGTATATTAAATTTTATTCATTATTTAACAAAGGCTATAAATGCGTGGCTGCTGTTGATGATGTTTTGAAACTCTTCTTGATAGCTTCCTCATCTGCAAGTTGTGAAGTGAAGCAGAAATTTTGGTCATTTAATGGCATGATGAAGAGTACGGGGCTAACTATCCCTCCTTGAGGTAACCCAGCCTCAGAAGTAGAATACTTCCAATAGGTGCCCTCAATATTTAATGGCATGATGAAGAGTACGGGGCTAACTATCCCTCCTTGAGGTAACCCAGCCTCAGAAGTAGAATACTTCCAATAGGTGCCCTCAATATTTAATGGCATGATGAAGAGTACAGGGCTAACTATCCCTCCTTGAGGTAACCCAGCCTCAGAAGTAGAATACTTCCAATAGGTGCCCTCAATATTTAATGGCATGATGAAGAGTACGGGGCTAATTATCCCTCCTTGAGGTAACCCAGCCTCAGAAGTAGAATACTTCCAATAAGTGCCCTCAATATTTAATGGCATGATGAAGAGTAGGGGCTAACTATCCCTCCTTGAGGTAACCCAGCCTCAGAAGTAGAATACTTCCAATAGGTGCCCTCAATATTTAATGGCATGATGAAGAGTACGGGGCTAACTATCCCTCCTTGAGGTAACCCAGCCTCAGAAGTAGAATACTTCCAATAGGTGCCCTCAATATTTACCCATCATTTTTGATTTGCTAGAAAGTTTGATAACCAGCAAATAAATCCTCATGGTAGTTCCATCACTAACATCCTGACCCTTAGGCCTGAGTGCCAGATTATATTGAAAAACCTTCTTTAAATCGAGAAGACAATAACTGTACACTCCCTCTTGTTAATGCAATGTATTATGGTTTCAGTCAATCTAACTAAATGATCTGTTGCTCACCAAAATTTTCTGAAACCAATTTGTATTTCCAGTAATTTTGAATTGTGTTCTAGGTAATGATTTAATCTTTCACTTATTATTCTTTCTAAAAATGTTTATGAGGCTGGTCCAGCTGATTGGTCTGTAGCTTATTTGCTGGTTTTCCTTCCTTTAAAAATATGAGAATATTTGCCTGCTTCAATTTGATTTTTACACAGTTGATCAACTGATTATTTAGAATTAAGCACATGGCTACATAATGGGCTATCTGCCTTCTGCCTACCATGGATATCAAAACCCGGTTTCTAGCACTGTGACAATGGGGAGCAAGTCAGTTTGGTTTGATTTTCACATAAAGTTACATGAGGGTTATCATCATTAGCCATCCCTAATTTAGTACTGTTTGACTAGAGGGATGGCAGGTAGTCAACACCATCCACCACCAACTCTTGCGATACTCTTTAAGCAACAAATACCAAGTTTAACTAGGACATTATAACACTCCTATGGGAAAGCCAAAAGGGTGTGTTTAGTGACGGGGATTCAAACACATAAGTAGAATAAAATTAAACATCAAATCATGAAGGGTAAAACAAATAAAACAGATTTTGGATTTACATGTAAAAAGTCACAGGTTTGAATTCATCTAATTAATACATCTAAAGCATTTAAAAAGTACATTAAATTTGTAACTTACAGAAACCTGTAACAAATAAAATGGAGTCTTTTATTCTACACATTTACCTTTTTTTTTTTGTACACAGTTTTAAAATTATATATAAACCTATATGAAGTTTAGACTTGTTCTTATTTTGCAAGGGATTATGCAATAAAATTTATGTTATAAAAATATAACCCAAATTAAAACTGAAATCAGAGACCACACACAAAATAAGTATGTTCAAATGGTATTTCAGGAAATATGTAGGTGGTAGGTGACATTTGTAGTGATGCGTCACCAGACTGATCTCTACTTGATGTGTTGCATACCAATTTGTGCTTTAATTGTAACTTTCCAAATCATTACTGTTAACTTGGTTGAAGATTTTTTGGATATATTTTATTTCTACTCGTACTTTGTTAACCATGTTATTATGCTGTTCTTAGTTTATGAGGTCTATCCAGACTGTTATATTATTGTATGTATGGGGGATTACATTTTGATGCCTGGAAGTCATTTAAATTGTGTTATACAAAGGAATATTGCACATGAATAATTCACAGTTTAATTACTTTCTATACATAAAAAAATTCTTGTTATGAACAAAGATCGTTCAAAATCCAACAGTGTTAAAAATTGGAAGAATCGTAAGTCAGTAAAGAAGGAATTTGAATATACCTAGAGGGGGTCTCAAAAATTTTAGAAATCCCAGGTCCTCATCAAAGTTTATCCACCCTTATCTCTAGTTATGTACGAGTCTCATAAAAGTATTAAGAAATATATATATCTGTACTGAACAGATTTAATCTCTTTAATTACTGCAGGGTTTGGGTTTCAGATTCTGGGTTTTATGTAGAAAGTGTGCAATTCCCCACATCTGTTTGTGTTCAGTTCTTTTACAAGTGAGAAAAGTATAAAAATATTCCTCAGTATGTAGACCTTGCTGGTAGTTAACACCATTAAAATAGTTTTGTAATAAAAATGTCAACAATGGCAGAGTTTATCAATAACTAGATAAACTTCTACAGAGTCCTCAGCAGGGTTCTGCTTCTAGCATAAATATAGTTTATCAATAACTAGATAAACTTCTACAGGGTCCTCAGCAGGGTTCTGCTTCTAGCATAAATATAGTTTATCAATAACTAGATAAACTTCTGCAGGGTCCTCAGCATGGTTCTGCTTCTAGCATAAATATAGTTTATCAATAACTAGATAAACTTCTACAGGGTCCTCAGCAGGGTTCTGCTTCTAGCATAAATATAGTTTATCAATAACTAGATAAACTTCTGCAGGGTCCTCAGCATGGTTCTGCTTCTAGCATAAATAAAACCAAAATTTAAGAGTTGCAAATATCCTTATTCTTTGCTCTTGTAATTCGTGTGTCAAGTTCTGTTGTAGCTTACAGAGTGCATAATTCTTCTCATGATTCATAGCATGCACACTTTTACTGATATCATGAAGTACAAACTATAATATTAAGCACCACTTATATGGCATCATTTTAATATCTACTGACTGTGACTGACTAACAATACATAACTATATAGTGGTATGATTAGTTAAAACAGGCGATCCTTCCAGGGAACCTTTGACTCCTTTTTGGGGAAGGTTAGTATTCCTATATTACACCTTTAATTTTTTTAAATGAACAGTGTTTCTAAAATTACTATATTTTAGGTTTTATCAACATTTCGTAATTGTGAAATTATACTTTTCATCACATCTCAAAGCTTAATATTTTGGTATCTTGGTTTATTTGAACTTAAAATTTATTCAAAAACCCATAAAATGTTTTATAACTTACAACCAAAATTTTTTCCTTAAACAAGTTGTTCATAAATAAGCATTTTAGTTAGTATCTTTCACATGTACAGGGTCTTTCTTGGGGTTTCATTTATAGCTACTGTTGAAAATTCAGAAATGCATAAATATATAGGTAAATCATTACTAACATATGGACTAATTGGTCCCAATTTTTCATATTTTTTAATAAAGCTTCAGGTTTAATATTTATTCATAAATAATTTTATATAATGAATCTATGAGCAGTAAATAATGTAATAAATATCTTTATTTAAATTTAATTAATTACTTTATCCTTTTGACTTAAAACATTATACAGTCCTTATTTATGGAAAAGGAAACACATTACTTAATACAAAACATAAATCATGTTGGTCATACATGCTTCTTTGATATGTTGACAAGTTAAATAATTTCAACACTTAACCATCTTTAGGATTTAATACATTTCAATGAAAAGAATCATATAGTTTTGATGTTCTTTTACTAATAACTTACCTACAGATGAAACACAAGATGTCAACACAAAATGATTCTATCCTGACATGAAAGATTAATTGTATTCTTTTTCCATGTTTTAAATATCAAGAGAAAACCTTATCTATAGAAACTAGTTTACTTTCTTTTATTCTGTGAATTTGAAATAATATAAATGATTAATTTACAAGTTTGACAGATTATGAATCTTATATTTTTTTAAAACAACAATAGACTCAAAATTCATGCTGAAGAAACATGTTAATATCAGTGAGTAAATCAAGTGACAGGGTTTCAACAGCTCCCCCCTTCCAAATCAGATTAAAGTGTGTGTTTACTTTTCCAAGTAAAGGGAAATCATGTTACTGGAAGGTTATGACATCATAGCTAAAAACTGTTCAAAGGGGTGGACCTCTAAGCTGCACTTGAGCTATATCCACTGGAACATCACTTATTTATTCATATTCATGAGCATTATTACTGGTGGTTACTATCACATTATTCTGTTATGAAATTATGCTTTTAAAGTCTGGGTGAAGCTATACAACCACTTTTGAAACAAGGACAATGCTTGGATTTCATTAAAAATATTCATTACTCTATTTCTGTTGAATTATGTGTTATTAACTAGATATTTTTTCATGGAAAATTTTCTATTTTAGTAGTTTTTATTTTACCAAATAATTAGCAAATTCCTGAAGCAATTATTTTCATGGGAATCTAGTTGTTTTTTTCTGTTTTACTAATGTAGTTTCTTAGCTGAACATGTTATATCCAAAACACAAACCTTCTCCACATGCTGAAAAATAATAGTTAAAGCTGAAAAAATAAATTTCAGTTTGTCATTAGAATAGATAATGTATGAAACTGTATTGTGCCTATGTCTTTAACATCCCTCTGTAAGTGTGTTTATATCCACCCAGCAATATTTCTAGCCTGTTTAACTAGGAGTTAAGAATGAACATGGTTAATAGTCATCTTCGGCAAAGTCCACTAGTTAACATTTTTTGTGGTTCATTGATCAGAAGATTGAGAGCTTTGGCTCAAAAGTCCAAAAGTTAACTAATAAACCAGAAAGTTCAAATAATCAAATACAATTACATTGATTAATAAAAACCAAAATTACAATTCTGTGCAAAGTTACATGGAGTTGCAACATAAATATGTATTGTATTATAATACAACATTTTTTTCATGAAAACTTATTATATAAACAACATGTAGACCAATGCCATGTCTGTCACACCCCATAATAATCCCTGGTATTGAGGGAAGGCCTCGGCAGCACTGGATACAGGACATGCAGTGCAGTTGACACTGAACATATTTTTCTTATTTTTGTTCCAGAGTTCTTAGAACTGGTTATTAAAACACTTATGTCTTCAAACATAAAATTTTAACCATTAAACGTTTCCATCATTTATTCATCAGAAATAAATTTAACCCTTAATGTCATATCCTCTCATCACAGTTTCCACCTTACTCATACTACCTGGAAGAAAACAGTTGTGTTCTGTCAAACTGGCTATCCTTACTCATACTACCTGGAAGAAAACAGTTGTGTTCTGTCAAACTGGCTATATATTTAGGCAATTGACAACAAAGACCTCTTAACACTTGAAAAACAGTACTTGAACTTGTGAATTTGAAGCTGTGTCACCAAAAGTTTTACCATTTCAACTGAAGTGGTTCGTTTTCAAATTATTGTTATTCTACCTCAAATAAGGCTTTCCTACTCTGACTGTTCTTCAACTTTTATCAACAACACATTTTGTTTCCAGTTTGCTACTTTCATCCATATTCAATGAACTTTCTTCTCTTAACCCTCAGTAAATGGCTTTACATAACATAGTTCTATCATGACTTTCAACCATGGTATGTAATGTTAGTAGAGTCTTTAATTTATTATACAGTAAACAATGACAACAGAGGTTCTTCGTTGACTTATGTTGTCTTTCAAACTACTCCAAGATATTCTGGATCTGGAGTGGTAAACTTTCTTACATATTTTAAGGACGTTATTGCATTACATGTTTAAAACAAGAAGGGGTGTAACGTTTACACGGGCTGAATAACAGAACAAAGGGTCGCATTAACAAGCAAGGAACACTTTGGTTTAACCTGTGCTGAGTAAGATAGTAAATTCTAGTAAAGCTACATGTGTGTGTGTGTGTGTGTGTGTGTGTGTGTGTGTGTGTGTGTGTAGAAAACCTCTTTCTTTCTTCTGTTGCCCTTGGAGTTAGTTCTCCTGAAATAATGCTAGATGGCAGTGATTTGAAGTAGGAATATAGTTTAGTATATTGTTTAATGGAAGTTATTGGTATTTTTGTCGTGAGTATAAAAGTAGTTCTTTAGCTGCTAATATTGGTACTTACTTATCTTTCATTAGTCCAATACCTTGACCACAATTTCCATGGATTAGAAACCGTACTAATAGTACATTACAAATTAATAGTAGTACACCATTACTTAACACATCCTTATTTAACACCTTCTTACCATCTATATTGTTTCTAAAATTATCTTGTATCTGAATGCTCACCACATAGTCATAAAAGCACATAGCTAAATGAAGTCAATTCAGAACCAGTTAAGAATAAAACTGAGTTACAAGCACTCTGAGAAAAATATTCATTAGCAAATGAATAAACAGTTAACTCCAAGAAGCTAAAATATTAAGAGAAGTGGAAATGAAAACCAGAAAATTTTTGTTGTTGTTGTATTTTTTGAAACTTAAACAAAAGGACATGATAAAAGACATAATTTATGAAAACATGTAGAACTAATAAAATCATGAACCACACACTTAAAATTATCAGATGCTTGCCTCTTAAAACAAAATCTTATTGAAGAGGAACAGAGATAGTGTCTCAATGGGCCTTTCTCGTTCTTTTAGTTTTAGTACAGTTGTCGACATTAAAAATTAAACAGGATTAATAAAAATAATCATAATAATAAGTAAGATACTAAATTTTCTGACAGATACATTATCTGTTAACCCATAAAAAACATTGAAAAAATACAGAAAATAGTTAGTTACGGGAAGAAGACCAAATGTCAAAACATTGAAGCTAACTAGTAAGTGTTCCTTGTACATAAGGCAGGGAAGAGAGAAGTTAAAATTTTGAAAATAAAAACAAGCTTTCCTCCAATTAAGTTTTATTTTAATAACAAGGTGATTGGCTTATAGAATACGTTTCTGTCAATAGTTTTGTGAAATACGTTTTAAAAGAATTTAAGAAAGGGAAGAGGGAGCTGAAGAGTTTCTAAAAACTAAAGGTCAGTTTTAAATCTTATCTCAGAGGTGGGAGGGTCTGCAAGCTACTTGTTAAGGTTATTTAGGGAACAAAACAAATAATTATAGACTATACATCATTATACAAAGGAAAATTAAACATCTCATTGATACAAAAATACTGTATTTGAAAAACAACAAACAGTTTGTTTCAGGTTATACACAAATGTTACCTGCACCAGTTATCTCTCTGTAGTAGTGATAGGCTAGAGGGAAAGAAGCTAGTCAACACCACTAACTACCGAGCTACTTTTTTAATGACTAATAGTGAGACTAACCATCACATTATAACACTCCTATAGCCGAGCATGTTTGGCAATGGGGATTTGAATCTGCAACCCAAAGATTGAGAATCAAGCATCCTAAGCACTAGACTTAAGAAAACATATAATTACTTTTACAGAATGTTTAATATTGTTTGTCTATGCTTCATTTTGCCCAATACTTTCTCAGTTGAAAACAATGATATCTTATGAAAAAATTTTTGGTTACAAAGAAATGCAACAATGAATATAAATTAAAGCAGGTTAAATACACACACACACACACCAGTTTTTGCTGCTTAAATATAAGGATGCTTCACTAATATATTTCTTTTGCAAAACAGAGTTCCTCACTGTCCAATGCCCCATAATAAGTCAATGGTAAACTTACAGGGCTGAAATAAACTGATATAACTTAGGTTAAACAGAAAGTATCAAACACTGAGAGATTTAGTTTTTGTTTATTTCTCAAACTCAAAAGTAAGACTAGGATAAATAAAAATCCTTGAATGCTTCAATAAATTTTACTTAAAATAGGGAACAATTAAAAAATGTACAGAAAAACGCACATTTTGGATTTATATAAACTGTTTGTGGATGGTCTACACCCAATGTACCTTAAACAGAAAAAAACAACTTCATATTATTAAGTATGGTTGTACTTCATAGTAAGAAACAACAAGGTTTCTATGCGTCAACAAACCTACCTGTTGTATTCCTAAGCAAAAAACTTATCATTCAATGTATTGGTTACCATACACTATGTACATATATACTAAAAAGGTCTTTAACATTTCAGATATAAATATTTAAAAATTTCTAAAACAGCAACTTTTTTTTCTTGTATCTAACTACCTGATTATGTCAGGGTGGCTAGCACCTAGATGGCTTTGACCATTATTACAAGATTTCTGTAGCTCATGTGACTGGTTTGTGGGTATCTGCTTTCGATATTCCAATAAATATATAGATAGTTTTTAATATATAGTGAACCTGTCACGCACATAATATCTTTTCAACCCAACAGATGGCTGTACGTACCAATGGATACACACCTAACAGTTTCTAAAGGTAAAGTATATACCTTATAGAGGTGTAAACATAAAAAGTAGCCAAGAGTATTAAACAGTATTATTTTTAAAATAAAGTAGGATCCTGCTGCAAGAAGTAATGAAACAAGAATTAAAACTACAATAACAAATTTACAAAATATAATCCACACTTTGGTAGCTTTATACATTTCCTGTAGACCAAAGTAAGAATTGCATTTTATAAATTTATAATTGTGTTTCTAATTCTTGTAAAATTTATAGTTATCAAAGATACAGTTATACTGAAAGTTTATAAATGTTGTGTCCTTTCCATGGACATAACAAAACCGAATGAGTAAATAGAAAACAAAATTAAGGCTCCTTAGTTATTCGTCGAATTGCTATGAGAAGTATCCAAAATAAATGCTGCAATAAAAAGTTCACAAATAAGTAACGTGATAGATAGTTTGATAGATTTTTAAATGATTTTGAATCCTAACTTTGGTTGGCAAATTTAGACTGCTTTATTTAGCTACATGAATAACCAACGATTTCCGTGAAACTGTTTTTTTTTATTTACAAAAATGGAAGTATACAGATCAGAACTAAAAAGTAACTTTTCAATAAAGTAAGAAAGCCAGTTCAATATTAAAATGCTCACTAGAAATACTTTAACCTATCAAACTCAATGTTCAAGGAAATTACAACATATAATTTATAATTATATCACAATTACAATACACTGATTCATATGGACGTTAATACAAAGTATCTGGTGAAAGACATTCAATCTATGTTTCACGTAACTTTATTTTCTCTTTAAGGTTTAAACGTTTTCAGAAGCTCAAATGCTGTACTTACCTGTAGGCTACTTTTTCAAATAATTGTAATTGAATTACGCTAACGTAAAACAGATCAACTTGTACAAAGTAACCCATTAACTGAATAAAACAACATCTAACACTCTTACTAATGCACTTTATCGGTAAAAAAAGCTTTCTAAACCTTATATTTGTAATCTACCTTCGAACTAGAAGCTACTAGAAAAAACATTAAATCTATAATTATTTCTAAGCCTATGTCAGAGATGCCAACTATTTCAAACGACTGAGCGTAATGATTTGTAGACAGAGCCCTTTATCATTTGCGGCTACTTGGCCTGACCAATGTTTCTAAGCTGGTTATTATTATAACTATTATTATTTATTACTATTATAGAGATACAAATATTTTTTATTATTTCAAGCACAAACATGATTATTGCAAGTAGCCATTTGGACTATGTCTTTTATTTATTATCAACATTTATTTGTATCTCACTAGAAATTTTCTTTTCACCCCTTTCAAGCCCTGGGGGAACAATTTATCAGTTTATTGTATAGGCCTATATAATATATAATAATTTGGGAGTTGGAACAACTCGTAATATTTGTCTGTATGAGCGTATAGTAGTAATGTATAGACCAAAATCGTAATGGTTGGCATCTCTGCTATGTTATTAAACTTTCTAACCCCAATATTGTCTTTATGGTTCCGTGACTCCCTCTAGTGAACATTACAACTTACAACACTAAAAATGCAGCTGAAAACAACATTAAAACTAATAATGAAGCTATAGAGCATAATTCCAGTATTATCTCACGAGGTTCAGTCAGCGCAGAAAATTTACATTAGTCCCAAATCGATTAGAAAGTTAAATTATTTTAAATAAACAATATAGTCATAGTAAACTTACTACACATTGTTACAAAAGAAAATTAACTGTGGTGGCGTTATAAATAATGGTGACTCCCACTTTTCGTTGGTCAAAGGATAACCTAAGAGTTGGAGATGAATGGTGTGATTACCTGCCTTCCACTCAATCCATAACTTCCAAATTAAGGACGACTAGCGCTGATAGCCCTAGAGTATCTATACGTAGAATTCCAAAACAAACGATCAAATTAATATAAAGAAATATAGTCTTAAAAATGCATAGTAACACCAATCTTATGTTCCCAAGAACCGCCCAGTTTTATATTCATAATATACAAAACCTTAACATACCTGCAAGTAGCATTCATGCGTTTTCAGTAACATACATCCAACAGGAAATCCTGGTGGTAGAAACTAGGTACTATTCAGAAAATTAAGTCAATGTTCTCTCAGTAACCGCTATATAAAGAAAGTGTATTTGGGGTGGTAGGGGTGGAAAATAAAAGTAAGCTTGCTTATTTATTGTTCAGCACAAAATTTATACAAAGGGTCATCTATATTCCTCCCACCGCAGGTATCAAAACCCGAATACTTCAAGGTTATAAACCTACAGATTTACCGCTGAGTAACCAGAATGAATGAGGGGGTGGGAGTAAATATCTAAAGCGCCTCATGCAAAAAAGAGAGTTGAGCTACTATTTCTTAGGGAGAAAACTAAGAAATAAGAACACACATGTGAATTATTATTATTACTAATATAGTAAAATGTTAGGGTGGTTAAGGCGCTCGACTCGTAATCCGAGGGTCGCGAGTTCGAATCCCCATTACATCAAACATGCTAGCCGTTTCTGCCGTGGGGGCGTTATAACCTTCGGTCAATCCCACTATTCGTTGTTTTAAGAGTAGCCCAAGAGTTGGCGGTGGGTGGTGATTACTAGCTTCCTTCCCTCTTGTCTTACACTGCTAAATTAGGGACAGCTAATGCACATAGCCCTCGTGTAGCTTTAGGCGAAACTCAAAAAACGAAAACAGACGATAAAATATAGAATAATATCTGCAGTTATATAATAACTAAAATCGAGATTTAGAAAGTAAGCCATTCAGTACACGGTTTTTATGGATTATTCATGTAAGTAAGATAATTGAGACGAAACTAATTCTAGTTTTAAAATAGATGAATTGGTTTAAGTAGTTTATTTTCTAACTTTATCAAGTAGTTAAATTTAAAGCTCTGAACCTGACGATGACCGAAGAAGGTCGAAACGTTGTTCGCTCTTCTATGTAAAATATTTTCTCAACCCAAACGAGCCGTATTTGCATATAAAAAGCTCTGAACATTTAATAGTAAAAATCTACATACGTATCATAACTACTATATTTCCCTTTTCTTCTTATATTTTGTGTATAAGCTTCTTAGTAAAGTATTATCATTTGACATAATATTTCGAAAAAGTTCTATCAAGTTTTACCGTAGTAACAGCTTAATTAAACTTTAGTTTTTCTGTTAAGTAACATGACTTTACAATCAAACGAGCCATGAACTTTTTTGTGAGATATCAAATAGACCAATCGAGATACACTTTCCGCTCAACCTTTTTTTTTTTTTTTTTACTGTCTTTAAACGTTTACGGTTTTTGTGAGGTTGTGAAACTTTAATAATGAAATAGTACACACATATATTTATACATGTTGGTTGTCAAAGGGTAGGAATGAGTAATTATTGCTTACGAAGGCTATAAATGATGTGTATTATTGTACAGGACAGATCAGCTAGCTCACGAAGGAACAATGGTTAATTGTTTTTAGTACACGGACGACACTATCCTCGTTTGTATTTCTTTATACAATGTGAAATCAGTAGCTTTTATGACGCCCATGCGCAATAGCGGGTAATATGGAATCAAACCAACCTCCTAAATAGCACCCGTTTATGTACAAAATATTCAGTGTCTTACATCAAACAGCTAAGATCAAAATGCACCACTTTGAGTGAAATTTAAAATTTTGATTTCAAAGAGGCAATACCCCCGGAACATGCACTATAACTTAATAACACGTTTTGTTTCCTTCAGAAGAAGCACTTTCCACCCCACCCATACTATATTTCTTCCTTAGCCCCTGAACTTTAATATTTTTATTTAACTTTGATGTAAAATAATATGGTTTAATGTCTATACGAGGCTATTTAGTTAGTTCATGGTTCTTATTACTTTCGTGTGTGGCCCGATATCGTCAGGTAGTTAAGGCACTCGACTCCTAATATTAGGGTCGTGGATTTGAATCTCCGTCACACCAAACATGCTCGCCCTTTCAGCCGTTGGTAAAAGAGTAACCCAAGAGTTGGCGGTGGGTAGTGATGACTAGCTGCTTTCCCTCCAGTCTTACACTGCTAAATTAGGGGCAGCTAACGCAGATAGTCTTAGTGTAACTTTGCGTGAAATTCAAAAGAAACCAAAGCGAAACTAATTTGCATTAGTTAACTAAATCTCAACTAATTGCCCTAGATATGATGTCAATATTTGATATAAGCTCTTATCATAAGATTAATTATTTTTAAACTGGATGAATATTATATAGAGGTTTCTCTGTCAGTTTTATGGATGTTCACTAATTACTTGAGTTTATTTTACTAGCAATAAAAAATGTTATCTGTATAAATAATAAATAATTGTTTGGAATGTAATTTATAAAAACCAGTGCAACGATACAATTTCTGAGAGCTCTAATTAGAAGGATATGTTCAACATGGTGGGAAAACTGCCTTATTTATGGGCTGTAAATAGTGTTTTTCATTGCTAAGAGCTCACATTGTTGGATCTCGAATTTAATTATAAAATAGGTATTAAACCAACGCAAATATAAGAAGTTACTTTAACATAGTACTGGACGTGTTTATTTGTTTAAAAAGGAAGGGGGTAGAGATATTTAAATAAAAAATTAAGCACAAACTTACGATAAATCGAGAAGCTACTTATATAGGAAAATTTCGCTTAGAAGTTTCAACGTTAGGGTATATGCGCTTAGATAGTCTACTATTACACAGAATTGAAGTATCAACCACGTAGATCAAGTGATAGATGCTGATTGATTTAACGGGAGCCTGCTTCGTCATCTATGCCGTCGAGGACTTACACGTGTATACTATGTTACCGTGTTATAGCTATCTCCTGATGTCTAGCGGAAGGCTAGTCTGGCAACGTTGCATTAGGAGCCTTCGTGAAGCTGATTTTACACAGCCTCACGAGATAACTTACACGTACACTCGATTTTCAAGGTCGGGTAGAATGGAACAGAAGTGTTTAAGTATTCACAAGTGAAAGCTACAATATCAGTCAGGACTGTATTGAAGGAAATTTAAAGAACGGATAATAAATCCAAAGTAAGCCTAGACTGTAAGATTTCATTCTGTGAAAAATGTTTTATTTCTGTGAGATTTATTAACGTGCTTTAGGATTGTATGTACATAATACTTTACAAATGTTACCTTCGCCTCACGTGACGCGTTGATGCGGAAGTGTGTCTGCTTCCTTAGTTTTGGCGTCTTGTACGTAAAGGGTTAGGCCTAGTGTATGATTGTTTTGCGAAAGCGCCTGAACAAAACGTTGTTATTGTGCTAGAAGTTAAACTTCAGTTTAAAAGCAAGCGTAGGCGAGAAAAATGATGAAATAAAAAAGTTTTGTTTATTTATTAAAATTTTAATATTTATAGAGAAAATAGTACACGTAACTAATATCATAAATCGTATAGTTCTTATGTTTTTATATATATATTAATTGAGTCAGTAAAACTTTTGCAATATTTGTCTTTTGTCTGTATATTTATTAGTAGTTGTATCTGTATGGTACTTGATGTTTTAAAGTCGCCTGTTTGTTTATTATTGTTTTATTCTCTAAAGCAATTTTTTTCTGTACCTCTCTCTATCCTTCTACTTTTCTCTAAAAGCTCACTTCGCATTTGTAGTAACTTTCTGTTAATTACACTCTACGTTCTCATTTATTATTAAACTCAGGACAAAGTTACACCGCGAATATCAGTAACCAATTTATAACTTTACAAGCCCACTAACTTATCACGGTGCCACCGAGAAAGGATGTTGTGACAGGGTTTCCATTAGACGTATTTTAAAATGCCACGACCTCTTTGACGTGTTTTTTTTTTTGACGAACTTTAAAACTCATTAATATTTTTAATGCTCTGTTTAAGTTTCACTTCACTATTCAAGTCTTTATGTTTACTGAACTGTTTTTAATTTTTTCCATATGGAAAAAAATCAGATGTTACGTTCTGTAATAAAAATATTAGGTTGTTTTGGTTCTATAAACATAAAAGATATTCTTGTGACCGTTTCGTTTGTTGGAGGGCCTGGCATGGCCAGATGGTTAAGGCACTCGACGGCGTGTCATGGTCAGGTGGTTAAGGCACTGGACTCGTAATCTTAGGGTCGCGAGTTCGAATCCCCATAACTCCAAACATGCTCGCCCTTTCAGCCGTGGGGGCGTTATAATTTGGTGGTCAATCCTACCATTTGTTGGTAAAAGAGTAGCCCAATAGTTGGTGGTGAGAGGTGATGACTAGCTGCCTTCCCTCTAGTCTTACACTGCTAAATTAGGGATGGCTAGCGCAGATAGCCCTCGTGTAACTTTATGAGAAATTCAAAACAAGCAAGATCGTTTGTTGAGCGTGTTCTGTTAGATTATTTCGTGTTGGTAGTATAAAGTCAAGGCCAGTTAATCGTAACGGAAACCTTTTATAGAAATTATATTTATTTAGTACACGCGGTACTTCTAATTCCATAATTACTTCGTTGTTGTTTTTATGTTATTGGCACAAAGTTGCAATATGAGCCATCTGCACTCTATCCACTGCGAAAAATCAAACTCCGGATTTTAGCATTGTAACATTGTAAACGTGAGGCTAAACTTCCTTGTGAACAAAATCAAAGTTTAGGGATCTGAACTAACTAACTGGTTGACTCAGTAATTAATTAACAGTCTAATTTAGTCTCAACTAACACGCATTGTATATATTTTAAATCGTTTCTAATTTTCTAAGAAAGTTCTGATTCCTAAGTCATGCACTGATCACGTGACGTAAAACTAACTGTTGCCAACAGCGATACAAACGTCTAAATTTAGAATATAAATCTTAAAACACTACCTCTTCCTGAATTGTGCTCCCCACCCCCTCAGTGGCACAGCAGTATATCTACGGAGTTATAACGCTAAAATTTGGGTTTTGTTACCTGTGGTGGGTAGAGCTTATTCTGTAATTTTGTGCTTAACTACAAACGAACAATCCTAAATTGTGAAATCCTATTACACAAAGAAAACAAATAGTATATTAAGCAATAGCAAATAACAAAATTATTCACAATAAACTATATTAATATTCACAAAAACAGGCATTGAAATTATTGCATATTTAATTGTTGAAACACTATACAATATAAAGTAATGAGCAATAAAACAACCTTTTTTCTTTGAGGAATTATTCTTTGAAGCTCCCCAGTTAACCATTCTTCCCACTGACGTGCTTCTTAAGACGATCACTATGGTAACCTTGGATTTGAACCACTTGTCTTTCTGGACTTTGTTGCCTTTGAGGTTGGTTGTCTTTTACTATCGTGAACTTTCATCCTTGTTGTTACTGAAATATAAATTTCAAAGTTCCGTATTTCTCATGTTTTGGTAAGGATTATATTGGTTTTAGTCTGTGAAACTACCTGGAGGGATTATATCTTTACATTTGTGTTTCTGTTATGAAGTCAATTTCCAATATGCACATTTTCTCAAAGCCATCTATCCACACATTGTGTAATGTGTAGAAGCTTCCTACAATGACAGGGAATTCAAACTTTCCTCTAGCTGGAAAGTTTGTTCATCTTTTGATCATTCAACTCATCTTTCTGAAGACAAACTTACATTACGTGATCAAGGCTTCCCATGAGTTAGCCCATTTATTCCATTGGTATTTTTCACTAATGCATTTTGTATATCTTCAATGGAACAGATGAAGTATTCTACTATTCCTGGTATAATCACCTGGACTTATTATGAATGGTTGATTTTAAATTCTCAAATGTAATAATATTCACTTTTCTACACTTAGAGTAGTATTATTTTTCTATTATCTTTTGGGGAAAAGCGTTTCCTAAAGGCTTTCGTCTTCAGTCCTTTGCAGTAAGTCCCTTTAAGTTGCATTTGAAATGCCTTTCAGTAGTATAGCGATAACTCTTAAGAATTATAACGCAAAACATCGTTTTTAGATACCCGTAGTGGGTAAAGCGCAGATCACCGATTGTGTATCTTTACGACGACAAACAAACAGACAAAATACATTTGAAACCCTCTGTGTTACGATTTCCTTCCTACGTAATCGTTTGTTTGTTTGTTTGTTTTAGAATTTCGCGCAAAGCTACACTTGGGCTATCTGCGCTAGCCGTCCCTAACTTAGCAGTGTAAGACAAGAGGGAAGGCAGCTAGTTATCACCATCCACCGCCAACTCTTGGGCTATTCTTCTACCAACGAATAGTGGGATTGATCGTAACATTATAGCGCTCCCACGGCTGAAAGGGCGAACATGTTTGGAGTTATGGGGATTCGAATCCACGACACTGGGATTATAATTCGAGTGCCTTAACCACCTGGCCATGCCGGGCCACGTAATCTTGAGTGGACAGTTTTTAATCACAAACTTTTGTTTGTAGTACCAGATAATATGTTCTTTTAATATACATTTGGAACTTCTACTGTGATGTGGCTTATTTCTTCCCTTCTGAGTTAACATTTGTTTAATTATTATTGAAATTCGTTCAAGCTGTCGTCAAAGAGATGTAACATATGACCAGATAGTTTAATAATTATGGGTAATATTTGGTTTATTTATCTGAATCATAAATTAATTAAAGTTCCATTCACAACTGAGCAGCTTTTTTATTTTATTCAAAGTTGTACATGTACTGTGCTTTTAACCTGATTCACTCTGTCCTCATTCGAATGTTTATGGCCGAATGTATCATTCCACTGATGACACAGTGCGTTCTAGTCATTGATAATATAGCGCGAACGTTACATTTAATTAGCTATGCTCATTACTAGGCATGTATCAGTTCTGATCTATAAAGATGGCTTGGTTTGATCAGAAGTTACTATTAATTTTGTATGGATTGTTTGTGTACTAACAAGTTCATCGTTTCGCATGGATAACTGAATAAGTCCACATTTCCAGTTAGGATTCGATCTCCATCTTACTCCGTTCCTAAAGTTTGCTTTAGAACTTCCTTCTGGTGTGTCACTCCATGTATGATGTCTGATCGTTGTTACGACTTTTAGTGGGAAGGTTGCTCGAAGTAATTAAAACTGTCCCTTTTAAATCGGAGCTGGATGAACAACTTGTTCTCCACTTCTCAACTTAAACATTTTGAAAATGATTTCAAACTGTGCTTCTTATGCCTTCTGTGTTACTTTCTCGTCATATAATCTGTGGTTTCTCAACTGGATGATGTTATTGAACCGATCTTCTAAATTCCTTTACTTGATGAATTAGTGGTGGAGCTGTAACAGCACGTGAATTTTATACAATCGAAAATGGTAAGTCAGAAACTGTGATACTGTAAACCACGTGGGTTTACGTATTGCATTGTTAATCGTCTTTGAAGCTGGAAGTCTTGAGGAGGTATATAGAGGTGTGACTAAACTTTTAATCTGTTCATTGTAAACATTCTAACTGGTCCTTAACTGCTCTAACTGTATATTTCAAGAACACGTATATACTTGTGTTGACTTCATTTTATCAATTACTTTGAGTTTTATTGTTTTGAGAAACATCAACGGTGTCGTCAGGTATGGCAACGTGTAGAAAATAGTGGCTGTTCAGTGTTCATCGGATAAGGCAATGTGTAGAAAATAGTGGCTGTTCGTTAGGGATAGTTATTGGCGACAACGATCTGGATAAACAATACTGATGCTGAGTGCTGTTTGAATAGACATTAGAAGTACAAAGATTATAACTGGTGATTATTGTCTAGTAATAACTTTAAATCTAGGCTTAGCGTTTGGTCAAACAACGTGGGGCCACACTCTAAAGTAGGTTTGGTCAAACAACGTGGGGCCACACTTAAAGTAGGTTTGGTCAAACAACGTGGGGCCACACTCTAAAGTAGGTTTGGTCAAACAACGTGGGGCCACACTCTAAAGTAGGTTTGGTCAAACAACGTGGGGCCACACTCTAAAGTAGGTTTGGTCAAACAACGTGGGGCCACACTTAAAGTAGGTTTGGTCAAACAACGTGGGGCCACACTCTAAAGTAGGTTTGGTCAAACAACGTGGGGCCACACTTAAAGTAGGTTTGGTCAAACAACGTGGGCCACACTTAAAGTAGGTTTGGTCAAACAACGTAAGCCACACTCAGTACGTAAAGCAACGTGGGGCCACACTTAAAGTAGGTTTGGTCAAACAACGTGGGGCCACACGGTCAAACAACGTGGGCCACACTAAAGTAGGTTTGGTCAAACAACGGGCCACACTCTAAAGTAGGTTTGGTCAAACAACGTGGGGCCACACTCTAAAGTAGGTTTGGTCAAACAACGTGGGGCCACACTCTAAAGTAGGTTTGGTCAAACAACGTGGGCCACACTCTAAAGTAGGTTTGGTCAAAAAGTAGGTTTGGTCAAACAACTAAAGTAGGTTTGGTCAAACAACGGGGTCACACTTAAAGTAGGTTTGGTCAAACAACGTGGGGGCCACACTCTAAAGTAGGTTTGGTCAAACAACGTGGGGCCACACTCTAAAGTAGGTTTGGTCAAACAACGTGGGGCCACACTCTAAAGTAGGTTTGGTCAAACAACGTGGGGCCACACTCTAAAGTAGGTTTGGTCAAACAACGTGGGGCCACACTCTAAAGTAGGTTTGGTCAAACAACGTGGGGCCACACTTAAAGTAGGTTTGGTCAAACAACGTGGGGCCACACTTAAAGTAGGTTTGGTCAAACAACGTGGGGCCACACTTAAAGTAGGTTTGGTCAAACAACGTGGGGCCACACTCTAAAGTAGGTTTGGTCAAACAACGTGGGGCCACACTCTAAAGTAGGTTTGGTCAAACAACGTGGGGCCACACTTAAAGTAGGTTTGGTCAAACAACGTGGGGCCACACTTAAAGTAGGTTTGGTCAAACAACGTGGGGCCACACTCTAAAGTAGGTTTGGTCAAACAACGTGGGGCCACACTTAAAGTAGGTTTGGTCAAACAACGTGGGGCCACACTCTAAAGTAGGTTTGGTCAAACAACGTGGGGCCACACTTAAAGTAGGTTTGGTCAAACAACGTGGGGCCACACTCTAAAGTAGGTTTGGTCAAACAACACACTCTAAAGTAGGTTTGGTCAAACACACTAAAGTAGGTTTGGTCAAACAACGTGGGGCCACACTCTAAAGTAGGTTTGGTCAAACAACGTGGGGCCACACTCTAAAGTAGGTTTGGTCAAACAACGGGGCCACACTCTAAAGTAGGTTTGGTCAAACAACGTGGGGCCACACTTAAAGTAGGTTTGGTCAAACAACGTGGGGCACACACTAAAGTAGGTTTGGTCAAACAACGTGGGGCCACACTCTAAAGTAGGTTTGGTCAAACAACGTGGGGCCACACTCTAAAGTAGGTTTGGTCAAACAACGTGGGGCCACACTCTAAAGTAGGTTTGGTCAAACAACGTGGGGCCACACTCTAAAGTAGGTTTGGTCAAACAACGTGGGGCCACACTCTAAAGTAGGTTTGGTCAAACAACGTGGGGCCACACTCTAAAGTAGGTTTGGTCAAACAACGTGGGGCACACAGGTTTGGTCAAACAACGGGCCACACTTAAAGTAGGTTTGGTCAAACAACGTGGGGCCACACTCTAAAGTAGGTTTGGTCAAACAACGTGGGGCCACACTCTAAAGTAGGTTTGGTCAAACAACGTGGGGCCACACTTAAAGTAGGTTTGGTCAAACAACGTGGGGCCACACTCTAAAGTAGGTTTGGTCAAACAACGTGGGGCCACACTCTAAAGTAGGTTTGGTCAAACAACGTGGGGCCACACTAAAGTAGGTTTGGTCAAACAACGTGGGGCCACACTCTAAAGTAGGTTTGGTCAAACAACGTGGGGCCACACTCTAAAGTAGGTTTGGTCAAACAACGTGGGGCCACACTCTAAAGTAGGTTTGGTCAAACAACGTGGGGCCACACTCTAAAGTAGGTTTGGTCAAACAACGTGGGGCCACACTCTAAAGTAGGTTTGGTCAAACAACGTGGGGCCACACTCTAAAGTAGGTTTGGTCAAACAACGTGGGGCCACACTCTAAAGTAGGTTTGGTCAAACAACGTGGGGCCACACTCTAAAGTAGGTTTGGTCAAACAACGTGGGGCCACACTCTAAAGTAGGTTTGGTCAAACAACGTGGGGCCACACTCTAAAGTAGGTTTGGTCAAACAACGTGGGGCCACACTCTAAAGTAGGTTTGGTCAAACAACGTGGGGCCACACTCTAAAGTAGGTTTGGTCAAACAACGTGGGGCCACACTCTAAAGTAGGTTTGGTCAAACAACGTGGGGCCACACTCTAAAGTAGGTTTGGTCAAACAACGTGGGGCCACACTCTAAAGTAGGTTTGGTCAAACAACGTGGGGCCACACTCTAAAGTAGGTTTGGTCAAACAACGTGGGGCCACACTTAAAGTAGGTTTGGTCAAACAACGTGGGGCCACACTCTAAAGTAGGTTTGGTCAAACAACGTGGGGCCACACTCTAAAGTAGGTTTGGTCAAACAACGTGGGGCCACACTCTAAAGTAGGTTTGGTCAAACAACGTGGGGCCACACTCTAAAGTAGGTTTGGTCAAACAACGTGGGGCCACAGGTTTGGTCAAAAAGTAGGTTTGGTCAAACAACGTGGGGCCACACTCTAAAGTAGGTTTGGTCAAACAACGTAGGGGCCACACTCTAAAGTAGGTTTGGTCAAACAACGTGGGGCCACACTTAAAGTAGGTTTGGTCAAACAACGTGGGGCCACACTTAAAGTAGGTTTGGTCAAACAACGTGGGGCCACACTCTAAAGTAGGTTTGGTCAAACAACGTGGGGCCACACTCTAAAGTAGGTTTGGTCAAACAACGTGGGGCCACACTCTAAAGTAGGTTTGGTCAAACAACGTGGGGCTAAAGTAGGTTTTCAAACAACACTCTAAAGTAGGTTTGGTCAAACAACGTGGGGCCACACTCTAAAGTAGGTTTGGTCAAACAACGTGGGGCCACACTCTAAAGTAGGTTTGGTCAAACAACGTGGGGCCACACTCTAAAGTAGGTTTGGTCAAACAACGTGGGGCTAAAGTAGGTTTGGTCAAACAACGTGGGGCCACACTAAAGTAGGTTTGGTTGGGGCACACACTCTAAAGTAGGTTTGGTCAAACAACGTGGGGCCACACTCTAAAGTAGGTTTGGTCAAACAACGTGGGGCCACACTCTAAAGTAGGTTTGGTCAAACAACGTGGGGCCACACTCTAAAGTAGGTTTGGTCAAACAACGTGGGGCCACACTCTAAAGTAGGTTTGGTCAAACAACGTAGGGGCAAACACACTCTAAAGTAGGTTTGGTCAAACAACGTGGGGCCACACTCTAAAGTAGGTTTGGTCAAACACGTGGGGCCACACTTAAAGTAGGTTTGGTCAAACAACGTGGGGCCACACTCTAAAGTAGGTTTGGTCAAACAACGTGGGGCCACACTCTAAAGTAGGTTTGGTCAAACAACGTGGGGCCACACTCTAAAGTAGGTTTGGTCAAACAACGTGGGGCCACACTCTAAAGTAGGTTTGGTCAAACAACGTGGGGCCACACTCTAAAGTAGGTTTGGTCAAACAACGTGGGGCCACACTCTAAAGTAGGTTTGGTCAAACAACGTGGGGCACACACTAAAGTAGGTTTGGTCAAACAACGTGGGGCCACACTCTAAAGTAGGTTTGGTCAAACAACGTGGGGCCACACTCTAAAGTAGGTTTGGTCAAACAACGTGGGGCCACACTCTAAAGTAGGTTTGGTCAAACAACGTGGGGCCACACTCTAAAGTAGGTTTGGTCAAACAACGTGGGGCCACACTCTAAAGTAGGTTTGGTCAAACAACGTGGGGCCACACTCTAAAGTAGGTTTGGTCAAACAACGTGGGGCCACACTCTAAAGTAGGTTTGGTCAAACAACGTGGGGCCACACTCAAACAACTAAAGTAGGTTTGGTCAAACAACGTGGGGCCACACTTAAAGTAGGTTTGGTCAAACAACGTGCCACACTCTAAAGTAGGTTTGGTCAAACAACGTGGGGCCACACTCTGAAGTAGGGGGCCACACTCTAAAGTAGGTTTGGTCAAACAACGTGGGGCCACACTCTAAAGTAGGTTTGGTCAAACAACGTGGGGCCACACTCTAAAGTAGGTTTGGTCAAACAACGTGGGGCCACACTCTAAAGTAGGTTTGGTCAAACAACGTGGGGCCAAACACGTGGGGCCACACTAAAGTAGGTTTGGTCAAACAACGTGGGGCCACACTCTAAAGTAGGTTTGGTCAAACAACGTGGGGCCACACTCTAAAGTAGGTTTGGTCAAACAACGTGGGGCCACACTCTAAAGTAGGTTTGGTCAAACAACGTGGGGCCACACTCTAAAGTAGGTTTGGTCAAACAACGTGGGGCCACACTCTAAAGTAGGTTTGGTCAAACAACGTGGGGCCACACTCTAAAGTAGGTTTGGTCAAACAACGTGGGGCCACACTCTAAAGTAGGTTTGGTCAAACAACGTGGGGCCACACTTAAAGTAGGTTTGGTCAAACAACGTGGGGCCACACTCTAAAGTAGGTTTGGTCAAACAACGTGGGGCCACACTTAAAGTAGGTTTGGTCAAACAACGTGGGGCCACACTCTAAAGTAGGTTTGGTCAAACAACGTGGGGCCACACTCTAAAGTAGGTTTGGTCAAACAACGTGGGGCCACACTTAAAGTAGGTTTGGTCAAACAACGTGGGGCCACACTCTAAAAAGTAGGTTTGGTCAAACAACGTGGGGCCACACTCTAAAGTAGGTTTGGTCAAACAACGTGGGGCCACACTTAAAGTAGGTTTGGTCAAACAACGTGGGGCCACACTCTAAAGTAGGTTTGGTCAAACAACGTGGGGCCACACTCTAAAGTAGGTTTGGTCAAACAACGTGGGGCCACACTTAAAGTAGGTTTGGTCAAACAACGTGGGGCCACACTTAAAGTAGGTTTGGTCAAACAACGTGGGCCACACTCTAAAGTAGGTTTGGTCAAACACACGTGGGGCCACAAAGTAGGTTTGGTCAAACAACGTGGGGCCACACTTAAAGTAGGTTTGGTCAAACAACGTGGGGCCACACTCTAAAGTAGGTTTGGTCAAACAACGTGGGGCCACACTTAAAGTAGGTTTGGTCAAACAACGTGGGGCCACACTTAAAGTAGGTTTGGTCAAACAACGTGGGGCCACACTCTAAAGTAGGTTTGGTCAAACAACGTGGGGCCACACTCTAAAGTAGGTTTGGTCAAACAACGTGGGGCCACACTTAAAGTAGGTTTGGTCAAACAACGTGGGGCCACACTCTAAAGTAGGTTTGGTCAAACAACGTGGGGCCACACTCTAAAGTAGGTTTGGTCAAACAACGTGGGGCCACACTCTAAAGTAGGTTTGGTCAAACAACGTGGGGCCACACTCAAACAACTAAAGTAGGTTTGGTCAAACAACGTGGGGCCACACTCTAAAGTAGGTTTGGTCAAACAACGTGGGGCCACACTCTAAAGTAGGTTTGGTCAAACAACGTGGGGCCACACTCTAAAGTAGGTTTGGTCAAACAACGTGGGGCCACACTCTAAAGTAGGTTTGGTCAAACAACGTGGGGCCACACTCTAAAGTAGGTTTGGTCAAACAACGTGGGGCCACACTCTAAAGTAGGTTTGGTCAAACAACGTGGGGCCACACTCTAAAGTAGGTTTGGTCAAACAACGTGGGGCCACACTCTAAAGTAGGTTTGGTCAAACAACGTGGGGCCACACTCTAAAGTAGGTTTGGTCAAACAACGTGGGGCCACACTCTAAAGTAGGTTTGGTCAAACAACGTGGGGCCACACTCTAAAGTAGGTTTGGTCAAACAACGTGGGGCCACACAACGTAAAGTAGGTTTGGTCAAACAACGTGGGGCCACACTCTAAAGTAGGTTTGGTCAAACAACGTGGGGCCACACTTAAAGTAGGTTTGGTCAAACAACGTGGGGCCACACTCTAAAGTAGGTTTGGTCAAACAACGTGGGGCCACACTTAAAGTAGGTTTGGTCAAACAACGTGGGGCCACACTCTAAAGTAGGTTTGGTCAAACAACGTGGGGCCACACTCTAAAGTAGGTTTGGTCAAACAACGTGGGGCCACACTCTAAAGTAGGTTTGGTCAAACAACGTGGGGCCACACTCTAAAGTAGGTTTGGTCAAACAACGTGGGGCCACACTCTAAAGTAGGTTTGGTCAAACAACGTGGGGCCACACTTAAAGTAGGTTTGGTCAAACAACGTGGGGCCACACTCTAAAGTAGGTTTGGTCAAACAACGTGGGGCCACACTCTGAAGTAGGTTTGGTCAAACAACGTGGGGCCACACTTAAAGTAGGTTTGGTCAAACAACGTGGGGCCACACTCTGAAGTAGGTTTGGTCAAACAACGTGGGGCCACACTCTGAAGTAGGTTTGGTCAAACAACGTGGGGCCACACTTAAAGTAGGTTTGGTCAAACAACGTGGGGCCACACTTAAAGTAGGTTTGGTCAAACAACGTGGGGCCACACTTAAAGTAGGTTTGGTCAAACAACGTGGGGCCACACTCTAAAGTAGGTTTGGTCAAACAACGTGGGGCCACACTTAAAGTAGGTTTGGTCAAACAACGTGGGGCCACACTCTAAAGTAGGTTTGGGTCTATAAGACTAATTCATATCATATTTGGCAGAATAACTTTCTCTTCAAAAATGAAAAGTAAAGAGAAAAGTTCTTTTCCTGTAATGTCTTTAACCAAGCAGAAGAATATTGAGAAGAACTGTTATATAGTCTGTTGTATTACTAATTGTATTTACACTGCTAAATTAGGGACGGCTAGCGCATATAACCCTCCTGTAGTTTTGCGCGAATTTCAAACCAAACCAAACCAATGATATCTTGAATAAAGTTCACCACTGAAGGTGTTCAATTAACAACACTAATAGTATTTTTAATGCTTTTTGGTGAGTCTTAAAACATTCCTCATCAACCGGATATTACTTTTTCTTCTTGACATTATAACTTTAGCGTCGATTATGGTTGAGAATCTCTGGTAAACATACTGGTAGTGGTGCCCAATTTTGTTACCAAGTGTGAGTGGAGGACACGTTTGGAAATTCCATTTTGGGTCACATGTAATGTGACAACTGACAACTAAAAGAAATGCTTTTTTTAGCGTTGAAAATCAGAGACATCTAATAGAATCAAATGTTATCGTGATGTAAATAAATTATTATCGCTTGAAATTCGTCGAAAGTTTGTGTTGATGGGCGAAACAGCACTGATATGAAAGCGAATACAATTGTTTTGATAAATAAAGTTGTTTAGAAAGAAACACGAAACACTCGTCGCTCATAATTGAGCTGTGAACGGCCTAGATAGGCCTAAAGTGAATGGGGAATGAGAACTGACTTATATTTAAAATTTTGAGAACTACACTCTTGAGGCAGCCAAATACCTCCTAATCTAATTAGTGACCCGCATGAATGGATTAACGACATTCCCCTATGTACTATTTAGCGAACCACAGCCGAGAGAACGGGCTTGTGTATTTAAAGAGAGTTTGAATCATTGTGGTACCATTCTACGTTTATTCAGGTGTCTCTGAATTATGATACTAGGACTCAGTGATGTCGAGAAAACCCACTTGTAGAGAAATATATATGTAAAAACGGCTCGTTTGGGTAAAATATTTTCTCAATCCAAAGGAGCCGTTTTTACATATATGATACTAGGACTCGTTCATTGTTTAAAGAAATCAAAGATTGTTTCGATGATACGTCTCGACTTTTGACGTCACATGTGAGATATTATATGCGTGTGTACGTTCATTCCACAGTCTTTCACACGGAAGCTACGAATGAGAATGTTAACATTCATTTCATTTAAAAAAAAAAAAAAAATCAACACATGTGGCGCCCCTGGTGGTTTAGCGATAAGTGAGAGGTCTTGTTACAATAAAGAAAAGATTTCAAATGTGGCAGTTTTATGGTAAAAACAACAACAAAAATTACACAATTCTCTCTCTATATATACACGTTTTATGGAAGCGTATTCGCTTATTAACCGTGAATTTTGTCAAACGTTCGGATTAATTTTTTTTTCATGCTCTGAACTTGGGCCCGGCATGGCCAGGTGGTTAAGGCACTGAACTCGTAATATGAGGGTCGCGTGTTCGAATCCCCGTCACACCAAACATGCTCACCCTTTCAGCCGTGGGGGCGTTATGTGACGGTCAATCCCATTCTTCGTTGGTAAAAGAGTAACCCAAGAGATGGCGGTGATGATTAGTTGTGGTTCGAATTCAATTGCTGAATATGCTCGCCTTTTCAACCGTGAGCAACTTATAATGTGACGGTCAAACCAACTCTTCGTTGATAAAACTGTAGCCCAAGAGATGGCAGTGGGTGGTGATGACTAGCTGCCTTCCCTCCAGTCTTACACTGCTAATTAGGGACGGTTAGCACAGATAGACCTCGAGTAGCTTTGTGCGAAATTCAAAACAAAAACAAAAACTCTGAACTTGATGGGATGTTTTGACATTTCCGTTAATATTGCGGCTTTCTTTCGTGCTGCCATCGAAAATTTTGTAATCCGTAAACTGTATAAACTACAGAACGCAAGGAATTAAGGTAGAGGGGGAAAATATAATGCATTACTTTTCATTCAACTTTATTATTATACAAATAATGGCGGCTTTGTATTTTCGCAAATTATTAAGAAAAGCAAGTTGAAGGTCGATTAAAAATACTTTGTTTCACGTTTGTAATCTCATTCATCCTGAAATGATTCAGGCTTAGAGTACATTATAGTGAGCGTCTGCGCATGTTATGAAGATGACGTTATATTTGTTTAAAAACATCGCAGCGCATATTTGTTTATAAATGCCCCCCCCCGCTAGTACAGCGGTATGTCTCCAGATTTACAACGGTAAAATCAGGGGTTCGATTCCCCTCGGTGGGCTGAGCAGAGAGCCCTTCGTGGCTTTGCTATACGAAAAACACACACATACACACATTGTTTATAAATACTAAACTGCACTCGGCAAGTTGAGGACACCATCTTCAAATACAAGAGATAAAGAAACCAGTATATATGATATATGTGGCGCCATCTGTTACCAAACTCAGTCAACGTAATAATCGTTTGGCTTCGATTAAACAATGTAACGGTAATAACTGAAAAATATCATACTAGTCGGAAGGGAAACAACCAATATATTTAGGTACAGAGTTTCGAGACCATTAAATGTTTGTTTTTGTTTAGAATTTATGAGTAAATCTCTTTAAATGTATGTGTATGTTTCAATTTAATTGATTTATGCTGTTTATACATATCATTCATAAAAAAAATGAACACATTTAATACTTTGTTGTTCGATATTTCTTTTTAAATAAGTTAGTGAAGAATCACTCTTTATACTGGGTCGGTATATGTAGGATACAGCAAGACGTATTATTTGCTGAAACGGGTCAGACTGAGTGACTTATCTGGTTTATATATTTATATCCAAGTCAGGTTGAGTAACTTATCCAGTTTATATATACCTATATACAACTCAGGTCGAGTGACTTATCCATCTATTAACAAGTCAGGCTGAGTGACTTACAGTATGCAATGTATATATTTATATTTAAGGTTTCATCCACTAACGAGACTTATCAAAATCAGTGATCAAAATTCAATATCAGAATTAGTATTCAAGTGTCATCTGCTTTATTTTCGCTTATTTTTAATGTTTTTTTAGGGATAATAATAATGTTAATGAACTATTTTTTTTATATCTTTTAGCATAAGTAAGTCGAATAGGTATAATTATTTATATTATTTACAATCATGGAAAACATAAAACCTTTATTTCTCAAGCCTCATGAAAGCTGGATTTGAATAGTTTAGGCTCGAATTAAGTCTGATTCTCGAGGGTACTAGGAAATTTAACTGTTGTGAAAATGAAAGTAAATATTTCAGTATCGTGTCATCAAAAATGTGAATTCAACAAGCATGTTTGTAGTCTTGTTTCCACATAATCATTTGTTTACAGATATGGTTATCATAAATTTCGTGGTTTTGCTGGTGCAGGTCAACCATTCATAAAGGTAACTTCTTCTGATGGTAACTCGTGATTAGGCTGGTGCAGGTCAATATTTCGTAAAGATAATTTAAATAATGAAAGGTGACTAATCAATAAAAAAGAAGTTTCAAGTGACGTATATATTCTTATAATTTAGTGAAGCTCAGGGTTGAGAGACACAAGTAGTAAGGATGTTGAGTTTTAAGAAACTTTTTCTCCCAGTTTTTCGTGAGAATTAGTACACGTTTCAGGCTTTATATTTATGTGAGTTTATGTATTTATATGTATGTGAATGTCTACACGTTTCGAGTATATTGATGAATAACGCTTACTTAGAAGAACCGTTTTTTCTTCCTCATCGGTAATCGGTCTATGTTCTTGACCGTTGACCTCGTCCTCCTTGTCTGGAATCGTTATTTTGGTTACACTGTTACTGAACCCTAGGTAACAACTTTCGTTAAATTGTGTCCGTAGTTTTAATTTATGGGATAATATTAACCAGTGTATTTACACAAGCTTCACTTATGTATGATTTCTCTATTAGTGCGTGTCCACAATACAGTTCCGTTTAGCAGTTGTATAGAAATACAAACGTAACCTTATTTTTACATACCAAACCCTTTGAAAATAGAGCTACGTTTGTGTAAAGGATTTAGTTGTGGCGGGAGAGAGATTGTGTAAATTATGTGTGAAACATTGTAACCTACCTGATAAACAAGTTATTTTTAACGGGAGAGAGATTGTGTAAACTATGTGTGAAACATTGTAACCTACCTGATAAACAAGTTATTTTTAACGGGAGAGAGATTGTGTAGATTATGTGTGAAACATTGTAACCTACCTGATAAACAAGTTATTTTTAACGGGAGAGAGATTGTGTAAACTATGTGTGAAACGCTGTAACCTACCTGATAAACAAGTTAGTTCTAACGGGAGAGTGGTTGTGTAAATAAAACTTTGCTCTTCCAAATCTCCACAAGAAACGAAGGAAAATTACAAAATGCGATTTTTTTATACGTAGTATTTTTGACCTGGTGTATTTGGAGTAATAGGAAAAATCTGATGGTCATGAGTGACCTCTTTTACATGTTAACTATACTGTAAAAAAAACAACCTGAAATTAAGTGGACGCATATCTCAGTTCTTGTAACATACACGTTACAGTTATATTACTACATACAATTACATTATTGACACAAAGAGTAAAGCTCTGGCATGGCCTGGTGGTTAGGGTGCTCGACTGATAATCTCCGGTCACTGGTTTGAATCCATATTCCACCAAACGTAGCATCAGGGTATTATAATGTTACGGTCGATCCTAGTATTCGATAATAAAAGATTAGTCTAAGAGTTGGCGGTGGGTGGTGTTGACTAGCAGCCTTCCTTCTGGTCTACCTCTACTAAATTATTAACGGCTAGCGGAGGTAGCACTCGTGTAAACCAAACAGATGTTTACATATAGGCCCATCGAAAAAGCGGAAGAGCTGTGGAGACACCCCTGCGTAATGGTAGTAGTGTAGCTATGTAACAATTAGTGAATTTACACGAACAATCTGTGCTGTATTGTTGGTTTTTATTTTCTACTGAGGGCTGTACCTCGGGTCCCATCCAAGCTTTCAATGATGATCTTTACATAGGGATAAAACAACAACAAGCAAACAGCCATTCTACACAAATGTATGCAGTATCACAATGTTTGTTATAAGTGTATGTTCCTGCGTGTGTTTTAAACAAGTCTGTTGGTGCATACATATGTATACTGATAGAATGTTGTTATGGTTACTGTCACAGATTAGAGGAAGCCAAACGTTGGTCCAGAGATGCCTTTCGTCGATATTGATCTGTTTTGGTGTGCGGACGTCGATGGAAGAATGGTGGACCTGTCATGCTTGGTAATTATTATTATTATTATTATTGTTTACGAACTTGATCAAACTCTTTATAGTGTATATATAACATATTATGACTGAATTCTAAAGAGACTTGCTTTTTGTACGTATTATCCAGTACTTTCTATTGTCTCTCTCTCTCAGGGTTTGGGTATGATATGTTCGTACCCTGGAGGGTCAGGTTCTCTTTGACCTCTTCTTCCTCCCCGTACTTATGTGGTCTTGCAGTATTTCATATTGATAGTTACTTCATTTTTGGGTCAGTTCGAACTGAATTTTTCTCCGACCCTTTTCAGGGCAATGTCCATGTATTTTGTTACATATATGGATATTATTTTGCCCTATTAGCAAGATGTCAAGTTCGTTGGTGGCACATATTTTTTAATTCATTATATATATATATATATATATTTTAATCATTTATTTATTTACTTTTTTATTTTTATTTATTTATATTTATTATTATCTATAATTTTTTTATGTTTAAAATATAAATTAACTGAGGAGAGATATTTAGGACTAACTTTATCATGTATGAGGTACCTATCTAGTTCACATAGTAATTCGTTTTTCATCCAATTTTTATCTAATGTATGTCTTGTAAATTTTTAGTGTGTTATCTGTAGATAACAAGGAAGCAAGCGACAGTACATTCATTTTTATTGAAGCTATCTATTATGGTTTCGGTTAATCTGATTAAGTGATCTGTCGTTTGTCTAAACTTCCTGAATCCATTTTGTTCTTTTGGTAATTTTGATGTTATCTCCAAGAATGTGGAAAGTCTATTATTGATTATTTTTTCAAGAATTTTGCCTACACAGCTGGTCAGGCTGATTGGTCGGTAGCTATTAGGTTTATTTGCTGGCTTTTCTTCCTTATGGAACATTAATATGTTAGCAAGCTTATAAGAAACTGGGATGTATCCTGAGGATAGAGATAGATTAAAAAGTGTTTTTAGGTGGTCAAACAATTTCGGAGTGCCCTTTTTTAGAAGGATGTCTTGTATTTCATCTTCACCTGGAGATTTGTTTTTTGTGTGTTTTTATTGCTACAATAAGTTCTTGTAGGGATATTTCTTTCGTTAGTATCGTGTCTTCGTAGTTTTCATGGTTTGTGATGTGTCTTGTGTGTGTCTCAGATATGCTTATGGTTCAAAATGTTTTTTATTGTTTAGTGTATGGTTGGTGACTTTATTGTAGAAATATGTATTCATATCTGGATTAGAGTGAGTTTTAAATGTATTTTGAAGTTGAGCTTTGAAAGATTCAGCTTTTTCTTTGTTTGTGAGTACTATTGTATTATTGTGTTCAAGTGTAGGATATTGTATATTGTATATATTGTATTATTGTGTTTAGTAGTTTCTATTGCCGTTGTGTGCGTTTGTTCGTTTGAAATTAAGCACAAAGCTATGCAATGTGCTATGTTCCCCCCATGAGGGCCTAAATCCGGTTTGTAACGTTGTAAGTCTGTAGACATGCCGCGATGCCACGAGGGGGGGGGGCGTTGTGTTAGTTACTCATTTTTGTTCTCCAGTGGCACGAAGGAATATCTGCGGACTTACAGCACAAGAAACCGGTTTTCGATACTCGTGGTTGGTAGAGCACAGATAGCCAATTGTGTAGCTTTGTGCTTACCTACAAACAAATAAACGAATATAATCAATATGTTATTAATTTAAAAAAAAGTTAGATTTAAACTGATCCTTTGGTTTTTAGTGCACATTCCCACAGTGGTAAAGCGGAACGTTTGAAGGCTTATAGCGCTGAAAACTGGATTTCAATACCCGTGGTGGGCACAGCAGAGATAGTCCATTATGTAGCTTTGCGCTTAACACACAAACACATAAAACAACAGAAAACGATCTTTATTGTGCTCAGAAATTTTGTTTGCTTCACAACCAAATACTTTTAGGTATCAACGTTTTTTATTTCCTTATTCCTTGCAGGACAGTGGACCAAACGTCATTGTCCAGCGACAACAGGAAGACCTTCAAGAATTATCCAGTTGTAATCTTCAAACTGTAGAACCAAGGCTGGAGGAAGAGGATCAAGAAACGATTTTGCGCCAACTTTCTGATCCAGGATTAGATCTGGATCACGTTTTCGGAAATATTGACATTAAAGTTGAACCTTTCGGTAATTCGTGCAAGTATTCTGGCACTGTGTGCGAAGTCACTTCATCCAACAAGAAAAGAAAGCGACAACAAAACGACGACGGTAAATTTGTTCCATCCCATTATCCTTTACCTCCATCTGGGTTTTCAGAAACGTCTTCCTTAGCAGTAACCAATTCTACAGAAGGATTTCCGATGGCACCTTCTAATCAGTCTGGCTCTTCTTTCGCTCTTGATACATCAACCAATCAGCTTCGTCCATTGCAAATAGTAACCAATCTCTCAATGTCCGAGTCTGACATAGTGACGAAGAATTGCCAAGAAGGTTCAGGATGTAACGATACAAAATATGGTAAGTCCTAAAATCGTGTTCCGTTCCGTAATTCGTTGTTTGTTGAACTGTTGTCATCAAACTACGGATAATAGCCAAAATTAACGTGATTTCTATGACAATCCGTTTTACTCCATTTTGTAGAAATGTACTTGATTTACTCATTCATTCGCTACAACAAGTTACGGATGAGCCATTTAAAATTTTATCATAATTTTTCAACTACGCATTTGATGTCAAAACCAGAAAACTATTGATCCGAGTAATATAAAATGAAAGAAAGGTTCTTTCAAATTGTTGGCTTAAATGAACTTACTTTAATACACTAGCAATATATTTCAGGATATCTACAGAAATTTGTTTTGTTTTTGAATTTCGCACAAAGCTACTCGAGGGCTATCTGTGCTAGCCGTCCCTAATTTAACAGTGTAAGACTAGAGGGAAGGCAGCTAGTCATCACCACCCACCGCCAACTCTTGGGCTACTCTTTTACCAATGAATAGCGGGATTGACCGTAACATTATACGCCCCCACGGCTGGGAGGGCGAGCATATTTAGAGCGACGCGGGCGCGAACCCGCAACCCTCGGATTACGAGTCGCACGCCTTACGCGCTTGGCCATGCCGGGCCCATCTACAGAAATAAGGTTATGTAATAATTATAAAGTTTATATTATAAAACACACTGTGGATCTATGAGCTCCGTACAAATGTGTATTCGTAATAAACTCCATAGAAATATATCGTGTAGTAGTTATAGATAGCTGAGATATAGCAGTTAACCAGATTTTTATGGAAATAATGTCCATATAAAATTTGTAATTAATGAAAATTTTGGATAATATTTAATTTTAAAACAAGATGTCTGTGTTGCCATCTGTCCTTCAGATTAAATATTACAATTAAAATACCTAGTTTCTCTAATGATCGCTAGATGGCAAACGCTGTGCGAAGGGCATTATTTTTTGATTAAACTATATTTCAAGACGTTCACCTAAATATAATTTTAAGAAATTAAAACTTTAGACTAAAAGCAACTCCTAATCGTATTAGGTGCATTTATTTGTAAATTGTGGAAAATGTAACGATTACATGTTAGATTGATTATCTGGAATTAAATGAGGTGCTTTTTATTTGGGGGGGGAAAGTGGTGGTGGTGTTCGTTTTGAATTGTCGCGCGAAGTTACACGAGGGCTATCTGCACTAGTCTTCACTAATTTAGTGGTGTAGAGAGACTAGATAGAAAGCAGCTAGTCATCACCACTCATCGTCAACTCTTGGGCTGTCTTTTTTATCAACGAATAGTGGGAGTGACCGTCACATTATAATTCCCCCATGGCTGAAAGAGCGATCATGTTTGATGTGATTTGTATTCGAATTTTTGACTCTCAGATTATGAGTTGAGCGCCCTAACCACCTGGCCACGCCGGACTTTGGGGGATTCATGTTTTTGTTGAAGCAGACTTTTTTGATAGCTCATATCCTGATTTATTTGTCTACACGATAAGAATAAGTAATAATAATAACGTATTTTCTTGGGTAGGGTAAACATGACTTGATGCACTGATGGACAGTAGCCATCTTGGACTTCTTTGGGGAAAAGTGTTTGCGAACGTTCCTGGTAGCCATCGTTTCATACGATGTTTTTCGCAACTAACAAGTTGTATTAGAGCCACAGTACAGATTCAGTGAAGTTGCTTGTAATGTAGACAACCTGTATATAAATATATATTTCTTTGCAGTTATTTTTATATATAAGCGCATATATTACCATCTGACCACGCCAACTGCACTTTATATATAAATGTATAAATCCAAGTGGTTAGAGCGCTTTGCTCGTAATCTGAGGGTCGCGCGTTCGAATCCCCGTCATATAAAGCATGATAACCCTTTCGTTACTAAACAAGTAGCCCAAGAGTTAGCAGTGGGTGGTAATGCTTGTTTTTGTTTTCGAATTTCAAGCAAAGCTACACGAGGGCTATCTGCGCTAGCCGTCCCTAATTTAGCAGTGTAAGACTTAGAGTGAAGGTAGTTTCATCACCACCCACCGCCAACTCTTGGGCTACTCTTTTTACCAACGAATAGTGGGAGTGACTGTAACTTTATAATGCCCCCACGACTGAAAGGGCGAGCATGTATAGTGCAACGGGAATTCGAATCCGCGACCCTCAGATTACGAGTCGAACGCCTTAACTCACCTGGCCATTTTTGGCTGCCTTCCCTTTAGTCTTACACTGCTAAATTAGGGACGGCTAGCGTAGACAGCCCTCGTGTAGCTTTGCGTGAAATTGAAAAGAAACAGTGAAACAAACAACATTTGTTACTAATGTGGATATTTGTTGAATTTCAGATTTATTCTGTTGGAGTTAAAAAACCTGAACTCAATACCCTTGATAAACACGAAGACAAACAGTTGTAGTTATTACTTTCAAATAGTTGAGCTAAATTTGTCACACTGGGTTACGTAGTGTGTCCACTGTGGGTTCGGATTTTAGTGATGACAGTCGAAGCAAAGAACATGTAGCGAATGGAAACTGTTTGAATATAGTTTTTAATAATGACAGAAAAATGGTCCGTCAGAGCTGAGAAGCGTGTATGTATTGAAAAAGAATCACACATAACCGTATTCGTCTTAATTAACTCAAAATTATTACGTTTTATTCTATTTTTTCTTATAGTTAGACAATACAGTATCGTGAGAATTACTTCTTGTATATTCAATAACGTTCAAAGAAGCCTGACATGTCCTGACGGTTTGAGGGCGCTCGATTCGCAGTCTACGAGTGTGCTAGCCCTTTCAGCCGAACCCGGCATGACCAAATGGTTCGGACGCTTGACTCGTAATTTGAGGGTCATGGGTTCGAATTCCTGTCACACCAAACATGCTTGCCTTTTCAGCCGTGGGGACGTTATAATGTGACGATCAATCCCATTATTCATTGGCCTAAGAGTTGGCGGTGGTTGTTGATGACTAGCTCCCTTTTCGCTAATCTTACATTGCTAAATTATGGATGGCTAGCGCAGATAGTCCTGGTGTACCTTTGTGTGAAAGTTTAAAAGCAAAACTCACCTTTCAGCCACGGGGATGTTATAATGTGGCAGTCAAAATAAAAACAAACAAACAAATGTACAAAGATTATTCGAGAGTTAAAGACGATCACAAAATGGTCAAATTTTAGGCTGACCACACGCTTCATTGGTTATTCAAATAAAATAGTTCATTACTCATAAGAACACGTACAACACAAAATGTAATAAACAGTGAAGAACAGTGACGTACCTTACTATAAATAACATCAGATTCAGATATTATTTACTGTTGGGGTATTTTCAACCCTGATCGACACCGTCATAGATAAAGGTGTCAAAACGACCAAATCGGAAACGCAAAAGTTCAAGCACAGCTGTCACTAATTTCGAATTAATGACCAGAGAGAGAAAGAAAAAGAGAAGGTAACCAATCAGTGGCACCCGTGTTGCTTATGTTTCTATTCTTAACAATATGAATATTGGGATTGACTCTTACTGTTGTAGCGCTATCACGCCCAAAAGTGCGGAGCTTGCTCAGCTGTTTATCGCTGTTTGAACCTTTGCCTTTTGAATGCGTGGATCGAAATTATTACGAACTCTGTATCTTAAAACAATCTTAGGTCGAAACATTGTTCTCCACTTTATTTTAGTAAAAATTTTAATACCCATACAAACGATTTTGAGATATATTTTTACTTTAAGTTGGTTTATCGTCATCGCGTATTACGCACTCTTAGTAGTACTATTCGATGATAGATGGCAGGCCTCTAGTGTTATTTAAACCTTAAAGCACATTGCTCTGTCACAGCATCAGGTAAACCACTGTAGTTACGGTTTGCCATAATTCATGGCAATGTGCAATAAAGTTGTATTGGTGATACATGTTTTCAGTAAGGATATAATAGTGATATACAATTTTAACAAATATATACTGCTGATATAATCATTACACAAAGATATACTGTGATATACCTTTATGTACCATGAGCAAAAAGACAAATTTCTAATATGGGGTTGTCAAAAAGGAATTTATGGATTCTTCTCGGTGAGATATCCCCCAAAAACATTCCTTTAATGCAACTTTTCTTAGTTACTTTACTCTGAATGGCTGAGAAAAGACCACCTATTCCAGGATAGATTAGATTATTCTATTCTTTTCTCTTAGTCTTTCTTTTGGCCCACTATGACTCAACAGATGGTTAGGGCGCTTCACTCGCCATCTGAGAACCGTGGATTCGATTCCCTGTTCCGCCAAACGTTCTCGCTCTTTCAGCCGGGGGGGGGCGTTATAATATGACGGTCAATCTTACTATTTGTTGGTAAAAGAGTAGTCCAAAAGTTAGCGGTAGGTGTTGATGACTAGCTGCCTTCCCTCTAGTCTTTCACTCTTGAATTATGGACGGCTAGCGCAGATAACCCTCGCGTTCAAAAACAAATAAACTCTTTCTTTATATTAGTACTTCAAACGGATACTAACGACTCCATCCACACTTTGAGATGAAGGGGGCAAACCTTCCTGTATGTATATACATGTCTGTAACTAGACGATGTTTAGAATATTTGTTATCAACAGTTGTACTAAACGTGAGACTACTTTGTTACTCTGTTGTTCAGGTATGTTTCAGCTGATAATTAAGACGTTTTAAGACATGTGAGATTATTGCTAATTGATTCTGCAATGGTTATAGTTAAAATACAGTTGTTATGTGAAGATTATTACTCTCTTTCCCACCCTCCGGGTCCGTGTGTGTGCGTGTGTGTCTATCTGTCTTTGTATGTTTGCGAACGCGCGTATTCTGAAAACGAATGCACCGGTGTACACGAAAGTTTTATACAAGATGGGATGTCAGTATGGGACAGTCCCTCTCAGACTTGGTTAGGATCCAATTCCGAATCTCTATGAAGCATTTAGTTTTCAGTTTTTGGTTTATAAATCCTTACTAAACTGTAATGAGATTTGCACCAAAGTTCATGAACACGATAGGTTAAGACTTCTCATCTCAAAACAAGAAATGATCCGGATCGTTGATCGTTCCTGATCTGAGAAGGGTTTTCTGAGTTATCTAAGATGACATTTTACGTTATCCAATGTAAAACTCTTACAGTCTGGAAAGAGAGTGTCGGCGCGAGGCATGGAATCTCTCTGATCGTTTTTCTTTGTAATACATTTAAACTCTTCAGAAACGAACACTAAATTCTCTGACTAAAAGACGCAACTGAGTGATAAAAACTATTAAAGTAATACCTCCCTTTCCGGATGGAAACCATCTCATCGCAGTGACTATGCCATGCGGGTTGTATCCGCCATAAATAGGACATGGACCCCTTACAAAGAAACTCTGCAAGGGGTTTTGTGGTTTTTCACATCTACAGTGGTGTATTAACCGAAAACACGAATGTTTCTTACATAAAAACCACACCCAGGTCTTATCTTCCAGCTTCATGTATTTTGAGACTTCATAATGAACTACGACTAAACACGAACTTTCAATTCAATGAAACTTGTCTGTCGATGAGGTAGAGAAAAATGTATTTTGTTTTTCCAGTGATTCAGAGCCAAGGTGGTGACATGTCAGTTATTGTTCTGCAGCCGAATGGGTGTAGTGGATATTTATAGGCTGTGAAAAATGGTGAGCAGTTTGTCCACCACATGCATACGACTCTTTCAGTCCGACGGGACACAACTCTTACAATTTGATGGAACGCGAGTCTTACGGTCTGATTATATGTCAGTTATTAAAACCCTTCAAAGCTAATCGCAATTTTTGTTAATCAAGTGGATGTATTTTTCATTACGTAGGTGTTGTCATTAACATAATGGGCTTTCTTATTTTAGGTGTTTTCTTTAAAAAACAAAAAGCGGATGGTTCCAATATCTTATAATACCTGCTACAGTTCCAGTAATGTGTACACGCGAATGTCCCAAAATATTGCAATATCTGCTACAGTCCCATAATATTTACAAGCGGATTGTTCCAAAACCACGTATCACCTGCTACAGTTCTAGTAATATTTACACGCGAATTCTCCTAAAATATTGTAATACCTCCTACAGTCCCATAATTTCTAATAGCGGATTGTCCCAATATCATGTAACTTCTGCTACAGTCCCATAATGTTTATAAGCGGATTGTCCCAATATCATGTAACATCTGCTACAGTCCTATAATGTTGACAAGCGGATTGTCCCAAAACCACATAGCACCTGCTACAGTCCCAGCAGTGTTTTCACGCGAATTGTTCTAAAATATTGTAACACCTGCTACAGTCCCATAATGTTTAATAGCGGATTGTTCCAATATTCTGTAACGCCTGCTACAGTCCCAGCAGTATTTACTTGTCTTTGTATTCTTTATGCTTACCTTTCTTCAAACATTAATTCGGAAAAGTCCCAAATGTTACCTAAGTTTCTCCAACCACGACATTTGTGGAATTCAAACCTTCAAAGTGCACGTGCGTTTCTATTTCTCTGTTTCCTCTTGTATTAATAGTATTATTTAAAAACCTTTTATAACGCTTCATCTTCAAACAGCTCTAATAAAGTGTCGAAGTTCATTCTCGACAGTGACTTAAAGTCTCTAAAACACATGAGTTAATACATTCTAGAGGCAGTTTGTTTGACACTAAGTTTCACCAATGATAGACAGTAACAACCATTTTCAAGGATAGTTGAAATAAACAGATGTTGATAGGTCTCAAGAGTGAGGGCCATATGGAAACTTTACGAAACACTTTGCGTCACGCGCATGTAATTAAAAACAATGCAGATGTGGAATGTCTTCTGTATCTACTTTACATGTTTTAATTAATTAAGAACGTCGGTAGTTCGAGAAAAAAAAAGGTGGCGTGCTAACTGTAAAAACAAATTTATATATTGATATATCACTAAATTATGATTTTTACTCATTATTTCTTGCATAATAAATTTATTGGAACCATAACAATTCATTGCTCCCAGAAATTAGCATAAAAATAGCAGGTCATTCACCTTTAACAAATTTTGAATGAACATTTGACTGTCGATTTATTTAATTTTTTTTTGGCGTTTAAAAATATTCGTCTGTGCGAGAGAGAAAAACCGTCTTTTTGTATTCCTTTGTGTCGCGAACACAATCATCTGAAAGCAATTGCACGCTAGGCATTTACGTCACACGTGCAGTTGCAGGATCACGTTTCTCTGCTATATGTGTGGTGATTCAGATAGAAGAACCCCCTATCCACACGAACCTAGTGTCACCTGAAACCATGAGAAAGAACCACGCCGAGACAGTTTTTATAACCCACTCCCATTATCCCCAAAGGGGTGGGTGCCTGATCTCCAGCTGGCAAGGGTAGGTCTCCGAACAAAGTTTTTGTACAAATGTGATAACGAACTCTGGTACTTACCTCCTGTGAAGGTAATGTTTTTCTTAAAATAATTCTATCTTTGAGATGAATACACATTTGGCTGTTAAGCCTTTTAAACTTGATGGTTAGAGAAACCTGGCCTATAACATTATTAACCCTTGTAACAAGACCTAGTCCACCAGGATTTTGTATTCTCCTTGAGTACATACGTTCAACTTCTGTTTTCCGGAATTAACACAAAAATAAAAAGTTTTAGAAGTTTGAACCACCACTATAAATGTAATTTTAGCTTTATTTTTAATACCAAACATAACCCCCATGTAACTAAACATCAAAATGCAACTAAAATTAGTTAATTATTTGTGTATTTAAATATTTATCATATTCTTGCCTAATTAGAATGGTGTCAGTCGAAATAAATGGTACTTGTATGTATGGTACGGTACAATACCTCGTAAAAATATGTCATTGAAACAAAAGGAAACGGAGAGCTTGCCCTTAGGGAATCGCCATCTTCGTGTTTCTTCTTCAGAGCAGTGTGGTTTGTTTGTTTTAAATTTTCGCACAAAGCTACACGAAGGCTATTTGCGCTAGCCGTATCTAATTTAGCAGTGTAAGACTAGAGGGAAGGCAGCTAGTCATCAACACCCACCGTCAACTCTTGGGCTACTCTTTTTGCTAACGAATAGTGGGATTGATCGTAACATTATAACGCTCCCATGGCTGAAAGGGCTAGCATATTTAATGTGACAGGGATTCAAACCCGCGATCGTCGGATTACGAGTCGAGTGCCTTAACCACCTGACCATGCTGGGGCACACATCAGTTTGATTGGGCACCTCTTCGAAATGAGAGACCAACTGATCAATATGGATTTTGTAGTTCAGGACATAATTTTCCAATTTTACTGCACGTAGTAATGAACATCGCTTAAAAAACAACTGCTAATTCATAAACACAATAAAATGACTTCAAAACCTTATCAAAAGAACCAAACTAATTTCATTTTGGACCCATTGAAGCTCAATACCAAATTTGGTTAAGATCATCCATGGTTATGTAAGTTGTGAAGTAATTCTTAAAAAAAAACAAAAAACAAAAACAACCTTATAAACTACAAAAACAAAACTGAAAGTTTTTGTGTACCCCGTATGGACATAATACATACCAATTTAATTGACACACACTCTCTGAAGTAATCGTATGAACATAGAACAGACAGTACAGTTATATTTATATAGATTGAACCCTTGCGAGTGCGATAATTTATTTCTTATATTCTACCATTGTGTATGTGTGATCATTGTATTTTTTACATTATACCCTTGTTTGTGCGATCATTGTATTTCTTATATTGTGCTTTTGTTTGGATGTGATCATTATATTTCTTATATTGTACCCTTGTTTGTGTGCGATCAATGTACTTCTTATATTGTACCCTTGTTTGTGTGCGATCAATGTATTTCTTATATTGTACCCTTGTTTGTGTGCGATCAATGTATTTCTTATATTGTACCCTTGTTTGTGTGCGATCAATGTATTTCTTATATTGTACCCTTGTTTGTGTGCGATCAATGTATTTCTTGTATTGTACCCTTGTTTGTGTGCGATCATTGTATTTCTTGTATTGTACCCTTGTTTGTGTGCGATCATTGTATTTCTTGTATTGTACCCTTGTTTGTGTGCGATCATTGTATTTCTTGTATTGTACCCTTGTTTGTGTGCGATCAATGTATTTCTTATATTGTACCCTTGTTTGTGCGATCATTGTATTTCTTGTATTGTACCCTTGTTTGTGTGCGATCATTGTATTTCTTATATTGTACCCTTGTTTGTGTGCGATCAATGTATTTATTATATTGTATCCTTGTTTGTGTGCGATCAATGTATTTCTTATATTGTACCCTTGTTTGTGTGCGATCAATGTATTTCTTATATTGTACCCTTGTTTGTGTGCGATCAATGTATTTCTTATATTGTACCCTTGTTTGTGTGCGATCAATGTATTTCTTATATTGTACCCTTGTTTGTGTGCGATCAATGTATTTCTTATCTTATACTCTTATTTGTGTGGTCTTTTATCTTCAGTCTTTGGAGCGAACAATTAAAATGAGCTTATTGTTGGATAAACTGAGAAAACGTCTCCATAGAATGTGCTTCTCAGAATTCTATGGAGAAATGTGTTGAAAGCTGTTATTTTGTGTCATGAAAAATGGTTCAGTTTGGAAAAGGATAATTTTCGGGCTTTATCTAATTGCTAAAATATACCTTGTCAATAAATTGGTGATTAGAAATTTGTTATAACATAATATTTTCATTCATATCAAAACCAGTAACTATGGAAATCTGGTCGACAGCACCCAGTTCTTGAATTTGAGATTCGATTAAAATGAGTGACTATTGAGATGGGGCGGGATTCGAAACCATGATTATACTTCTAATCATAAGAAGTAAGCTCTATAGATAACTAAGCTACAACAACTGAAATTCCGCTGTTCTAAGTTTTCTGTTCATTGGACGGAATTTGTCAAGACTCACTAATTAAACTCAGTTGGGCCTTAAAGTTAATGATACGTCTGTTATTTGATTAGTTTTATATCAGCCGATTTATATAACTCGGATGACTTGCCGATATCTGACCTTTGAACTAATATAAATTTAACATAGGAGTCACCATAAGAGTTTGTTATATCATCTGTGTGTTGGGAAAAGTCTTGGGTTCGAATTTTGTTTGGTTTTCAGTTTTTAATACCACTATGAATAACTTAACATATGCTTTCTCCAAACAATATTGAATGGACTGAATAGGGTTATAAAACACATAAATACAATTGAATTTTATTTCTCCAAACCTCTTGTTCTTAACAGTTAATAGTAGTAATGTTAGGCGTAACAAAAATGGCGTTTATTCATGTATTAGTGCCTCCGCCCACCCTCAAGTCTAACACTTCTTGCTTCGCGAATAAGTTCATTTTTGCGAGAAAAACACGACTTCCTTCTTAGTTCGTATTATTATAACGTTTCCAGAATCTTCAGCCTTAAGAAACAAAAGAGTTTTTGTAAATGTTTGTGCTCAGTTGAAATAAGTTCGAGTTTGGTGAGAATCGGGTGTGGTCTAGTGGCTAGCGTACGTGAACTACTAAATCAAACATTCATGGCTCGCAACCCGTTGTCTAAACAACGAGCTCCGACGTAAGACGCCTGTTATGACGTTATAACATGTGAAGTCCGACTGTTAGTTCAGATAGGAGTTGGCAGTGGGCGCGTTAAAATTGTTACCTTCCTTTTATTTTCTCGGTTGAGAATTCGAGACGGCTCTGTATTGTTAGCCATTTGTGAAGCTTTGGTGCAATATCTTTGAAATAAAACAATTTTTGAAGTAGACAATTTCATAAGTGAAATTACTCATGTTAGTAAATTATATCATATACATAACTAAAATTATTTTTGGTTTAAAGATAATGCGACGTATCAAAATATATATAAAAATTGTTTTCAGCGTTATTCATTATTTTCATCTGATTTTAATTATTAATAACTCTGATATATTAGACTTTCGATTCGCAGTTTCATGAGCAAAACTATCCGTCCCCAGTGGCGGGAAACGTTTAAGTTAATATATATCAAATTAAGATATTTTATGGCCTTCAAAAAGGTCAGCTGTATTACACTTTTGGTTTCAGATACAACCAAATTCTCTGAGCTACTCAGACTGCTCGTGGTAAAAATAATTGTTGAACATTTCAGTTATGTTAAGAACCACTCGACAATAACATACGGTAGCTCAACATTTCTATTGCTTGAGTTGCGTCACACTTTGAAATGTGAACAATAGTATAATTAATTCGTAACAGTTTAGTGTAGAATATCCTGGTGGCGAAATAAAATTTGCCGGCAGCATTATTGGATAGACACCAGGGTTCGCTGTATATAAGATAACAGACTTCGAAGAAAAGATGAGAAACGTCACGATCTTAAGATTGAGAGTAAAACAACTTGCATCATTCGTTGATGAAAATAATGTCAGTCAAAAGTACAAAAGGTACGTAGCACTTTAGTCGGAAATAAAACAAATTAGTTAAGCGTAATCAGGATTAATTTTAAGATTAATCGGAAACGGGTACAATTTCAGTACCTGAAAACTGGCACATATGAAGAAAAAACAGCATAAAAAACTGTTGAAATTAATCTAATTTTCTTTTATGAAGTTATAATAAAATTTTGAGAACTAACGTTGACATTTTGTGTATAAATAATTTAAGAAATATATATGTGTGTGTATGCGCGCCTAGGTTTGAAATCAATAGGAGACACAAATCATTGAATGACTATAGAAACATTGTTAATTAGACTTACTTTTCATTAATAGAAAATCTGAAAGAAAATTGTAGTTGTTTCAATACATTTTGAACAGTTTTAAGCCGGAAATAGTTTTACTTTATATATATATATGTGTGTGTACGAAAAAATTACTGGCACAAGTAACAGTCGAGATAGAAATGAATAAAAACAGTTGAACTGGATAAGTGAGTGTTTGAATGATTCAGATATAAAAATAGATGTTTTAATACATATGTGATTACATAAAACTATTTGATTTGCTCTAAAAGTAATTGCTTCTTTCTAAGATTCGAGATTTTTCATATTCAGTCTATTATAAAAAGTTGTTTGGTTTGTTTTTGAATTTTGCACATAGTTACGCGAGACCTATATGCGCTAGCCATCCCTAATTTAGCAGTATAAGACTAGATAAAAGGTAGCTAGTTATCACCACCCACCGCCAACTCTTTGGATACTCCTTTACCAACAAATAGTGGGATTGACTGATACATTATAACGTCCCCACAACTGAAAGAGCGAGCATGTTGAGTGTGATAGGGATGTGAACCAAAGACCCTCAGAGTGCGAGTCGAGCGTTTTTTGTAGTTACAGCACCAAGTAATACGTAGAAACTGACGTGCAACTGTGGTAACAACTGAACCAAAATATCTTAGCATCCATCAGTCATGAACAAATACATCTTTTACGTTCTGCAGTGTTCCATCAGCTCTACATCAGTGAATCCACCTTGCAACAAATATTCGATAAGTATTGCACTTATTGCCTATGGGAGTCTGGGCACCACTACGCATATTGGGGGGAGAGAACCCTACGCACTCGGTGCCTATGAACTAATAAATATATTTTCAGTAATACGCTTTGTTATTTTAAGATGAAAGGTTTTAAAGCCACATCTATAATTGAAAATTTTAGTTATTTTTAAAGCGCTTTTACCTAATGGATTTTTTTTTGTAATTTCGCACACACGTTAGGAACTAAAAAAAAAAGGTTCCATAGATACGATACTTATAACTACTCTTAACTTCACTTTCGTACATCATTTTAACAACTGTTCGTAATTTACTTAAGAAGCAAAGCACCGTTAAGTAGTAACATAATTAAACAGCGAGACTTAATCATGTCTTAAGCTAAGTATGGTAATTATGATTTCAGTTTATTACTTCGTCAACTAACATTGTTCGTTGAAAAATAATTACATTTCAAAGGTCACCTTTCTAGCATAATACGCAAGGGCTTTATTGGCGCCAATCCAACTTTCTTTTCTTTTTTCATTTCCCTCATCTGTTGTTGATCTTCTCGCTGTCATTACTCTAGAGTTAGGTCATTCAAGCTCTCTTGATTGCTAGAAAATCAGTAGCCTTGGCAAGCCCGCTCACCATGTCCTCCTACATTGTCTGGGCAAGCACCCATATCTGCCCAATGCTGTGTTAATGTACCTGGTAGCTAAAGGGTTAATAACATTCCTGACAGCGCGTGCTGGGTGGAGTCCTGTACACTCGCAGCGCCCTCTCATCTGTTGTGACATATGGCCCATTTTTTTTATATATATATATATATATATATATATGGTAAAACATATACTGGAATAGACGTCACAACAACTATAGAGCATTCAAAGAAGGTTTATTGGGAAATTCACAAAACACGTTTGTAACGCAAACTTTGTTCATCCATAGCTAAGCCTGACAACTAGAACAAGTATTTGTTTTACAACTCTTTGTTGCATACTTTAATTTTAACAGCCATTTAGATTCAACCGAATCAAGTACTAGAAATCAGAAATTGAGGAGGGACAGAGAGGGGACTGGTTTCCCTTCATAATAGAAAGAGGGAAAAAGTATTCCTTTTGATATACATATAATTACTGAATTTGGATTCAAAAGGGAAGTGAATACATTTAAGAGTTTCCCTTGTTAACTTTGACTGTTTCAGCTATAACGGATTCTGTTAAAAAGCAAACGAACATAATGGTATTTTACTAGGAAATTTTAAACCGTTTAACCAGTTTTTACGCCACGTTTCGTCACACTTGTCACGCAGGAACCAGTAATACACTGTATACTTTGATATTATCTATATACTCCAAACTTTTATGTATATACATATGTAGAATTTATATCTTTCTTACCTTTCTATAAATTTGTTACTAAAATTCAGATTTGTTTATTTTTTATCGAGTTCTGTTTAGGGAAAGACCGGTTTAGCTTATTCCACATCACTGACAGAAAGGAGTTTCACACTTCTGTAGTTACTATCAGTGTTGGGGCCCAGCATTCCAGGTGGTTAGGGCGCTCGACTCGCAATTTCAGGGTCGCATGTTCGAATCTCCATCACACTAAATATGCTCGCCCTTTCAGCCGTGGGTGCGGGCGTTATAATGTGACGGTTAATCCCACTATTTGTTGGTAAAAATTGGCTGTGGGTGGTGATGGCTAGCTGCCTTTCTTCTAGTCTTATACTGCTAAATTAAGAGACAACTAGCGCAGATAGCCCTCTTCTAGCTTTGCGCGAAATTAACAAAAACAATCTCAAGTCAGTAAAGAATAATTCCAGACTAGGAGGCCCGGCACGGCCAGATGGTTAGGGCGCGTAACACACAGTTTGAGGGTCGCGGATTCGAATCTCCCTCTCAACAAACATGCTCCTCCTTTCCGCCGTAGGGGCGTTATAATACAAGGGTAAATCCCAATGTTTGTTGGTAAAAAGAGTAGCCCACAAGAGTTGGCGGTGGGTGTTGATGATTAGCTGCCTTCCATCTAGTCTTACACTGCTAAATTAGGGACAGCTTGCGCAGATAGCCCTCGTCTAGCTATGCGCGAAAGTCAAAACAAACCAGACACAGAACTCTAGTGTCGAGTGTTCGAACTATTCATGTGTATTTGTTAGTAATTTGAAATGTAGTTCAAGCTTTAGTTCTCAAATTAAGGCCTGATTTATATGTCCTGAACAAATAGTTGCACATGTTGCATCATACTGAGTAATGCTATAATCACAAAAGCTCCCCTTCCCACAAATTAAAAACACATACACAAGAGCTGTAGCGATTCGGAATAAACCCACGTGACCTTGTAGTTTGAGGAACTTGCACTTTTATCGCGTGGTTGATTTACCATTTGTTATCACGCTATTCTTATTACTAGTTTAACAATATTTGGTTAGGTTTAACAATCTCACATTTATTAGGACTGCTGTATATAATATCTCTTGAAACTTGTTTAGCAACACCCGTGTTTTTTCCTCAGATTTATCAATACACACAGCGGAGTTCATCTTACCCACGTGTATGTATGTGGTTTTATTTTAGAAGAGTCATGTTGATAGTAGGGGACGGTGGCTACGGTGATGAGAACGTTTGCCAACATTTAGGGGGCGAGTGATAAAAGTTGAAACCCTATCATTTGTAGTTGTTTTGTTTTATTCACTCTCCTAGTGTTTCATACCTACAACCTGCTTTAAATGTGGCCAAAACAAGCATGAAATTAACTGAGCTGAATCCTTGTCGCACCAAACATACTCGCCCTTACAGCCATAGGGGCGTTATAATGTGACGGTCAATCCCACAATTCGTTGGTAAAAAAGTAGCCCAAGAGTTGGCGGTGGGTGATGATGACTAGCTGCCTTCCCTCTAGTCTTACACTGCTAAATTAGGTACGGCTAGCGCAGATAGCCCTCGTGTAGCTTTGCGTGAAATTCAAAAACAAAAACCAAATTGAGTTGAATATAAAATCATACTGATGTTTCACCCCTTAATCAAAGTAAGAATTCACGTTGTCAACAGTATTAATTCGTAAACGTGTTTTGGCCTTGTACTATACTGTCCGTGTCATAATGAAAAATTTAGAGATTTTATTGTAAGTTTAGCTGGGATACCAGTCCCCAGAACAGAAGTTATGTAACTTCAGTTCAATGGAAGGCCTTCTTGGGACGTGGCTTCCTTTATATCTAATTCTAAAAACCGCAAAACGCAAAATATAAACCTGCAAGTTTGTACGTATCTGCGCTTGGATTCAATGAACCCTTAAACCAACTTTGGTAAAGATCCATTTACAGGAGACAAAGTAGTGGTATTTCTGTGTATCTCCTCATGGACCCAATGAACATTTATATAAATTTTGGCGAAGATCCATCCATACCATGCGAAGTAGTTACATAGACATATAACACACAGTACTGTTAGATTTTTAGATTTTTTTCAATATACGGTGTTGTAACTTTATGTTTTGTGTATAACGTTATATATCCTACATAAAGTTATATTTGTCAATGTTTACGTAAATAAACGAGGTCCGACATGGCCAGATAGTTAGATTCGTAATCTGAGGGTCGCAGGTTCGATACCCCGTCACTCCAAACGTGCTCGTCATTTTAGCCGTGGGGGCGTTACAAAGTTATGTTCAATCCCACTGTTAGTTGGGAAAAAGAGTTAGCAGTGGGTGGTGATGACTAGATATCTTCCCGCTAGCCTTACACTGCTAAATTAGAGACAGCTATTGCAAATAACGCTCGTGTAGCTTTGCGTGAAATCATAAACAGGCACATGGACATAGAAGTTTTTGTTGTTGTAGTTGTTTCAGCGCATATAGCTGCATAATGAACAATCCGCAGTTTGTTTCATCTATGGGATTCGAGCCTTGAATTTAAGATGATAAAAAAGGATATTTTTTAAGACAACAAAGTTATTGTGAGGCACACACAGATATTTCGTCGAAAACAAAATACCCGATAAATACGGATAAACTAAGTGAAGAACACACAGATTTTATTATATAAATAAGGCAAAATGATGAGAAAACAAAACAAAACAGGAGAGAAACAAACATGTAAGAGATTTAAAGAGTTAGGAGTGTTTAAAAATAATAAGAAAAAATCACAAGTTTCCGTTTCCTCGTTTGTCTCCTGGAAACCGCTAAAGCGGAACTACTAGCAATTTATTCGCCGGATTTAGCGCCATTATTCATGACAACCGTTTATCGAACAGCGAACACAATAATGTGCATATCTGGGTTACTGTACGTCTAGTGACGTCCGTTGATAAGAGAGAATGAACATAGAAACTGTTGTGGCAGTTCGTGTAACAATATTAAATATTTTATTGTTTGTCAATCCTACCTCGGCTGGCTATATAACACAACAATAAAAAACTTCGCCGTTATTGAACTTTGTATTGAGTGACACAATCATTGCCCTGACCTTCAATGTGTTTTTAGAGACCCTCATGAGATGGCGTTGCGGTGTTCTTCAATAAATCACAATATAACTCCCTGCCACTTTACTTCTCTCCGTCATGTGTAGGCCTATATTATGTGACTTGTAATATTATTATTATATCTGTTGGTGAAAACTTTTCTGACTTGTAACTTGTTAGTGCTGTATTCTACACACGAAACGTATTTCGTTTAATCACGAAATATATACTTATAAAAACAACAGAAATACCTTGATAATCGTTTTGGTTATTTTTTGCAAGGCTAACAATAGATGGCTCTGTTTTTCTCTCAGTCATATCTGATAACTTCTTATAAAAATGTATTGTTGTTACATCCGATCGTAACGTTAATACTTTTATTAGCATATAAGTTAAACCAGTCCGCACAGTAAAACAACGATATCTTTGTTTGAAATAAATATATGTTTTATTACCATTTGTTATTAACTTACAAGCAACGACTCTTCCTTACTGTTTGTTTAGAATTAAGCACAAAGCTACAGAATGGGTTATCTGTGCTCTGCCCATCGCGGGTATCGAAACCGGATTTTAGCGGTGTTAGCCCGCGGACATGCCGCTGTACCAATAGGGGCCTCTACAATTTTTAGTATCGATCCAAGGCTAGACAATAGGACTAAAGAAGACAAACTTACTTTCACTCTTTGTGATACTCAACCGAGCTAAATATGAGTATTAAAAGAAAAGCATCGCCCCGTTCTCCGAGTTGCCCTTGGCAAAAATATTCGTAAGTCTGTTTTGATTTTTCTGCTTAATAAAATCGCGTAAAAAAAACATAAATGCGTTCAAGTTTGTTTTCACGTTTCGTTCTTTCTGTAAGAAAAAGAAGATTCAATTCTGCGTTTTAAGCATAAAAACGACTAGTCCCCCGCTGGGACAGCGGTAAATCTACGTATTTACAACGTTAAAATCGAAGGTTCGATTCCCCTCGGTGGATTCAGCAGATAGCCCTACATGGCTTTGCTAGAAGAAAACAGACAGATAGACAGACAAAACGTTCAACAATGATCCCTCAACAAGTTAGGTGAAATTTTATGAATGTTACATATTTAAATATTATATGAATCAGTATCATCAAATCAAAAACACTGATATGAAACACACTGTATTTCACATTTCTCCACTGGCTTTTTAAACCCGGTAATCTGTTACTTTCTAAATAGTTATAAAGTGAGCATTTTTATTTAAATTTAATTTTTGGTGATACATTTTATTGACTCGTTTTGTATAGATACTTTGTGTGAAGATTTATTGACTCGTTTTGTATAGATACTTTGTGTGAAGATTTATTGACTCGTTTTGTATAGATACTTTTTGTGGAGATTTATTGACTCGTTTTGTCTAGATACTTTGTGTGAAGATTTATTGACTCGTTTTGTATAGATACTTTTTGTGGAGATTTATTGACTCGTTTTGTCTAGATACTTTGTGTGAAGATTTATTGACTCGTTTTGTATAGATACTTTGTGTGAAGATTTATTGACTCGTTTTGTATAGATACTTTGTGTGAAGATTTATTGACTCGTTTTGTCTAGATACTTTGTGTGAAGATTTATTGACTCGTTTTGACTAGATACTTTGTGTGAAGATTTATTGACTCGTTTTGTATAGATACTTTGTGTGGAGATTTATTATAAATTTCGTGTGTATTATCACTGGTCATCTTTCACGTCACGGCGGCTCAACGCTAAGTCCTGGGGCTTATAACGTTAAAACATGAGCTACGATACCCGTGGTGCTTTGCACACATATAGCCAGCTCGTTATGTAGCTTTGTGCTAAAATACGAAGAAACAGTCATTTGTAGTTCTTAGAATAATTATGATTCATAAACCCGTAATATCTTAGGTTGCGCCTCACCGTGGTTCCTTATAACGCTAAAAATGTTTTTGTTTATCGGAAAAACAAAATATATGTTAAAAGTTTACCTTCGGTTATGCTACAACCACATATATCGAGTTTTAACGCGTATGATTGTCATGTTAAATGAGACAAAACGAGTTGGTTGTTTTGGTTTCAAATTTTGGCACAAAGGGCATATCCGTCTTCAATTTTGAACTGCGTGACTAAGAGACCGTGTAGAAGGTAGCTGATTAACCGCACTTTCTGCCATCTCTTTCTTACAGAGCAATGAGATATCATTGTCAATCGTATTATTGTACTCAAAAGCAGAAACAGTTGACAGCTTTTCTGAAGCAACTGGTTGCGAACAGTAAGGGTACAGTAATTACTGGGTTATGGTTGGATCTGGTGAAACACACTTGAGCCAGTTGACCGGTTGTAAAAGAATGAACGGAACAGCGAACCATTCCCAGTCTTTCTATGATATGTGGTCCGATATAATCATGAGGTGAGGAGGCGCTCGACTTGTAACCTGAGGGTCGGGGCTTCGGATTTCCGTCACACCAAACATACTCGCCCCTTTCACCCATGGGGGCTTTCTAATGTCGTGGTCAATCCCACTATTCGTTGGTAAAACAGTAACCCAAGAAGTGACGATGATTAGCTAGCTGCCTTCCCTCTAGTTTTGTCCCTCGCTGGTACAGCGGTAAGTCTACGGATTTACAACGTTAAAATCAGGGATTTGATTCTCTCGGTGAACTCAGCAGATAGCCCCATATGACTTTGTTCTTAGAAAACACACAGACGCTATAGTCTTACACTGCTAAATTAGGGAGTGCTAACGCAGATAATACTCGTGTATCTTCGCGCGAAATTCAAAACAAATCAAACAAACTTTCATACCTTGCATCATGAGGATGATAGATTGTTTTTCATTATGTACAGTTGGGAAACATAATCCTTTTTACTTATTTATTTTCCATATATGTTACTTTCGTATCTTATACATTATTTCTCTTTTAGATATTTTAGCAAAACTTGTGCAAGACAGTCGTGTGAAAACAAATATTTACAAAATATATCCAAAATAGTTTATTGTTAGATCTAATATATTATTTAAATAGCAACAATGGAAAATAGATACAAAAATATAATATATATTTTTAAAAATAAATAATAACTGCTTGAGTCTTTAAGGTGTTTTTTTTTTTTTTTTTAATTTAACGGCTAAAAGTTTGCACGTGTCAGAAAGTAAAGGTGCCGCAAAGTATATGGTAATTTAATTGACTGTTTCTGAGGAATATTTCAACTACACAGTGTTACGTCGTGACTTTAAGTTAAAGACTATCCATACTTACAAAAATCTGGGTCTGTATCGATGTGATGCAAGGTTTAATAATTCCTTAATGCACAGTTACGCAGTCTCGCCCTTAATTGTGTGTGTGTTTTCTTATAGCAAAGCCACATCGGGCTATCTGCTGAGTCCACCGAGGGGCCCTTAATTGTATCTGACGTTCCATGATGGACAGCCGACAACAGTGCTACGTTCTCTTCCTTCGTAATGGGCCCGGCATGACCAGGTGGTTACGGCACTCGACTCGTAATTTGAGGGTCGCGGGTTCGAATCCTCTTCACAACAAATGTGCTCGCCCTTTCAGCCGTGGTGGCGTTATAATGTGACTGTTAATCCCACTATTCGTTGGTAAAAGAGTAGCTCAAGAGTTGGTGGTGGGTGATAATGATTAATTTGCCTTCTCTCTAGTCTTACACTGCTAAATTAGGGACGGCTAGTGCAGATAACCTTCGTGTAGCTTTGCGCGAAATTAAAAAACAAACAAACAATCGTTTGTAATATTTACTAAGCGTTTTTATTTCTCGCGCGTAACTTAAAATGTTCCCGGTGTCTGTCTTTGTTTTGTATGACACGTGGTTAGAACGTGCCTCTCGTATACGACGTTTCTCTTGTATGACGTTTTTCTCATTTCGAAATATATGAATAATTCGTTTTGGTGATAATATCCATTTGAAGGTCTAAGGGGTTTGGTCATCATAATTATCATAATAACTACAGGTTTTTATTTGTTGGTAACTAGAAATCTGCAGCAGGGGCCACCTGTGTTCTGCTCACGGTTGGTATCGAAACTCTTATTGTAAACGTTATAAATCCTCATACTTACCACTAAACCACAGTGAGAAGAGCATTAACTGATAAATAATGTTTAAACGTTAATTATTTCTTTGTTTATTTGTTGTTAAGCACGAAGTTACACAGTGGTCTATTTTTGTTGTACGGGTATCGAACCGGGATTTTTATCATTGTAGTGACGTAGTCGACATAAGTGTTGTTGAAAGTCACATATTTTGTTTGTTTTTTTAATTTATATATATATATATATTATTATAAAATTCGACAAGACACTTAAGTATATTCCTCATTAAAATTATTAATACATTTTGTTTAGGCTTTATTAATTATCATCTGGCCCGGCATGACCAGGCGGTTAAGGCGCTTGACTCGTAATCTTAGGGTCTCTGGTTCGAATCCGCCAATGAGATGGGGTGAGAGATTTTGATCTTTTTCGGAACTCACGACCATCATCATACGGCAATCACGAAGATACACCAATAAGCATCGTTCTTATTTCTGTTGTAAGAATTTTCCAAACCTGTTCTGAATAAAAGACTAAATTTTGTTCTCATTATAAAGCGAGTTGCACACGAACTCGAACTTTTCTTTTTCTCGTAATTTACATCTCATGGCGCATTTCAACTACAGGACAGAAAAGAACAGAGCTGAATAAATCAGTTAACACGTGGGAATAATCATCATTAGGGACGTTTCTATCGCTTGGTTACTATGTTGAGAAGTTTGTTTGTTTTTGAGTTTCGCGCAAAGCTACACGAGGGTTATCTACACTAGCCGTCCCTAATTTAAGTGTAAGACTAGAGGAAAGGCAGCTAGTCATTACCACCCACCGCCAACACTTGGGCTACCCTTTTACCAATGAATAGTGGGATTGATCGTAACATTATAACACCCCCAAGGCTGAAAAGGCGAGCATGTTTGGCGCGACGGGGATTCGAACCTGCGAATGTTGAGAAGTGTCGAAAGGAAATAACTTGGATTTTATACCAACTATATGTTTTAGAAGCGTCAGTAAATTCGAAGAAACTGCTTAACACAAAATTCATTGTCATGACGACATTGTAGTAAAACAAGTGGAAAAAATAACTTTGTGTTTTAGGAAACTCACCAACAACTGTCGGACCAATCGTCCAATGCTATCTGTACTAACAACCTTCGTGACGAATACCAATAGACTGTACGTGGCATAATAGAACCAATTATAAGAAATATTAAATTTCCATTATAAACTAAGAATTTAATTATAAAGTACCCTAGCCTTTCCGTATTCTATCTTCTTCCTAAGATATATAAGCCAGACAATCCTGGTAGACTTGTAGTTTAAACATGCAGCTACCGAAACGAACTCGTTTCTAGTTACCTCGATTCCATCTATTTCATCATCTCCCTGCGTAAATTCAGGATACCAATGACGCCCTAGAAAAGAAATTTGAATTTTGATTCAGAATTAGATTCTATTATTTCATTCACACTTGACATAACATCATTTATGCACCTCTAATCCACACGAAGATGGATTAAAAGTCCTAAATCACTATCTTGACCAGAGGGATCTCGTACATCCACCCACTGAATCCCGGTCAGATTAGTCAAAACAGTTATACTGTTGAATGTCTTTCATTTTAACAAGAAGCTCTATGAACAAGTGAAGGGTGTCGTCATTGTAACCGAAGTTGGTCCCTCCTCTGGTAACCTCTTTGTTGGTTACATCGAAGACTGCATGTTTTCTAACTACACAGATACCAACCCTGCCTTATATTTATGATGTTTTTGGTATAGCTACATATAACAAAGATGATTTTTGTCTTCAGTTCTTTAAATTCTTTAACCCATATTTTCTTCAATTTCCCACCAAGTCACCTTATTTCTTGACATAAATATTTACGTGATTGATGACGGCCATCTCACGACGTCTGTACATTGCAAACGGAATGGACACACATAGCTGCTAAGGTATTTTTACTCCAGTCATTCCGGAGAAACATTCCCAAATCGCAACTCACGTTCTGCAGTAACTTCCAGGATAACAATAACAAATACATCGATATCTCCAGTACTTCTCTTCGTCACACTAGAAATAATCTGTATATAAAACAAGCTTTGAACCTCAACGCTCCCATACGTAATTAAACAGTATCGGTAATTGCAACATCAAGACGTTGGACAATGTAAATGTCAATAACACTTCACTTCAACCTACATATTACCCATTGAACACGTAAACAACTCGTAACTTCCACATCGTAGCACAGGACGTTACCATTGGTCAGTATGTTTCTAATAAATGAGAAGCAGTGAGTTAGTCTTCCATAGTCAACATTTGATCACGCTCCGGCATGGCCAGGTGGTTGAGGCACTCGACTCGTAATCCGAGGGTCGTGGGTTCGAATCCCCGTCACACCAAACATGATCGCCCTTTCAGCCGGGGGGCGTTATAATGTTAGGTCAATCCCACTATTCGTTGGTAAAAAAGTAGCCCAAGAGTTGGCGGTAGGTGGTGATGACTAGCTGCCTTCCCTCTAGTCTTACCATGCTGAATTAAGGACGGAGAGCGCAGATAGCCCTCGTGTAGCTTTGCGCGAAATTCATAACAAACAAACAACATTTAACCGTCACATGATACTAAGATAAGTACTGTTGTTAGAGAAGAGATGTAATACCTGCCCTCTTATTAATCACAAACATCTGTTAAGGCCCCGAATTCAGGCTATCCTGTCAGTAATCGTTTCACCTGTACATTTAAATGTTTAACTTTAACATATCTTGTTATTTCTTACAACTGCAACCAGAAACTAGCCATACGCTCGGTTAATACTCACGATAATACTTTCGTAACGGGCCCGACATGGCCAAGCGTGTTAAGGCGTGCGACTCGTAATCTGACGGTCGCGGGTTCGCATTCCCGTCGCGCCAAACATGCTCGCCCTTTCAGCCGTGGGGGCGTTATAATGTTACGGTCAATCCCACTATTCGTTGGTAAAAGAGTAGCCCAAGAGTTGGCGGTGGGTGGTGATGACTAGCTTCTCTCTAGTCTTACATTGCTAAATTAGGGGCGGCTAGCACAGATGGCCCTCGAGTAGCTTTGTGCGAAATTAAAAAACAACAACAAACTTATGTAACGTGTCTGTTAACGATCGAAATAAACCTGTACAATTGACACTTCAACAAAGATGGGCGGGCATTCGTGATGACGAGAAACTCACGTGCAGAAAAAATGTATCTCAGGACGGGTGGTATGGGTATTAACACTTTTTACTAACAAAGCAGAGAACAACGTTACGACCTTCTCAAGTCATTATCAGGTGAGTAAAACAAAATTTAGACGTTCATACCAGCCATCCTGAGATACAATGACGAGTATTACATGGAGAACATTTTAAAGTATTGGATCTACGACATAGGTTTTATAAGTTATTTTCGAGTAATAACGAACGATTCAGTTTTTTTAATAATCTGTAAAATAACATTCTTTTCACGTTTTTTAAAAAAAACTCATTTATTTAAATGTGTTTATATTTCTAGTCGTTCTTATTACATTATTTGCAGTCAGTCACTTAGGATTTGTGATATTGTGAACACTGTATTGTTACAAACAGAATGGCTACATTAGCATTAAGCCTCATACATTTTGAAACATTATGTGAACACTGTATTGTTACAAACAGAATGGCTACATTAGCATTAAGCCTCATACATTTTGAAACATTATGTGAACACTGTATTGTTACAAACAGAATGGCTACATTAGCATTAAGCCTCATACATTTTGAAACACTATGTTTCAATCACACTATAGTTTTCATATTCATTGCTAAACGACTCTAACAATTTCGAAGATTCATTACAAGTTTACATGTCATAAGACACTATTTTTAGGTCTATTATATTTTTGAACTCGTATTTTAAAAGTGTAATAGGCCTAGAACGAACGACATTTCGCTTCTTTCTGTATCGGGTGTTTGGTCTGAATGACCAGGGAGGGTCACATGGATCTCTTCCTCTATTACGACAGTTAAAATTGTTACTGACTTCTGGCGCGTAGGGATAGAAGTTCACAGTTTTCTAGTGTACTTACTTTCGGAATTTTCTCTACGCTCGAAGCGTCGCCAACAAAATAATATATATACTCTTCAAAAAAAGAAACGCAAAAGGCAAAATTTGAGACATATTGTTAACAAGTTTATTCCGGGTAGTTCTGTATGACATGTGTGAAACTTTGCACATTCACTCCTGAACATCAAAAGTCTGCAAAGGCGAAGTCCACGCTCACTAGTTGAAGTTTAACGTCACTCAACGTCAATAACGACTATGCTCCCGTGAGCATCAATAACTGCTTGGCATCTCCTGCCCATGGAAGCGATGAGATGACGAATCATAATCCTGTGAAATGGCTGTCCACTCAGCCTGCAAAGCTGCTGCAAGCTGAGGTAGAGTCTGCGGTTGAGGTTGTCGCCGTCGCAGACGTCGGTCCAGCTCGTCCCAAAGATGTTCGATGGGGTTTAAATCTGGTGATCTGGAGGGCCAGGGAAGAACGTTGATGTTGTGGTGTCTCAAGAAGACAGTGGTGAGTCGGGCTGTGTGAGGACGGGCGTTGTCATATTGATAAACATCGTTGACGTTCACCATGATGGGTTGCGCATGGGGCCTAAGAATCTCGTCGACGGTTGTGTACGGTCTGATCGGAAATCCTACGCAGTCCTGGTATGGTTGAGGCAGTAGACTTCGCAGTAGTGGTCCTATCCCGAAGGTGACGTAACCAGAAGTAGCGATCTTGTGCGGGCGTGGTCACACGAAGTCTGCCAGATCGTGGACGGTCACGAGTTGATCCATGTTGTTGGTGACGAATCCATAGCCTTGTGATGGTGCTTGGGTGGACATTCACAGCTCTGGCAACATCTGATCGAGATTCGCCTTTCAAACCACCAATGGCGTTGTTGCGTTGTGCTTCAGTCAGTCTTGGCGTAACTGTATTGCGTGTCGGTGGCTTAACACGGAGCTATGGAAACCGAGAACCCGTCACTTTTATAGGGATTTTGCACATGTTGCACTTGCAGAACATGCAGATCTCTCAAACAAATTTATTGGACACGAATGCGTTTTGGCGAAAAATCCGATGTTTTCCTCCGTTTTCAAAGTGCACAACTTTTATTGTCGTTTTGGTCTGACAATCAGTGCCTTAACACGTGTAACATCACATACTCTGAGCTTGTAACGTTATTACATATATTTCTCTTTAAAATAACAAAAATATCCCTTTTGCGTTTCTTTTGTTGAAGAGTATATTTTAGGTGATGTTTCACGAAAGGTATAGTTCTTTGTTTTATCACCTTCGTATTTTTACTGTTTATGCGCGTACGTGTCTTTTATCCTCAAAAATCAAATGAAGTATTTTTATGATAAAGTATCTTTCTACATAAAGTAATAATGTTGAACAGAAAACATTCAGTTACGAATGGATCTTCAGAACAAGCACAGCAACATTGGTTTTTGAGTAGAATGTATCGTTATTTTTTGTAAAACGTTTAACGTATTACAGTTTGTTTCGAATTTCGCACAAAGCTGGACAACGGCTACATGCCGTCCCTAATTTAACAGTGTAAGGCTAGAAGGAAGGCACTTAGTCATCACTATCCACCGCCAACTCTTGAGATACTTTTCTTAATCAAAGAATAGTGGTACTGATCGTCATATTATAACGCCCCCACGGCTGAAAGGGGGAGCATGTTTGGTGTGAGGGGGATTTGAAACCGCGACCCTCAGATTTTGATTTGAGCGCCCCAAACCACCTAGCCCAAATTTAAATGGAAGAATACTTAGAAATAATAACGTAAATAATATTATTAAAACAGGAATATTGCACTGGAAAAAATAGAACACCATTGTTTTAAAGTTTTAAAATGTTTTCTCTAGCAAATAAAAATTAAAGTAACAAAGCTTACAGTTCTATCCAGTTTTGTCGGTTCTTGTATCAGGGATGTGTAACGTATCGGGAATTTATTTTGGTTTCAGTAGTTTAGTCTTAATTTTACCCAGTACATGATCGGTTTGGTTTGTTTCGAATTTCTCGCAAAGCTACACGAGGGCTATCTGCGCTAGCCGTCCCTAATTTAGCAGTTTAAGACAAGAGAGAAGGCAAATAGTCATCATCACCCACCGCCAACTCTTGGGCTACTCTTTTACCAACGAATAGTGGGATTGACCGTCTCATTATAACGTCCCACGGCTGAAAGGGCGAGCATGTTTGGTATGACGAGGATTCGAAAAGACTAGAGGGAAGGCAGCTAGTCATCACCAACCACCGCCAACTCTTGGGCTACTCTTTTACCAACGAATAGTGGGATTGACCGTCACATTATAACGCCCCCATGGATGAAAGTGCGAGCATGCATGATGTAAAGGGGATTCGAACCCGCGACTCTTGGATTACAAGTCGAGTGCCTTAACCACCTGGCCATGCTGGGCTTCCCCAGTAGATGGACCTGTTTAACTAAAGTTGATCATTTTTGTTCTGCCCCAAAAACGATTAAAAGGGGTAATAATACCCAACTAGTTTCGGAAAACGTAAGGTCTTGCCGTAAGCATTCAGGCTCTTAGGGGCTTTTATTTTGTGATTCATCTCATTTTTTACAACGTATTTCTTTCTTCTTTTATTTTAATTAGATAAGAAGCAGCGACATCTCACTTGCTTCATCTGGTTATTACTTTTTATCGGCTAAAATAGGAATACCACGGTAGATATATATATATATTTAAACATGACAGTATCTTTTTTTCACATGTTTTTTAATCGCAAATCTAAAATGTAAGATTCGATCCTCCGCAGTGGACAAAGAAAATACATAAGAGAAGTTTTATATTAATATAAAACAAACAATGCAAATGCCATGTGTTTGTGTTTGTCTTTTCAGTGTATATGACACTTTTCTTGTTAAAATTCACGATACATGTATACAATTGTAATGTGTACCGTGCAGGATAATGAACATTACTTTATATCGCGAAGTTTACGAAAAGTGGCTTTCATCCTGCTTTTCTAGCCTTCCGTTTTTAAATAATAGCTTGTTACAGGTTTCTAACCCCACCTTCCACTCACCTCTTCCCTTGAATACTTAAATCCGTAATCTTTTTCCCACCTCCCCGACACACCTAGGCTTGAAGACACTAACCTTTAACCCGCCATTGTTTGGTTGGCCAGGAACGGGTTCAAAGACCGAAAATGGCGGGCAAGCATAAGAGGGCATCTTCACGGTCAAGTGATGCACACTCATAAACACTGAAAACTTACAAGAGTGACTCCGTTCTAGAAAATACTGTTTTAAACACACCACTTCTACTCTGTCTGATCTGAATTACATGTAGTGCCACCTGTTGTCGTTTGAGTTAAAGAGATGTAATGTATACAAACACATACAGATATGTGTGAAAATTCTATATATGGATAAAATTTACACATACACGCATATATATATATATATTATCTGCGTATGTTTGTTTGAGTGTTAAATGTCACAATAAAGAACGCAAGGCTAGCTGTCCCTAATTTTGCAACGCCACCTATTATCAACTCTTAGGGTTATTTTTGTCCGATTTTACCGTTACTCATATAAAACAAAGAGTTTAGCACAATATGTTGTGGGCGGTAACTGGACTCCAACCATGGTACTTAAGTTTCAGAATTGCGGCACACTGGCTACCAGGGCACACTCAGCCAACATATAAAATGATAAGAATATTATTAGCCATTCTTCTAAATAAGTAAGCGAAACGTAAAAAAGGCAATAGCCTTTTATTCTACATTGTGTACCACACTTATGTGGTATTGTACCACAGAGCTGAAAAACAGCAATTGAAAAACTACAAAAATTGTACCTAGTACCACAGGACTGAAGAATAACTATCGTAAGGCTACAGAACTGGTACGTAGTACCACAGGACTGAATAATAGCAATTGTTAAGGCTACAAAACTGGTACCTTGGTCATTTTTTAATATGTTACTACATTTTCAGCAACACTTTTATCTAGCTTCGAGCTAGTGTGAGTTTGACTTTCAAAACAATCCCACTTTGATCTGTCTATAATATTTTTAGTGTTATAAATAAAAAATAAAAGACTAGTCCATTTATTGTTTATGAATGCGTGTTATTTATTCAAATATGGATTCTATATTCACATTGTTTCAAGAACTAACGGTGGGCTTAATTTCGTAAAAACGCCTCTAGATTTTTTCGTTATTAAGATACTTTTTATTATTGTTATTTCTTCGTCAAAACACAAATTAAATAGTAAAGAAATTACAGTAGCAAGAAAACCGGCTTACAAAATCGCTAGTCATGATTAATAAATCGATGTTCTGTTTTTGTTCGTTTATAATTAAGCGCAAAGCTACACATTGGGTTATCTGCGATGTCCAGGTTGCTAGGGTGCTCGACTCACAATTTAAGGGTCGCAGGTTCGAATCGCCGTCACACCAAATATGCTCGCTTTTTCAGTCATGAGGTCGTTATAATGTTACAACCAATCCCATTATGCGTTGGTAAAATAGTAGTCCAAGGGTTGGCGGTGGGTGATGATATCAAACTAGCTACCTTCCTCCTCTAATCTTACACTGCTAAATTAGGGATTACTAGATCTGATAGCCCTCGTGTAACTTTGTGCAAAATTCAAAATTGAGAAGCAATCTGCATTCTGCCCATCACGGGTATCGAAAACTAATTTCTAGCGCGTAAATCCACAGACTGTGCCACTGAAGGGGTGCAAAAATCGATGTCATAGGCATACTAATCCATAAAAAATGTTTTAGTCTAACGTGCAGCTAAATCATAGATGATTTACAAGTGTTACAATAATATTTATAGTTATTAAATTATGACTCTCTGCGGACTCATACTGCTGAAAACCGGGTTTCGATTCATGTAATGAGCAAAGCACAGATAGTCCATTGTGTTACTTTGTGCTTAGTAACGAAACAAGCAACAACTCATTAAATCACACGTTTATTGCGCGATGTTAAAGAGTTCCACGAGCAATATTGATACATATGTATCTATATACAGATCTCTAAATTAAAAAAAACACATAAAAAATTAACCTATGAGAATACGTAATGTCACGTGTTAAGCATGGGAAGCAAAGTTGTCAAGTTAAAGTTACCGCTTAAGAAATTAAAAATTATAAGATTAAAAAAAAAGGGGGGGCAGGTGTTTCAGTTGTTATTGGCGTCCGTTTCTTAGATAGGAGGACATTCAGTTTATTAAAACAACATTTGTTTTGAGTAACATCAGAAGCGTCATTTCACAGAGGAGAGGAAAGGAGGGGGCAAAGAAATCTGATCTCACGTGGGACTACCAGTTCAGCTGGGGGTCCGTGGTGTAATCTGTGTATATGGGTTGATCTAACCAGATGAGAAGTGTCTCGCAGAAACTGCCAGTTGGGCCCCCTAGAGCTTGGGGAGTGCGATTGGCACGTTTTATCTCCTCTCCTTCCCTAAAAAAAAAACGACCCTCCCGAACAAGATATTTGTCAGTAGGTTTTGTTAACACGTTTCCTGTATATGACGTTATTTTGAATGACAGTAAATTGTCGTGTCGTAAGGCTCTTTATTGAAGTTAAATACCTGAACATGTAGAGATGATCCCTTGGTGTGAGTGATAATTGGCAGTGCCTTCGGATACATGTGTTTCTGACAGAATAAACTAGCTCGTTAATGCAGTAACAGAATTCCATCTGGTGCAATTATTATAATTTTAGTCGAGGGAGGAGATACAATCATTGTTAAGCGCCACGTCTGTGCCCAGCGGGTGTCGAAACCCAGTTATTAGCGTTGAAAGCATACAGAGGTTTGTAATGATACTCACTAATCGCTTTTAGCTGTGGTGGCGTTGTTATGGTATAGTCATTCTCACTATTCTTTCGGAAAAGAATAGCCCATGAGTTGGGTGGCGATGACTAGCTGCTTTCCCTCTAGTCTTACACTGCAAAATTATGGACGGCTAGCACAGATAGCCGTCGTGTAGCTTTGCGCGAAATTCAAAGAAACTCTTCTGCGAGGGTGTAAAACTAAAAGTATGCGGATTTACAAAGCTAGAAACTAGGTTTCGATACCTTTTATGGGCAGAGCACAGATAACCCATTGTGTTGCTTTGTGCTAACTTAAAAAAAAGCGTAAAAATTAGTAGAATTTTTTTTCTTTTTTATATTTCATAATAATGCAATAAATATATTTATAATGAATCACGTAAAAATAAAACGCGATTTTGAAAAGCTGTAACGAGCCAGGCCCAGCATGAATCAGGTGGTTAAGACACTCGACTTGTAATTTGAGGGTCGCGGGTTCGATTCCGTGTCACACCAAACTTGCTCACCTTTTCAGCCGTGGGAGCGTTACAATGTTACAGTCAATCCCATTATTCGTTGGTAAAAGAGTAATCCAAGAGTTGGTGGTGGGTGGTGATGACTAGCTCCCTTCCCTCTGGTCTTACATTTTTAAATAAGGGGCGGCTAGCGCAGAAACCCCTCTTGTAGTTTTGTGCGAAATATAAAAAAAAATGCAAAAAGTAGGAAAGAAACAAATTTGTTAGAGTACTTACATTTTAAGTGCGATTTAAGCAAGTTTAAGAAATATTGATAAAACTTTCACAAAAATATGTCATATGCAACCATGTAGAGAATTCGCCGGACAAATCAGTGTCTTAAATTGATTTTTCGGATTAATGTTAAAGTTTAATTAACATAATTTTTTTGGAAAACAGATAGGGGGCATTATTTCGTAAAGGTTTTGAAAATTTCAAATTGTTGCTTAAGGTTAAACCTAATCGTACTTTTCACATTTTTCCTACCCACGCAAAACAACTTGTTTTAATGAAGTAAAATAAACACAGTGAAGTACTTTACTAACATAATATTTTACTTTTATTCTGTACGTTGTTGTTTGTATCACCTATGCCCCCTGGCAGTATCTATCGGTACGTTAAACTCTTTGGCTCTATTCAACACCTGTTACTATAATTTGTTTTTTCGTCTTATCTGCACTGGGAAAATAAGATGGCACTGTAAGCCTTAATTGTGTACAGACTTTGTAGTCCCTCCCGGTACTCTCTTCCCCTTTAATTATTTCATGTACTTACTGCCAATGTCCGCTTTCAATGCCATCGAGAACTAGTGTCAACTTTTAGATTGGTTTAATACCATGTCCATCTGAAGTATAGTGGCGCTCTCTGTTAACATAATAAGTCATCTATTTCGATGTATTGAATTAACTACGTTAAAAAATACAAAACTTGGCTTAGTTCCAGCTAAAAGTTTCATATTTTCACCCGGTTACAATGTTTAAGTCATTGAAAACATTTTGCTTTCTTAGTTTCTTTTCGTCTAATCAAAAATCCTAAGTTGGTTTTTCATCATTATTTAAGATCAAACGTGACTTTTGATAGTTTTCCGCATTTTGTTTCTATAAATATTTTTGAACTACTAAAAATTATCATTAGATGTTTTACACCTATAATCAGTCATTATCATATCAGTAATTAATCATAAAGTCATATTTGAAGACTTGCCCCACAGTCTTCCTGAGAATCATTAATGTCACTTCTTAACCCTTACTTACTCAACGATGTTCGTACATTGCGCATGTTATTTTTACCCTCAGTCAACAGTGTTCCAGAGAACCACTAGGCATGCCATTTTTAAACCTTTACTTTCTGATTCCAGAGAACCACTAAGCATGTCGTTTTATTGATCGGATAATTTAGTTTCTTCATTGCGGTTGCCAATTCAGTTTTTGTTTTATTGTTGAGTTGATTTTGTTTTATAGTTTATGGAATTTTCCTATAATCGTCCTTATGTACAAGGAATTTCAATGAAGTAGTTTACAATTTCGTTGTTATGACCTTTCTATGGCTTTATAAACTCCAGTCTGGATGATTGATTTTTATCTGGTATTTGGTTAAAATCACTTTTGTTTATATTTCTTCCATGAATCTTACATATCATACTTGTAATTCCTTTTTAAACTTGCCGTCTTTCTTTTCTCCATCTTTTAAGTTTCTTATTCTTTTTTCCATACCACCTTTTGAAATTTGTTTGTTTGTTTATTATTTATCTTTTTTCCGCTGTGTATCATTATTTCCAGCACATTTTCAGTCTCGATTCAAACACCAACACATTTCCATTCCTGGCAGCATCTTATTGTTTCCTGTTATTGGGTGAGATGTCTTTGGATTATTTAGTAGAAAGAGTCATCCAAGCTCCCGTCCACTAAGTGATCATCCAAGCTCCCGTCCACTAAGTGATCTTTAGTAGAAAGAGTCATCCAAGCTCCCGTCCACTAAGTGATCATCCAAGCTCCCGTCCACTAAGTGATCTTTAGTAGAAAGAGTCATCCAAGCTCCCGTCCACTAAGTGATCTTTAGTAGAAAGAGTCATCCAAGCTCCCGTCCACTAAGTGATCATCCAAGCTCCCGTCCACTAAGTGATCATCCAAGCTCCCGTCCACTAAGTGATCATTAATGAAAGCATTTTATTTATGGAACCTCGGGCTGACATTCAGATGTATTTCAGCAAAAATAATACTCATTTTAAGTACAACGAGCTTTTAGTTGGCTAGTTGGAGCAGTGACGTTTTCGTGGACTGTTTACATAGTGCAACTGTTGTATGCGGTATGTAAGACAGCTGATGTAGTAGGCAACTCGGGGTTGTGATGATTTCATGAACTGTTTACTTTGCATCTATTGTGTAAGGGTAACAGGCAAAGACATACAACTATGATAAAATATTTGCAATGTGTGGCCCTTATAGTGAACGATATAAAAACAAAATTGATAACTTAAGGGTTAAATAACAAGTTAATATTTTCACCATTGCATTGTAAGTTTTAACATTTTTTTTGCGTTTCTAATGTGTTTACGTTATTATTCCATTTAGATGATTAATTTTCGCCTTGGAAATTCAGTTTGTTAGGGTCTTTTTGACAGAAATAAAAATTATTTACCTGTAATATAGACAGAGCCAACTTTAGCTCCAGAGGGAGGCCCCCTGAAATGTCTCCCTCAAGTTAACGCCATTGGTTAATCTAATGTTAGAACTATTTTACATTTAGCCTTGTTATATGTGTCATTTGTGTTCCCCACTAGTACAGTGGTAAGTCTACGAATTTACAACGCTAAAATCAGCGGTTCGATTCCACTCAAGAGACTTAGCAGATAGCCCGATGTGGCTTTGCTATAAGAAAACACACACACATGTGTCATTTGCAACCTTTATCATTCCCAGTTAAGAAAAGCTGGAATTGAATATTGAGCTATAATGAAAAGGGTATACACTTACATACCTACCATGTTCTCTTTGGCCCAAAAACATGCTGTTACATAAAATGTAATAGATTGCTGGGCTTAGTTCAGAGTAATCGTGTGCATTATTTTTCAAATGTTTCATACTCTTTCAGCTTACGATAGTGAACATTCTTACTGTTATTGCACTAGCTTTATGCGTGATTTCTCAACTGTTAAGACATCGAGAACATAACGATTTTCATATTTGAAGTATTCTCCAATTTATTTCAGCATGTAAGGGTTACTGATTGCTTGATGTGTTAGGTTATTACTTGATCCGAATAAATATCTAAGCATATAATGGTTACTACAAAATAGTAAGTAAGAGTAAGGATCTAACTGACTTTCGAACGTGCATGCTTATAGGTGTTCGTCTGTCAAAATGGTCAACAAAGGCATTTGAAAAGGAAACTGATCGTCAACTGGTTATTACTAATCAGGGGTTAAAATTGATCCTAAGTGATCAGTTTATTCAAGATGTGTGATATGAACAGGAAAGCACGACTTCAGGGGTGCTTCGAGCTGTAACTAAGAATGTTTGAACGCTTTGTTGAGTTCCATTTTACCCTTTTCTACACTGGTAGTATAATAGAAATAAGGAGTTTGTTTGTTTGTTTTTGAATTTCGCACAAAGCTACTCGAGGGCTATCTGCGCTAGCCGTCCTTAATTTAGCAGTGTAAGACTAGAGGGAAGGCAGCTAGTCATCACCACCCACCGCCAATTCTTGGGCTACTCTTTTACCAACGAATAGTGACCATCACATTATAACGCTCCCACGGCTGCGAGGGCGAGCATGTTTGGCGCGACTCGGGCGCGAACCCGCGACCCTCAGATTACGAGGCGCACGCCTTAACACGCTTGGCCATGCCGGGCCCAGAAATAAGGAGAACATGACACAGTGTACCTGGTAACGTTATGCCGGGTCCAGAAATAAGGAGAACATGACACAGTGTACCTGGTGACGTTATGCCGTGTCCAGAAATAAGGAGAACATGACACAGTGTACCTGGTGACGTTATGCCGGGTCCAGAAATAAGGAGAACATGACACCTGGTGACGTTATGTCAGTGTAGGTAGTTCTATGTGTAAGAAACACCCTCCCGATTAGGGTTAGGTTATTTAGAACATCGAATAACATCAGCAATGTAAACAAACAGTTATCCACCATGTCCACTCTACAGTTTTAGATTTCCGCCGTGATGTACGATAATTTTTCAAAGATGACAAATGTTAAAATCCACCACATTTATTTTATTTGAAAGTAAAATAATGTGAATTTAATTTGATGCAACATTTTTGGAACGAACTTCAACATTTATTCGCTCTCTTAATCTTCAGCTCATATTTGTGCACTGACGTCATATCATTCTCCTCAAAAAATGGTCTACAATTAAAAAGACGTTGATCTTTTGGTACTTCCAAAATCTGTAACACTTTCTCTGACCTGGCATGGCCAGTTGGTTAGGGTGGCCAACTCGTAATCGCGGGCTCGAATCCCTATCACACCAAACATGCTCGCCCTTACAGCCGTGGGGGCATTATAAGCAATCTCACTATTTGTTGGTAATAGTTAGTAAAGAGTTAGCGGTCGGTGATTGTGACTAGCTACCTTCTCTTTAGTCATACACTGCCAAATTTGGGACGGTTAACGCTAATAACCCTCGTGTAGCTTTGCGCGAAATTTATAAACAAACACCTTCTCCAAGTCACTATCGGATTTAATTAGGGATTGTAATAAGGATGCTTGGTCAATATACATTACACAGTAGTATGATCTCATATCTGAACGCCAAGAAGAAATAAACTATGGGAATTTGAATACTAATGTTTATTTATTTTTTAATCGGAAGAATTATCAGTTTGAAGGAGTTGATACTGTTCTTCCATACGTAGCTCTGAACATGTTTTAGGATCATTCTGGTCACCCTTCTTCTAAGACTCTACAATTGGACACACGATTCTGTTTAATTAGCAGTAGTAGCTCCACTATTAGATAAGCCTATATGAGAGTCTACACAGTGTTCCATTAAGTTTCCTTAGCTCATTTTCAACAGTGCACAACAGAAAACATAACAATGTATCTTAGAACGGTTTGTATTAACACTTTCACTGATAAAGTAGAGAACAACGTTTTGACCTTCTTATGTCATCTTCAGGAACGTAGCATCCAGAGCTATGTATCTGAGGTATCGTGGCTCGCGTTGCGTTACCGGAACAAAATTATTAATCTTCGAACTCTGGAGGTGGGGGTGCGTTATAAGAGTGATGGTCAGTTTCTACTATAAAGTCTCACAAGAGTAGTTCAACAGTTGATGGTGGTCAATGTTGACTACCTGCTTTCCTTTTAGTCTGTTACCTCAAAAGTGTCGACAGCTTGTGCAATTAGCCCTCATATAGGTTTGCACAAGAACCCAAAAATTGAACAATGAATTGTTGAAACGCATCTTCCACATATTCAATGGATGTTTCGAAATCCTGTTAAAGGAACTGACTTTAAAATTTTGTCTTGGATCAAGGTTAGGCTCATCACAGTTTTCGTGTGAAGTTGTTTTTGTCACAACAAATGTGGTGCTCTTTCGGAACATTTCTCAGTGATTTCCGTTGGGTTTTTTGTAATCTAAGGGTCGCGGGTTCGTATTCTCATCACACCAAACATGCTCGCTCTTTCAGCCGTGGGGGCATTATGATTCGATGTTCAATCTCACTATTCGTTCATAAAAGAGTAGCCCAAGAGTTGGCGGTGGGTGGTGATGACTAGTTGCCTTCCCTCTAGTCTTGCACTGCTAAATTATGGACGGCTAACACAGATAGCCCTCGAGTAGCTTTGCGCGAAATTCAAAACAAACCAAACAATCTGTCAATATACAGAAACAGATGAGGCGAATAAAAAATTACAGATAAATGAAAATCATCTTTCAAGTATAATCTTTTACATTTACATTAAGTTTGGATACTTAAAAAAAGTTGGTAATGCTGAATTAAGGATAAAAAATAAACTGTATTTAGAGAAGCGAATATATTAGATCTCCAGGAAATACATTTTACTCCATGGTGTTTTACGTGACATCCTCTTCTAGAACTCGCAGCGTTTATAAGATTTGTCTCTTTGTAATTAAATACCAAGCCACACAATGGACTATCTGTGCTCTGCCCACTACTGGTATCGAAACACGGTTTCTAGCGTTGTATATTCTTGAAAGCTGCTCACATCAGGAGTGAATGAGAAAAAAATCGAGTGATAAAATAAAACGTATGTACCCATTCCCTTCCTCTGGTCACTCTAATTCCCAGAGTTCTTTTCACATAGCTTAGAGCTAAGAACGAGAGTATCATCCGTGTGTCACCGATGATTCTGGGTTTTTCATACCTTATTAATTTTAAACATAATTCACTCTTCCGTAACATGTGGTTGATGATGTATGTGATATTAACAATATTTTGATGTGGGTATTACCTTCTACTATGGGGCACTTCCTTTTAAAAGCTTAGTTAAAAACTAACGATTGCAGTTTATCTTAGGTTGAAATTGATCCAAACATTTTTGGACAAAGAAAGCTTCTTAGTTGAAACAACAGGTGATGTCTCACAAACACAGCAAGATAAAGCGTCCTTGCACAGATTTTATTTATGTGCTGTAACACTGGATTTACTTACCTTCAGTTCAACTCGTATTAATCTACCTCAGAATCGTCACTGAGTCACACTGAACAAAATGCGATGTGGTAAATTAGGAAATAAATTGAGTGTGCGGCCCCACCGGCCCATTCAGCTTTGTTTATTAAATGCGAGTTTGACGGACAAAAACTCCCAACCTCACGGACATGGCATCGCCAGGTGATTAGGGCAATCGACTCGTAATCTGAGCTCGGGGTTAGAATCTCCGTCACACCAAACATGTTCACCCTTTCAGCCATGAGGACGTTGTAACATCACTGTCAATCCCACTATTCGTTGGTAAAATAGTAGCCCAAGAGTTGGTTGGCGGTGGGTAATGATGTCTAGATGCCTCCTCAGAGTAATTAGATAGGTAGATAAGTTTCGATGGCAGAGGGAAGGACAAATATGAATTAAAATATGAGGATCTGGGCTAAAGGGAAGGGTTGGTTAGGTATTGATTCAATTTACTGAAAGATAGGTGGCATTTGGTGGACTAAACGAATTAATCGATTTTGTATTAGTCACTTAGAAATTGATTTTTTTCTTAAAGTGTAAAAATAAATGTGTTACGCTGTACATGTTTAGGAAATGTTTATAAGTCTGACTGGTGACAATATATCATACAAATGAAAAGACTGATTACAATGATCGTATGTTAAGAGCGCAAAATAATGAAAAAATAAAGCACTAACTTAGATATGGAAGTTTATTTAAAACTAGTAGTAAACCCGAAAAAAAAACACATGAATATCAAATTTAAATTAATGGGATTTTTTTTCACCACTTATATCATTTTTCACACTTAATTAAAAGGTTTCTCACTGACGACAGTACGCTTACCAACTTCGTCCTCACCCTGCTTGAGTTCTCCTATGCACTAGAACTAAGTTTAATTAAAAAAAAACCAACGATATTACTTGTTTATGGATAGAGAATATGACTGGCAAGAAGCCATTGAAAGTTCTTTTCAGTGGGTTAGTTTGATTAGGCATGCTATGAAAGTTGAGCTTGTCTGTGTGTTGAAACGTCCTCCGAATAGGGATCGTTTCAGTTACCAGTAGATGTCGAAAATAGCTGACAGAGAAATCGTAAGCTTCATCTGTAGACATCTGTAGGTGAGAAGAAGAATCCAACTGACTACTCAAAGGGAAATTAAAGCAGTAATAATAGTTGTCACCTCTGGAAAATCCAAACAGGAATCACTTGTATGTATGAAGAAAGGTCGAAGCAGAATTAATGCTAGGTACCTATGGACCTCCAGAAGGGTAAAAACGGGTATCACATAGTCATTTATTGTCTTCAAGAAGGATAGAAACGGGTGTTATATAGTCACCTATTGACCTCAAGAAACATAGAAACAGGAGTGACATAGTTACCTGTGGACCTTGAAAATTGTAGAAGCAGGGATATTTTGGCCATTTCTAGATATCTGTACAAATTAATAGGGCGCTGGACTAGCAGTCTTCAAATCGCGGGTTCGAAACCCCGTCACTGAACATGCTCATCCTGTCAGCTGTGAGGACGTTATAATATTATGGTCAATCCTACTATTCCTCTGTAAAATAGTGGCCCAAAGGTTGGCGATGGGTGATGTTGACTAGCCGCATTCCCTCTAGTCTATCGCTGCTAAAGTAGGGGTGGTTATCGCTGATAGCCCTCGCGTAGCTTTGTGTGAAATTAAAAACGAACCAAACCATCCTACTTTAACTCAAGTCATAAAATGTGTAGATAAAAAGCTATTTGCTAGTTATCAATGTAGTGTATGTCTAAGTGGAGTTCATGAAAAACGTTTAAAAGATGTACGAAGTGAAAACTTTGTTTATTTCAGTTACAATTTTTGTTTCAGTTCTTCTTTTTATGATTGGTTTATTAGTTTTTCGACCACATGATTACATGTACAGAACCCGTGTACGTATATAGTAAACCTGCTGTGGCTTTCTTGGTTATGGACAAACCCATATAATGTTCTAACTGTTCTTTGCTCTTCATGAGTATCGTTTGTTTGTTTTGTTTTTGAATTTCGCGCAAAGCTACTCGAGGGCTATCTGCGCTAGCCGTCCCTAATTTAGCGGTGTAAGACTAGAGGGAAGGCAGCTAGTCATCACCACCCACCGCCAACTCTTGGGGTACTCTATTACCAACGAATAGTGACCATCACATTATAACGTTCTCACGGCTGAAAGGGCGAGCATGTTTGGCGCGACCGGGATGCGAACCCGCGACCCTCAGATTACGTGTCGCACGCCTTAACACGCTTGGCCATGCCGGGCCCACGAGTATCGAAACCCGGGCTTAGCAGTGTGAACTCTGATACTTACCGCTGTGCCTCTAGGGAGCACTGTTATATCAAAGGGATCCCCCCTAACTTCCGGTTAGTCCCACTCTCAAGACCACCACATAACTTTCAGAATTATGCAATAAGAAATAAAAAGTAAATTATTTTGTCAAAGAAAGCAACAGAGTACTTGGCGAGTTTTCTCTCACATTTCAATATACATACAGTGGAGCGCCATTAAGCCGCGGACCAATAAACCGCGAAATCGCTTAAGCCGCTGTAGCAAGTCTTGTGAGCGATGTGAGCGAGGATTATCGCGGCTCACCGCTAATTTAAGAACGTGTAAAAACGCGGCTTACGAATTTAATCCTGGCTTTATAACTTCCAGGGGATATTTAAAAAGGATCTGCTTTAATTTGGGAAATAAATAAAATATATTACAATAGAAATCGACCGTTAATCTACTTTATCCGCTCTCTATGTCAGCTTTATGGAGGCCGCCATTGTTACCGAATCACACCTCTTCATACATTAAAGTTAATCCGCGGTAAATACGTGAAAAATGTGATCAATAATTAAAGTATTATTTTTAATTCGACAATCCAATATAATGATCACGCAATGGCCCGGATGAGGCTCCTCGGCGGAGCTGTTGGCGACTTCGGCTTTTCAGTCACAAAGGTTGAAGCCGCGGTTAAGCAGGTTGACCCCCCCCCCCCAAATACCGCAGCTTAACGGCGCTCCACTGTATAACCGGTTATAAGAATGAAAATGGATACTATTTGTTTATTCTCCGATAGGGACTGTCCATTTCTTTTGGAGGTGGGGAAGCACAGGGAAATGGAAGACCACCGCGGCTTTCTTCCAGTCTGTTCCATCAGGGAAAAAACAAAACAAAAAGAAGCCGTTTAAATTAACTTCCTGTCAAACCTTCTCTTTACATTTCAAATATTTAATTCAAGTTGCTTTTCACTGGGAGGAAAGATAAAGCTCACAGCTTTGAATGTGTTAACTTGTTTTGCTCCCCCTGGTAGCACAGCACAGTACAGATAATCCATTGTGTAGTTTCATGCTTAACAACAAACTTGTGTCAAGTGACTAGAAGGTATTAAGTCATAACATAATAGATTTTTTTTTCTATTCCAAGGTTTAACGTGTTTAACAGTTAACTGTTCTTTTCTATTCCAAGGTTTAACGTGTTTAACAGTTAACAGCTCAGTTTCCAATCCTTAATGGAGTCAAGCAGTTATTTAAACTAGCACAGTTGGTGTTTAAACAAGTAGTTAGTCCAGTTGATTCTTGTCGTTGGACATTGTCTGATTATGTTGTTTTTTGATTAATAAAAGCAATTATAGAAGAAACTAAGGTAGAACTACCATGCTCATTGATTTTTGTCGTTGGTCATTGTGTGATTATGTTGTTTTTCGAAGCACACTATCATGAACACGATACCAGGGTAGTAACAACGTGAACAGCGACTGTCGTCGTTAAACACTGTTCAACAGTTTCGTTTGTTTTTCTAAGCAAACTTTGACAGGAGGCTAAGATACTCATCACTAATCTTAAGATATTTGACTGTTGTGTATATTTAATTCTAACTTGCTACAGAAACAGGATTGTTTTTGCTGCTTTTTTGTGACTATGACGAATTTGTGCAATGGGCTTTCCCCCCTTAAAAGGCACAGCATGGCCAGGTGGTTAAGACACTTGATTCGTAATCTGAGGATCGCGGGTTCGAATCCCGTCACACCAAACATAGCTCGCCCTTTCAGCCATGGGGGCGTTATAATGTGATGGTCAATCCCACTATTCTTTGGTAAAAGAATAACTCAAGAGTTGGTGGTGAAGACTAGATGCCTTCCCTATAGTCTTACACTACTAAATTAGGGATGGCTAGCGCATGTAGCCCTCGTGCAGCTTTGCGCAAAATTCAAAACAAACCAAACCAATTCACCCTAAAAATTAATTTTCAGAGAATTACTACCGCGCCATCTACATATTTAAATTTGCTTAACTAGTAATTGTAATCAAAAGTTGATTAAGGCTGAGCCAACGTTAAGCTGATTCTGCGTCTCTTGGCACTCTGAAATACATCCTTGTACAGAAATATTACGTTTATTACTAAAATACGAAATGGAAAAAGAATGTACCAATATCCGCCTTGCTGTGCTTCCATTGGTCGGTAACAGAAAACTCGCAACAATAGAAGGGACATTTCACTCACTCTCTTTTTGTCACCATATTGGAATTTCGCAGGGTTGAGCGAAAATTACCTGAAATGGGTTACATGATCAGCCATAAGTGAAAGTAGATGGCGAGAGGTCAAGAAGTTAGGCAGGTAACTCTCGAGTACTTCCAAAGAACACGCCTCCAAGCAAAAGGTTTCGTATTTTGACCAATAGAGGCCGCTTTTTATAGTTTAGAGAGACTGGCATTCGACGAAGACGAATACATTTAGCGTTTGGTTCGCACTGCCAGAAGCGTCGGATGTGTTTCTCGCTTCGCGTGGCCCGTGCATGTTTAACTCCTTGCCTACTGACCCGGTAACGCTACTCTCCACCCACTGGTATCCAGGTTACCACTTTCAATTGTGTTCTCGTTTCCAGATATCCAGCACCATTTCTAGAGCATGCACTGTCAGATAACTGGCTCAGCGGGTTGAGTATGTAATAGAATTGCACACGAACTTCGGGACTAGAACAAAGTGATTTTTGATATAAAAAGTTTCTGTCGTCTTTAGCACTCGCGGAAATATGGTGAATCGTACGTATCGTAAAGTCAGAAGTACACGCTAAATCCTGTACGTCGTCTAATCGCAACTTGCTGCACTGTAACCAAAAATATACGGATTTCCTCCACACTACCTGCCGCCTGAGTGTTATATACCTGAAGTTTTACATCACTCACAGAAGGATCGTAAGAAAACAGACATGCAACCAGAAGTCTTCCCTAAGCCTAAACAGTATGACACCTTTAAAAAGTCTTTAATGAAACGTTACCGTAAGTACATACAATTCTGCTAAGGCTATTTCGTAGATATGGTCGAATTGTTAGAACAAATTCGGTTATATAATTTTTAATGTTAATTTTTTTCGGGTATGGTTGATGAAAACAGTAAATAAAAACGATAGCTCTAATTATTTGTTTGTTTTGTTGCTGTTTTTGTCGGGGTACTCCATGAACTCCATGATTTAACGTTAACAATTACCACTCGCGTTTCTACAGGCTCTATATTTATCTGCTTCTGTCTAACTTTTTTTTTTATTAATAATGCGTGTTAGCCATATAGTAGAACTCTATATTTAGGAGCTGGCAAGCCGTCTTCAAATGTATGCAGCGTCACAGATTACTTCCAGAATTTTAAGCTGTAGGTATGCTATAAAAGTGACAGTCAATTTCTTAACATGGAGAGTGGGTGCAAACACAGACATTTGTAGATTAAAATTTTGTGCGAGTAATAGCACTTTTGTAGACTAGCCACTTTTGACAGTCTTTGATATTGTGATAATATAAATTGTAAAACATAAGTTAGATTTTGGAAAGTATATATTCTTGTCTAGATCCATTTGCCTTTTTAATGCCATTATATTATATCACGTGAATGTTCCGGGTTTTATACCCTGCTTTTGGTGCTTTTTAACTACATTACGTGATGTAGTTTGGTGTTACTCCAACCGTGTAATAAAGGAAGCTGTTGTTAAAGAAATTACTTAAAGAGACCACTTCGTGTGTTTAATGTAACTTTTTGTTAAAGCAAAATATAGGTTATGGAGTTGGATTGAAAGCACCTGTTTTACACAAAGATTGGCTATAAGGACTTAAATGTTTCTTTTCGTTTCCAAGCTTCCTTAAATCTAAGAACATGGCTGAAGATGTGTCACATGTACAAGTTTTTCTGAAATGTCGAGTGATACATGAAAGATCGTTTCCAGGGGAAACAAATTGACAAAGAGAAGAACAACGCCAAAATCAGGGGTTCGATTCCCATCGGTGGACTCAGCAGATAGCCCAATGTGGCTTTGCTGTAAGAAAACACACACACACAAAGAGAAAAGGGGCAGTTGTTAAGCGCCGTTGTAAATAAGTGTAAGTACAGTGACTAGTGACTCCTCTGTTAGAAACGTTTATTCTAGAGGACGGAAATGTTTTCTGATGACGTAAGTCCTATTTTATCTACAGCGACTCGCGATGTAACGTGAGCGAATGAGAGAACATTGGGAGAAAGGTATCACATTTTGAGACGTTTAAAACAAATCAACCATCTAACGATGAGGTCCATAGTCGAAGTGGAAAACGGGGAATTCACTAGGACATTTTAACCTATAATCAGAAGTATAGGCTTGGACATTATAAATACAACGTGAGAACAGTTCTTACGTCATCGTGGTCACACAGTGTATTTCAGTACGATAATATAAGATGTTTCGCGACACGTGAAGTCTGACACTACAGTTATACGTTATGTTTTTAAAAGATGAGGTGTTAAGTTTCTATCCGAACATTACTTGCTCCTAGAACGACATTGTCAGACTTGTACTGTTCATATATTCTTGACTGAATCTTTATAAATTTTTGAGATTTAAGCATTTGACTAAAAAAAGTTGAGTTTTATCATTCAAGAGGTATATTACGATAAAATTTCCGAGATGCGAGAAGTCGCTGTGTCGGATAATACTGTTTTGGGGGAAAAAATCCTAATTGGGAAGTTGTTTAGTTGTTTTGGTCAAAACTCGTATATTAGTCTCTGTTTTGTTCTAAAGACAGGTTGAGTTATGTGTAGTTATAATCAAACGATTAAGGCTTGTTTGGGTTATGTGTAGTTATAATGAGGTGAAGGTCAAAAGATTAAGACCCGTCTGAGTTATGTGTAGTTATAATGAGGTGAAGGTTAAACGATTAAGACTTGTCTGTGTTATATGTAGTTATAATGAGGTGGAGGTCAAACGATTAAGATCCGTCTGAGTTATGTGTAGTTATAATGAGGTGAAGGTCAAACGATTAAGATCCGTCTGAGTTATGTATAGTTATAATGAGGTGAAGGTCAAACGATTAAGGCACGTCTATGTTATGTGTAGTTATAATGAGGTGAATGTTAAACGATTAAGACCTGTCTGAGTTATGTGTAGTTATAATGAGGTGAATGTTAAACGATTAAGACCTGTCTGAGTTATGTGTAGTTATAATGAGGTGAAGGCCAAACGATTAAGGACTTCAACGAGACAGTGGTTAAATTTGAGGTTTAACGTTTAGAGTTTGTAGATAAACTTGTGTGTGTGTGTGTGTGTGTATATATACATATATTATGCTCTACAAGAAATGTAGCACGTAAGAAATTTAGGTGATAAATGGATATCATAGTTGTTTTCACAGGATTTGTGTATTCGGAGCTAATTCTTTTCACGTTTTATTGTATAAAGTTAAGTGATATATTGGCTTTCCAAAAGATATTTCCAGTGGATAACTAATCTTCAATAGCACGTTTTATGGCATTTCTTTGTTTGTCTTTGAATTTCCTGCAAAGCTACACGAGGGCTATCTGCGTTAATCGTCCTTAGTTTTGCAGCGTAAGACTAGAGGTAAGGCAGTTAGTTATCACCACCCACCACCAACTGTTGGGCTACTCTTTTGCCAGAGAATAGTGGGATTGACCGTAACATTATAACGCCCCCACGGCTGAAAGGACGAGCATGTTTTGTATAACGGGGATTCCAACTCGCGACCCACAGATTACGAGTCGAGCGCCTTAAACACCTGGTCATGTCGGACTTTTATGGCATTTATTGTTCACCCATTATACCTAGACATCTATTACCAAGTTAAAAAAAAAGTCATCATATATATAGATCTACAGTGTATTATTAACATCAGTGTTTATCTTCAGTTTTGCATGTGTTTTATGTTTATATGGCGTTCGTTTTCTACTTTATATTTTTACGGCACACCAGTTTTCGCGAATATCGTCACAAATTACGAAATATTCACCCCCTTTCTCTTTGCAGGAAACTGAAACAAAGCAGCTGGTATGGGTATTAACACTTTTAATGACAAGCAGAGAACAACATTTCGACCTTCCTATTTCATCTTCAGATTAACAAAGGAAACACCCTTGGTTAACATGAAGATGACCTAGGAAGGTCGAAACGTTGTTCTCTGCTTATCAATAAAAATGTTAATACCCACACTAGCCGTTCTTGAGATACATTTTTATTTCAATTGGGTTTCTCGTCATCAAGGATGAAACTAAGCAATAAACGTGTTGGATAAAAAACAAATCAGTTTCAAAAGCATCTGTGTTTTTAAACGTGAATACCAGGAGTCGTGAATGATAATATCGACTTAACATTTTGCGAATCTAACTCTCTCTTGAAGGTAAAATTAAACTGCATATAAGGAACCGATGACAGCTTTCTCTCGGTCATCGGTTCAGTGGCTCAAGGTCACGTTCGCCCCCTTCCCTCCAGCTGTCTCGATTCTATGCCTCCCCTCGTTTTCCCGTGATGTGCATGACTAAAATATTCACCATGGTTCACGGGCATGAAGTACGGTGGCGCTTCGAGAAGAGAATATTAACGAAGTTAGGCCTAAGACTGTGAATGTCATAGACGACACACGTGCTTGGATTTTAATATCTGTGTGGTGGTAAACTTCGACATTTTAACGGAATCCATAAATATTTTGATACTGACGTTTTCTACAATCCCGGAAATATACGATTGTCTCGCTGTTGGTAAACATTGATTTTATTTGTTCGTGAGAATTTGTTTGGTTGCGTGTTTGAAATTTAGCACAAAACTACACTGTGGTGGGCTATCTGTGCCCCGCCCACCACTGCAAATAACTTTCCGATAAAGGTAACACAGTAACTGATATTTGTATTTGTTTTATAATAATGTAGTTACTAAAAACTACAATATTACCTGTTAAACTATACATATTTAGAGACAGATAATTATGTTAAGAACTTAATGAGTGAAAGCAAAGAAAACGAAGGCAGACAGAGATATTTCATACCCAGCCGCACCTTTTCCAAAATGTATACGTTTTATATTGGGTAACGTAAAATTTCACCTTTCGTAAATTCAGGAAATTCTCCTCAAATCCAGAAAGATCAACGATTCAAATTATTTTTGTTCTATGATGTGGAGTCTGAATCTTAAAGTGTCCATAAAATGTTGTACATGTCTTATTACACTTTACAGAGTTATTAACCGAAAGTAAAAAAAAGCCCGATTCTCCCCCATTATATACAACAAAATGTTGCGTACTGCTTTTCCATCTCGTGTGTGTGTATATATATATATACTTATATATATATAAGTATATAAATATAACTCCTCAGTGGCGCAGTGGTATGTCTGCGGACTTGCACGTTAAAAACCGGGTTACGATACCCGTGGTGGGCAGAGCACAGATAGCCCATTGTGTAGCTTTGTGCTTAATTCTAAACAAACAAAAATTGTATAAAAATTTTCCTGTACAGCGTGTATTCGTTTTCAAGATAAGCGCATGGAAATAGACACACGAACGCGATTGTAATATCCTCGCAGGGTAATGGTAAATTTGTTATCCACCGTATAATGTTTTTGGGGACTTTAATTTTTCTTGTTGTTACTGCTTAATTTGTTGCAAATTCTCTTTTCACGATCGTGATTGGTTGAAAGGACCGTTCGGTGAACACAATACTCAACTTTCTCAACCTGTCCTTCAACTACAATACGACTCGAGTTCATTCCACGTGTTAAGAAGGTCGGTTGCATAATTAGGAAGGGAAGTGAGCAACTGGTTGATATGTGTAAAATAAACATCCCGCTATCTTATCGTTGTTACAATAATACTATACGAAGCGAGCCTGTATTTCCACGGACGTACACGTATTTTATTTAATTACAATAAAATAATTGTATCACTTGTTACAGTTTGTATTTAGGGTTTGCAATGGTCCGATACTTTGAAGAATTAGAATAGCAATGCCATTTCATTCCTGCCTCTGTCTGACTTCAGTTTCTTTGCATCCTTATTGGCTGAGCCTCAGTAGCACAGCGGATTTATACCGCTAGAAACCGGATTTCGATACCCGTGGTAGTCAGAGTGCAGATAAATTATTGTGAATTTTCGTGCTTAACTACAAAACATCTTTCTTCGCTCGAAATGAGTTATTTGTTAGTGTTATTGTAAGTTAGACTTTTTAACAAGCAGTCAGTTCTAATCAGGGTGCTTCTCATTTACTGTTTTATTATAATTAAATGTTGTACACAGCGTTGTTTATAGATCCATTTAAGATCGAACGAGCCATACAAAAAACCCAACAACTTGTGATTCAGTTCGTGTAATTTTTATGGCTTCATGATTTCAACAGACGTCTGAAAAACAAGGTAAACATATAACATTGATCTTTGTGTTTATGAGCCAGACTCTTACTGAAACCACTTATTTAAATAGATACTTTTCGGTGTAACGAGCTTTCTGCTAGTGTGACGTCACAGAGTGCATGCACTGAAATAGCAAACGATGTTCTAGTTGGTTGAATGAACTTGAACCATATTGTTTAATTGTGGTGTTCGATTATCGTCTGGTGTTTAGGGAGCGCTGTAATTTACAGTGCTCGTCCTTCGAATATGTGAGCTCGTGTCCCTGACTGTCATGCCGACAGTGAGCTAATAATAGATGAAACTTGTTACTTCGCCACGTGCCGAGGCTGAGCTTGTGAAAGATCGATTTATTTTGAATCGGGGTCGTCTACATTTTTGTCTTCCTGCATTGCCTGTGAGTAATTTTGCTCTCAATGAATGTGTGTGTGTGTGTATGTGTGTATATTAAATACCACATAACAGCCCTGAGTACAATTAACGACAAATAAGAGATATAAGAAAACGAAATCCCAGTTAGTTTATATTCTAATCAAATACCCACACTACAAAATAAGTAGCTTAGCTGTAATAAGTGCGGTAAATAAAGCTAGTTATTTATTTGTTTCTTGGAGGGGGGGTCGCTGATTATCATTCTATGTCAGAAGACGCCACTCGTGGAAAGAAATTATAAATATAATATTAGATCCAGATGTTGGCGCTTGGAAAGAAGTATAAGATATTGATAGCGAAGCCCACAACGTCACTTGTTTGCTTTACGGTTTAACCTTTAGAACACGTTGTGGAGAGGAAGCTACTTCTAATGAAGAAAATGTGAACATAATTATTAAACCTAACCCACGTAATTAGTTTAATAAGTTACTTAGAGTAGGCAGTGAATGGTAGTTTAGTTTGTCTACGAATGGAACTGATGCACTACGTCTCCCCTCACCCTTTGCCATGTGTCTTTAACTCTTACACCGTACTGTTGACGGTTAGAACCAGGTATTCCGAAGGGTCAAAGGTACGATATCCTGAAAATTGAACGTAACAGCAACTACACGTATAGGCCGCACTTTCATCCAGTTTGTTGTATTTCTATAAACAGTAGCACATGTATAAGGGTATATTAGAGACATAAAGAGAACTTTTTTTAGATGTATTTATAATCCAGATATCTGTGTTATTGTTACCCGTAATTAAAGGTTTCTAGTATTTGGAAAAATTATGGCAGAATAGTAGTAATAATGATAATAAAGCGACCTCTAGTGCTAGTGGTGGGAATCTTTCGGAATATCAGGCTGTCCTATTAACATATTTTATTCTAGTGCACGGGGTTTAAGGGGAACTAGCTTCCCCCAACCCTATTGGGGAAGAGCAGCCAAACACAGGATTGTTATCTCTTCTTTTGAAGTAGATTATTGCAAGGTTTAGTACTTCTTTGTAAGACGGTGAGATGATGTTCTAATTCACTTTTTATACAGTTGTGCTGCGTCCTGTTTCGACGTTACTTTGCATGCGCGTACGCTGCGTTTAATTCAAATTCACTTTGTTTTGAGCAGCGCTGTTCGATTGTATCTGTTCTTAAAACTCCGTATGACTGACTATACACGTATCCAGTGTGCAGTTGACAAACGACTGAAAATGCGAGAACCGAATAATCACGTTTACGTGTAAGTACACGTAAAGATAGATTTTCAGCTGTGTACGTGCAGCATCAGGACAAACATCTTCTATTTGCGATTATTACAAATACATTTGTGGATACGCAAATCATTGTAAAAGTGGCGTGACTGTATAGTTCTTTACGTGCGCGAAATTCGCCGTTGAAGATAGGTTAACGACATGTTTAGAGTATTGGAATCCAGTAGTACAATAATCAAGTTGAAATCAATGCATCATTGTGGATTTCACACAACTGAAACTGTCTACACGTGTGTGAAGATAACAAGAGCTGCTACTGTTTATTTACTCTACAAAGCTTGTGGAATACGTTTAGCTGTTATTTTAGAACAAACGAGTTCCGTTGTTTGTGTGGTTTCAAGTCCGGTCACAGACACGAGTAGACACCAAACATTCTTTTGAAAGGATAACTGAAACTAAATTGTTCGAACCTGAGAAAGGGGACTTTGATGAAGTGAAATGTGTTGACGAGTCTTGGTTATCTCGTCATGAAATAACGGTACTTCTGCATTAGAAGTAAAAACAAAACACAAAAACTGATAATCTCAATCGATTTCAATTTTGTACAAGTTTTAAATAATTTATGGATAAGACTGCTTGAATATAATTATTCTTTCATGTTTACTTGTACTCAGTAATATAACTTTGTTTTGAACCGTCAACTGCGTCGTTTTCTTGTTAGCAGCGTTTTCGGGCATAATCCCAGTAATATCTCGCAAGATATGATCAGTTTAGATGACTCTGTGTATTAAGCTAGCAGCGCAAAATAATTTTTACAAATAAAAAAAAAAGAAAAAATTATCGAGCATCATGTTAAACATTCTAATCATAAAGATTTTCATAAAGAAATGTAACATAACATAATGTTTAGGGACAACAAGGGACCTGTTGGTCCATCGCGGCTGTCCTATCATTTAAGCCAAACTAAAACTATTACACACAAAAAAAAATAATGCCAACCCTTATCATTCATATCTATCAAGCTTTCTTTTAAACTCAAATTTACTGCCTCCACAACGTATGAAGGTAACCCATTCCATAGGCCAACCACCCTATTTGAAAAATGAAACTTTATTAGTAGAAGACGTCTTTGCTTTAAATCTATACTTTTGTGTCCTCTAGTTCTATAATTCTCGCTATAAAGTATGAAAACAGAAGTGAAGAAGGTGATTACGCATAATTATTTATAAGATCACCCGTGTGAAAGTAAAGCAACGTGTTATAATAATATGCCAACCACACTATAACTCTATATCCCGAATCGAATAACAAAAACCATTCATGTATTTATCACAACGATGCACGTAAAACTGCATAAACTGATTGAAATTACAAAACAAAAGGTATAAACATAAATACTGTGGTGTTTAGGAAAAGTCGTCCTGTGCATACGTAAATACGTCGTACGCTTGCTTACGTAAACAACGTGTTCAGAAAATAGGCCAAGCTAGTTGTGAATACGTGACAGGAAGGCACTTGACACGCAAGATTTTCCCGGTCTGCCCTAGATCCATTATGTACACAATATGTCACTAATAGCGGAAAGTAGCGTATGAAATGGGTCATTGGAGTATGTGGAATAGAGTTAAATGATTTGTTGTTATTGATTATTATTATTTTATCGGAATAGCGGGGCTCGACACTGGAAAATATCGATCACAATTATATTGGTAGGGGGTGGGATCGAACGAAAATCTTAATATTTTAAAGACTAAAACGTTGGACTTTCATGTAAGTCATTCAGATACATTCTGTAGAAAAAATATCCACATTCTGGGGGCTGTTAGGCTTTGTAGGGCTGGCTACTCCCTTGAACGTCTATGTTAATTTATTAAACACACTAATAATTAAAGCCCGGCATGGCCAGGTGGGTTAAGGCGTTTGAGTCGTAATCTGAGGGTCGCGAGTTCGAACTCCCGTCGCACCAAACATGCTCACCCTTTCAGCCGTGGGTGTGTTATAATATGTGACGGTCAATTCCACAAAGAGCAGCCCAAGAGTTGGCGGTGAGTGATGATGACTAGTTGCCTTCCCTCTAGTCTTACACTGCTAAATTAGGGACAGCAAGCGTAGATAACCCTCGTGTAGCTTTGCGCGAAATTCAAAAAACAAACACTAAAATTTTTTGAAAGACTAAGGAAAACAAACGAGGCTGTGTTAGGTATTATTTAGAACAATGGTTCTTAAATACGTTTAGGTTTAGGCTCTCTTGATATGAATAAGAAAGGTTGTGCCTGTAACTTTAGCATGGTAATTAAAATACTGTATCACTTAACTCATAATTTTATCGGCTTACTGTGTACTTAGAATTAAAATTAATTCGACAATTTTGTTTTTCGGTCTATTTTGCCTCCTAATGGCATAGCGGTATGTTTTCACATTTACAACACCATAAACTGGATTTCCATCCCTGTGGTGGACAAATCTTTGTGCTTAATTACACACATTGTGAAAGTTTATGCCCACCCAGTGAAACAGTGGTATGTCTACGGATGTATACCACTAGAAACACGAAAGCTATCTGCGCTAGCCATCTCAAAGTTAACAGTGTGAGACTAGAAGGAAGGCGCTAGTCATTACCATCCACTGCCAACTCGTGGACTACTCTTTTACCAATGAATATTGGAATTGACCAGAACATTATAACGCCCCCATGGCTGAAAGGGCGAGCATGTTTGGTTCGACGGGGGTTACGATTTAAGCCACCTACCTGGCCATGCCGGGCCTATTCCTGAAAATAAAGGGTTGGTTTAAATTTTTATTTTTCCCGGGTGTCACTATGTTGGGACAACCTTTAAGGACCAAATGATCCCTCGTTGTTCGCGTGTAATTTTATTAATATAAACTTTTGATCAAAGCAACCTGTCTACATAAATAAGGAGTATGAGTCTAGCTAATTAAATATATTGTTCAGATTAGCTTACTTATAATTAGTAGAATGCATTATGTCATTCGTTGGGCAGTCTTGCCTTAATGATATTTTGATATTTACGTCTAAACATTTATTAGTTTGTAACCCTAGTATTTAACGGTGTGTGTGTATGTGTGTTTTTCTTATAGCAAAGCCTCATCGGGCTATCTGCTGAGTCCACCGAAGGGAATCGAACCCCTGATTTTAGCATTGTAAATCCGAAGACTTATCGCTGTTCTAGCGGAGGACCTTTAACGGTGTTCTCGTCTGTAGTTGTTATTAGTTGAACGCTCTCGTTGTTAATGATACTTTCATCTATAGTTTTATTTGTTTAGAACCCTAGCCTTTAGCGGTGTTCTCGTCCATACCAGCGCACTTCGAAGGTTTCGAAAGTAATTTCAATCAAGATAATAAGGTTGTCACACGCTAATAACGTTATAAAAGGCACTTTTGATGGCCACATTACGACAACCCTGTACTAATATTTCCTTTCTTGTATAGATTCTAAACTGTAATTACAAACTGGGGAGCCTGTGTAGAAGTATATCCTATCTGTATAATCTGTTTCCTGATCAAACCATAGATTTTCATGTGAGAGAAGGGGAGAGAGGTGGTATAACAAAATGCACCTAAACCTGATGCGTTATCAACATTGCATTCATTTGAATTACAGGAAGCGTATAGTGGCTTAATGGTTAGCGTATCGCACTGGGATGTGCCCACAAACAATATAATGCATTGTGTATTTTAAATCAGCTGGGTACGCTAGCTCTTAGTAATGTTTTCGACCGTAAACCCAACAATATCTTATGAATTATGGCCAGCTTAGTAGATTTAGGCGTCTTAATTTTGTATAATAAACCAATGACATCTATGATAACAATACACTTAAAAATATAATGTATAAAAAGTGATATATTTAACATTTTAACCAGTATTGTTAGTGAAAGTAACATTAGAGAAAGAATAGAATATGAAATACATAATAAACACACATAATTACTAATTATTTGGTTATAGTGATGTTATAAAGGTAATGTTTGAGCTATGGTCATCAGTATAAAAGTGACAACCTAGTGTGGAATAGATCTCTAACTTGGTCGTTTAACTCATTAAATGTATAAGATGTCATTCAGGTGAACACACTTTCTACAAACAGTGCGTAGACTGACTTAGTGTTAACGTGAATAAATACTAAGTTAGTAAAGTGCTTTAATAAATCGTGTCGGTAGAGTTGCTTTACTGTTTAGGCTTAAGCCATAATTATAAGTTTAAGGTATCTCATTTAATTAACACTACTACTCTGCGGAAGGGAAAACTTGGCATTATTTTTCAGTTCGCAAAGTGTACCATTCAATAAGTGTAAGTTTTGGTTTTATTCATATGTTAGTGTTATTTTAAAAAGGTACGTTTCTTGCGTCAGTCGTAAGTATTTCATCTGCCTAAATACGTTTTTTTTAATAGACAAAAAATATTTGTATAAATAATTTCATTATCCGGCACTGTTTTAATGGAAGAAAAATAAAATAGCGGCTGGAGATTAATTATATATGATAGTGAAAAACAGAAAAAGATTATGCGTCGAAAAAGTTGTGAACTAATGTGAAAAGCATTATGGCAAACAGCATGGACCTATAAAAAAACTTAAAAGGTACTAGCAGCTGTGCCCTTCACGGCACCGTTATACAGTCAGGGCCTAGGACTCATTCGCCGAGGATTATAGCCTTGAATGCACTAAGCCTCTTCGATCGACCGCAGAGCCGGCCGTTCACCCTTTTCTTCCCAGCATTGCGCCATGCACGCGCAATTGGTTTGGCCTTCACTGCGTGCACAGCGTTTCATTTCTTAGAAGAAAAAAAAAAAAATCGCTTATATAACTGTCGCCATCTAGCGGGATCTTTGTACAATGGTTAGAAATGTTTGTTTATGACGTATTTGAATACCTTGACCCTGGCAGTAGAAAGTGAGATAAATTAAAGAAAACTTAGTTTTTTCGTACAGACTTCACTTTATACATCAAGAAAACAAGAAAACGCTCTCTGGTAATAGACCGCATGCGTTAACTTCTGTAACTTGTTTGTAAACAAGATACATATGCTAAAGTAATGTGCAAAAGAAAATATTTGTTTTGTTCGTGCAACATTGGAACGTTTATCACACTATGTAACAATATTTTTACTTTTTCTTGTTCCTGGGCAGAAAGTGTTGTTTCCCAATTGCTTATGCCTAAAGTAAATGAAAAAGGCATATTTTTATCTTCAAATTTTGCTTTTGTGACCTGGGAGTGTATAACGAAAACATAATAGAAGACTATATTTGGGGGCTGATACGTGAAAGCGATTTACATTACAGTCGCAAATCTCGAAAAATTACTTACTTCTAACCATTTTTGTTCATTTTTGTATAACTTTAGTATAAATACATGTAAATCTTGATTCATATTTTGTTTCATTCAGACCTCGTGTAAATGAAAATGTGGAAAGTTGTCCGATTTTACATAGAAAATATGTCAATTTATAAATTTCATTATCCAGGTCATAAAAGCATAAAAGGGAATAATGGCCATTTTTTGTACTTTTGTATCATAAGCAATTAAGAAATAACACATACTACCTAGAAACAAAATTGTGTTACATAGTGTTATGAGTTACTCAACTGGTGGATTGAGTTGAGAGATTTTCCCAAGGATAATGCGTTGCACCGACTTTCCCATTATTATCAAAGAGGAACTATTTTTCAAAGTAATAATTTGACATAAAGTAATAATTATTTTATGTTTTATTAAGTTGGTTGAAAGACTAATATAAGATAATATAAACTAGAAGGAACAAGCATTTGATTCAACCATCCTACGTCAGTTACAAATATTAATGCAGCGTAATAAAAATTTTGATGTAGTTTAATACATGCTTGTCAGTATTGAGTCAACCTGATAGACGTTGATGTAATGTTTAATACATGCTTGTCAGTATTGAGTCAACCTGATAGATGTTGATGTAATGTTTAATACATGCTTGTCAGTATTGAGTCAACCTTGACAACGTACGTAAACCTCTTGACAAACTCGTTTTTCGTGAAACCAGATTCCAACCCCCCTCTCTCCCTCAACGCTCGAATTCTGTTTAATGACCTGTAATTTAGCTACAGAGGGTCGAGGTCTTGCACCTAGCAGATGAACCATTAAAGAAACAAAGTGGAAATTAAAACAGGAAGACTTGTACGCCACGATGATTCTCTTCAGATGTCAGTATGGGCTGAAATATATTAGGAAGGCAGAAACGGTCTTGAAACTGTTTTGACAACAGGTTTTGGCGGTGGTGTTTTTTTAATGTCGCGCAAAGCTGCACAAAGGCTATTTGCACGATCTTTCCCAAATTTACCGGTGATGGTTTAGAGGGAAGGCAGCAAGCCAACACCGCCCACCGCCAACTCTTGGGCTACTCTTTTACCAACGAATAGTGAGATTAAATGTCACATTTTAACGCCTCCACAGCTGGTAATGACGATGATGAGGATTGCAATCCGCGACTATATTGGGTGTCGAGCGCCCCCTAGCCATTGTGTCTTAATAGATGTACGAAGTACAGGGGAATTGTTTAATGCAAACTCTCTTTTGCTGTGCCCAATATCTTGCAATGACATTACAAAACATGGCCTTCACTTGAAGTGGATGGAGTGTTGCCAAGACGCGAGTTCAGAGACCCAGAATTCCTTGTGCCTTGCCTTACGAAATCGAGCTGCTTTTTGTTTTTGCGACCTTGCCTGTTGGAATGAAATCCGTTCTGTGCTAAATGTTGAAGTACCTTATCTTTCCTGTAAATTTCTTGAAACATGTCTGCTATTGATGGTCATTTTTTAAACAACAGGGTTCGCTCTCTGTCGAAGAAATAATGATTGAGGTTGTCTTGCACGTTCTAGCCAAAATGTTATGCCAGTTTGGCTAATTCAAAATACTGCCCACGTATAAGAATATATCAATTGAAATAAAATAAAGTGCGACATCTATTTTCAGAGGAATAGAAACATTTTTTTTGTGTTACACGGATAACATCATGCCTAACTATGACTCCCATGTTACACGCTGCACACAAGTTAGAATATGTTAATTCGAATGAAAACATAAAAAGGTATATTTTCGCAGTAGCAGAACCTTTTTTTTGTTACACGGATAACATTAGGCCTAACCATGACTTTCACATTACACGCTGCACACAAATAAAAATATGTTAATTCAAACGAAAATATAAAAAGGTAGATTTTCGCAATAGTAGTAGCATTTAATTTTCACAACAAGCACTGGATATAACCATAATTTTTTATGTTACATGCATCATTTGCCCTTGTATCTTTCTCACGTAGTTTTTACACTATTAATAATACACCTGCTATTAAATGCTAAAAAAGGTTTTATTTTCCCTTTTCTTATTTTCATCTTTCGAAGCTCTGCTCAAATAAGTGGTTGAGTCTAACAACGCAAAATGCATATTTTTTTCTTTGTTCATTGGCCTTAAGATTTTGGCGAGCAATGTGTATATATATATATATATATATATATATATGTATGTGTGTGTGTGTGTTTAAATATATCGCAAAGTTCATAACATAATATCCAAAAACATGAATTTCTGTGTGAAACTGAGTGAATATATAGAAACATTAAAATGTGTAAGAATTTTGGATAATTATTCACCCTTCTCGGGGACGAGGAATCACGTGGTTAAACTTTTTTTAGTGTATAGATGACATCTCTGTTTGACCATACATTGGTGTATGTATTTATTGCTTTAACCTGCTTTGTATATAAATTTATAAATATGCTAGGAAGAAACACGCAGTTTAAAAGGTTTTGATTGTTTTTGATAACAGAACTCAATATTTTTATTTGTATTAAAAGATTATTAATTAGCATATGAATACTTATTATTAGGTCTACTGTAGACATTGCTTTATCTCATTTGCAATTTGTTTTTGGCAGTGAACGGATGTGACAACGATAATTTGAACAACCAATCAAATCGAGAGTTGGAAACAGACGGATTATTCCACTCCAACTCTGGAACAGACACGAAAATCTTGCTTCAAAATATTCTTCAACAAGGACCTCAACAGCTTCAACTCTCCTTGTACTACAACCACCAGTCTCTCGTTTTATGTAACAGTACCCCAGGCAAGTAAAACAGTGATGAACTTATATCAGTCTTGAACATCCAGAAGAATTTGTAAGTTCAAAAACGGTGAATTAGTTCTAAGCTTTTTGAAAAAGTATTTTAACGAGAAAAGCAGAACACGAGAATTAAATATGTTTAATGTTTACATACTATGTTCTTGCTGTCGTTATGAATTTGCAAATTACAACAAAATTACTTCGACTTACTGATGTTTGAGATTATGCATTACAAGTTCGTTATAAACACTGGTGGAGTTAGATTGTCTCTCTCTTTCTCGGGGTTTGGGTATGATATGTTCGTACCATAAAGGGTCAGGTTCTCTTTGACTTCTTTTTCCTTCCCGTACTTATGTGGTCGTGCAGTATTTGATAATGGTAGTTACTGCATTTTTTGGATCGGAGAGAACTGAATTTACTCCAACACTTTTCAGGGTTAGATTGGAGCCATTATTTGTTTGTTTGTTTTTACATTTCGCACAAAACTGCACGAGGGCCATCTGCACCATCCGTCCCTAATTTAGCAGTGTAGGACTAGAGGGAAGGCACCTAGTCATTAACACCCACCGCCAACTCTTGGGCTACTCTTTTACCAACTTATGTGTAAGATACTAAACGAGAGGGCCCAGCATGGTCAGGTGATTAAGGCACTCGACTCGTAATCCGGATCGCGGGTTCAAATCCCGGTCACACCAAACATGCTCGCCCTTTCAGCTGTGGAGGCGTTATAATGTGACGGTTAATCCCTTTAATCGTTGGTAAAAGAGTAGCCCAAGATATGGCAGTGGGTTGTGATGACTCGCTGCCTCCCTCTAGTTTGGCACTGTTAAATTAGGGACGGTTAGTGTAGATAGTCCTCGTATATCTTTGCGCGAAATTCCAAAAGCAAAGAAACTAAACGATAGTTCTTGTAGCTTGTTACACGTATTCTTCGACATAAAGCTTTTATCGCGAATATTGTGCTTATTGGTTGTCAGCAGCTCGTCAGTTTTTCTGCATTTAACAGCGAAACCATAAAGCGCTTTAATTGGTCGAGTGATGCTTAAAAAACACCTGTTATCCGCTTAAGGTTCTGTAAAGTCAACTAAGCGTTTTGGTGACTTTCTCGTTTTCTAAAGATAGATTGTTATTGTATGTAGAATTCTGAGGAAGAAAAAAACATATTACGTTCAACTTCCTGACTTCATTAAGATATATAGAAAGTTAATAGAGTAATGTCAGTTAGAGACCATTTGCCAAAATTTTCTTTATCCGGAACAGATACCGTATGCAACTTGACGATGGTAATACTGTGCATACGCACTCTTTGTGATTTTTGTTACTTAATTTTTATTTTGTATAATTTTAATAATAAATTAATTAAATACAAGACATTACTCATTATCTAGATTTTGTGCAATAAAGAAATCATGTCTAATGTTCCTGTTAATTTTGTACTTTTTCTTGTGGAAATGTAATTAAAATTTGCTAGGACTATTTAAACAATTAATCAAATTAGAAAACCAGGCGCACCGAAACTTTGAATTATGTAGTGGTTAAACCACGTGGTATACTTGAGAAACTGTGTTGGTTGCGTATGTTTTTTATTGTTGTTTTTAAATTTCGCGCAAAGCTGCATGATGGCTATCTGCGATAGCCGTCCCTAACTTAGCAGTGTAAGACTAAAGGGAAGACAGCTTGTTATCGCCACCCACCACAAACTCTTGGGCTACTCTTTTACCAACGAATAGTGTGATTGACCGTAACATTATAACGCTCTCACGGCTGAAATGGCGAGCAGGCTTGGTGCGACGAGGATTCGAACCTGCGACCCTCAGATTACGAGTCGAATGTCTTAACTCATGCCTGGCCGTGTAAGTTACGTATTGCTTTCTTTGTTTTGTTGTATTTCACGCAAACCTACACAAGGATTATCTGCTCTAGTTCTTCCTAATTCTGGATGGAAGCTAGATGGAGGCAGCTAGTCAGCACAACCCACCATCAACTCGTAGGCTATTTTATTATTCTATTGAATAGTGGAATTTGACTGTCACTCTTATAACGCATTCACGGCCCCGATTTACGGACCGCAATGGTTTTTTTTTTTGGTTTTTGCGATAACAGGTGGCGAACAACGGAACCACAAGTCTACAGTCCGGGACGCAAGCAACTGGGCTTCGTTCAGCCAATTGTAGTTGATGAGTTGGGGTCATGGTATAGGTGAAACATTGGTGAGCGCTTCAGTTAACATAACTCCTAAGAAGTTGTCAGTGGAAGTAAAGTAAAAGGTGTTACATGGATACCACACAGATGGTAAAGCTAAAACGTTGGGAGAATTTGATTAGGGTCATGGTAAAGCTAAAAGGTAGGGAGACTTCGTTTAGGGTCAGAGTAATGATAAACGGTTGAGTGGCTTTGATTAGGGATATGGAAAAGTTAAAAGGTTTGGAGGCTTTGATAAGGGCTATGGTAATGATAAATGGTTTGGAGGCTTTGATAAGGGCTATGGTAATGACAAAATGTTGGGAGGCTTTGATTGGGACTATGGTAATGACAAAAGGTTTGGGAGGCTTTGATTGGGACTATGGTAATGACAAAAGGTTTGGGAGGCTTTGATTGGGACTATAGTAATGACAAAAGGTTTGGGAGGCTTTGATTGGGACTATAGTAATGACAAAAGGTTTGGGAGGCTTTGATTGGGACTATAGTAATGACAAAAGGTTTGGGAGGCTTTGATTGGGACTATCGTAATGACAAAAGGTTTGGGAGGCTTTGATTGGGACTATGGTAATGACAAAAGGTTTGGGAGGCTTTGATTGGGACTATGGTAATGACAAAAGGTTTGGGAGGCTTTGATTGGGACTATGGTAATGACAAACGGTTTGGGAGGCTTTTATTGGGGCTATGGTAATGACAAAAGGTTTGGGAGGCTTTGATTGGGACAATAGTAATGACAAAAGGTTTGGGAGGCTTTGATTGGGACTATGGTAATGACAAAAGGTTTGGGAGGCTTTGATTGGGACTATGGTAATGACAAACGGTTTGGGAGGCTTTGATTGGGACTATGGTAATGACAAACGGTTTGGGAGGCTTTGATTGGGGCTATGGTAATGACAAACGGTTTGGGAGGCTTTGATTGGGGCTATGGTAATGACAAACGGTTTGGGAGGCTTTGATTGGGGCTATGGTAATGACAAACGGTTTGGGAGGCTTTGATTGGGGCTATGGTAATGACAAAAGGTTTGGGAGGCTTTGATTGGGATTATGGTAATGACAAACGGTTTGGGAGGCTTTGATTGGGACTATAGTAATGACAAAAGGTTTGGGAGGCTTTGATTGGGACTATAGTAATGACAAAAGATTGAAAGTCTTCGAAGTTCATATGTTTCTACTTGCGTAATAAAAGTAAATAACGTTTGTTTTGGGACCATAACTTTCATTTTATTTGTTACGGCGAGTTTTAAGTAATTGTAATGGCGTTTTCAGATTTATCTATTTAGTCTAAAAGTTATTTCTTTGGAAGAGCAATTCTACTATTTCGTAAGTAGAAAGATTATTTTTAATTACCCGTGGCGCCAGTGCATTAGATCCGCGTGTGACATTCATGACATCATATTTGCTCCCTGAGAATGGAGAAAAATAAAGTTCTCTGTGACCGTAAACGGAAAAGAAAAGGGAAAATCGTAACCTTTATTTCAAGTTTAAATGCACACAGGATAAAAATTTCGCGAAATTGGGGGTTGTACATCACGAAATTTTTTTTTTTTTTTTTTCCAGTATCATATAAGCAAAAATTTCATTATGGTATGATGATACTGATGATAAAAGGTTGAAAGCTGTCGACTAGAGCCATGATCCGTGGCAAAGTTAGAAGCTCATTTTTAAACCTAATGTCTATAGTTTAATAACGAATATTTTCCAAAGCGTAATTCAAGGAAATTCAGATAATCTGTTACAAGCGTCACAAGCATCGTATAAAAATAGCTTTTTTTATGTATACCTATAAATTTGTATCCCACTGTAGTCATGGTCTAAAGAGCATATAGATCACGCTGTAATAGAATTTATCACTTCCTGTCTCCTGCTTCATTCCTCGTATAGATCAGTTGGGTAGGGGGCAATATGTATGTACGTGACTGTCTTTTTTTCTTAATTTAGAGAAGACTGATTTTTCGCTTTCCCAAATAGTACTAACTGACGTTTTTAAAATTCTTTTTAAATAAATTATGTATAGTCAGAACATAAATATGTGTGACCTAACTTAAATCGCGTGCAAAAATGGGCCTTACCAACTAACATTGATCTTCAAATACACAGCATGTTTCAAGTGTGATGTGTGGGGAAAGGTCTCGAGGTTTTGGCTAAAAACAACATCAAACAAACTTGGTAAAGTATAAGTACTTTTTTATTATTTAAACTTATCAGCCAATAAGATATTTTCCTATCAGTTATTCTTTATCTAGCGCGTTTAACTGTTTTAACAGGTAATGTTGTGGGTAGAAATGATATTCTGGCCTCGAGTTTAACTGTTTTAACTTGTAATGTCACGGGTTTAATCGCATTCTGGGCTCGAGTTTATCTGTGTTTACGAGTAATCTCGTGGGTTTATTTGCATTCTCACCTCGATTCCGTCTGTTTAATTATTACCAATTGTGTAAAACCTTCTACCTGAAAAGCTGCTAAAAACTAATAATTAGCCATAAATGTGTGTAATAAAAACCACTCCGTCTTCGGTCATCAGTTGGGCATCGTCGCTGATAGCGGTGTTTTCGACCCTTGACTGAAGAACGAATAACCAGGTTCGGCCTTCTTAGGGGTATTGGTAAGCATCGAAACTGAATTGACACCTGTTTTAACAGGTAACGTCGTGGGTATAATGGGGGACTTCTTAACGCTATCGCCAAATATCGAAGCAGAACTGACACGTGTGAAACTTTATTTACCAAACCTATCACATTTTGCCAAAATAGTTGCCCTCATTGGCTCACTTAAGTCTGAAGGCTTACAACTCCAAAATACAGGTTTCGATATTCATGCTGAGCAGAGCACAAGTAGCCAATTGTGTAGCTTTTATAATTAACAACAACCAGACCAAAGCCAGTGCAGTTATAACCATTTAAAGGAATCTTTTTAAAGTTTTATCTTGAATCGTATATAATAACTCAAGTGCAAACTGAATTAAATTTAATATTGTAAATTGGGGTAAGTTACAAAAACGCATATTAATGTACGTAACATGTTCCAGTTACATTTATACAGTACAGCCTGTATAAATATGTGACCTCTCGAGCATCTGGTCAGTGTTTCTAAAGACTTTTTGTGTAATAATGTATTAAACGAGTCACGGAACTTTTCAGTGATTGGTGGTGTTCACATTTCGAAAGTGTAGTAGTCCTATGTTCCCATAGTAACTAGAACAATGAGATCTGTCTAACCACAGCTCATGTAAGGTTATAACAACCATGTTTATTTTAGGTTCTCTACCACCAAGCCCATCTGATAGTGGAGTTTCAGACGTGGACAGTAGCAGCGGTCATGTCAGTACAGACGAATCCAAAACTATCTTGCAGCCAGTCTCAGGTACTTCAGCTTATTTCTAGTTTTGATTTTCGTATTTGTATTACTGGTTAATTAACCTTCGAGAATGTACCTTTGAAACTTATTATACATCCTCGGAGAATAAGGAATTGCTCAATTTAAAAATAATGTTTATCTTACATCTGTTTACATTATCCCTCCTCTATAATCTATTACACTAACTTCCTGTGTAGAAATGTAATGTGTTAAAATACTACTTCCCTTTGTATAAATATCTGTTTTATACTGTCTCTCCTTTACATACTTCCTACTTTGGTATGTAGGGCCATGATTTTTGTAAGTCATGTTTTTTTGTATGAAAACTTGACGGAATTTTTTACAGACCTACATTTAAAGATCGGCTCTGAACTGTGTATTGATAGTGGTTTTAATTATGTATTGTTAGACCTGAGTTTTATGCAAATACGCAACCGTATAATTTCGAATTTCAGTTTCTCCAAGAATATCAAAATCACCTTCCTCTGAAAATACACATTACTACAGCCAGGTGACGCTTCAACCTTATCAGTCCCCGTACAAGTATTCCCAATCAGAATGTAAGTAGACGTAACTATTGTAGTTTTCTGTTTCATTATATTGATAAAACTGTAAATGTTTTGTAATATTGTACTTCATTTTGGGGACGGAACAGTGAATATAAAGTTTTATCTTCATCACACGCGTGATTGAAGTTTTCAGCTCGGTAAGTAGTGTCCTCACAAGTGCTGTAATAATAAGTAATGCTGCTGGGCCACTTGGCTGTGTTAACATGCAGTGTCATTTATTTTTGTCGGATGGAACTACATTCTTGAGAAACTTTCGTTTTACACTTTGTGTTTTAAATCGTTGTTGATTCAAGCAATGTAAGGATCGTTCGCCCCCGTGATTCGTTCAGCTGTAAGTTTACAGACTCACAACGATAAAACCCAGGGTTCGATTCTCCGCGATTTATCCTATTTTCTATCTCAACGCTAAAAATACAAGGAACGACAACAAATCGTTTGAAAACCGCAAGTTATTTTAAACGAACGGAACCCCAATGGCACAGCGATGTTTCTGTGGACTTACTTATACAACTAGAAACCGGGTTTCGATACCTGTGGTGGACAGACCACAGATAGCCCTTTGTGTAACTTTGTGCTTAATAATAATCAACATCTAAAAGGAATGTTTGGATTTTGAAACTGGCTCTTCTGCACTTCTCGTGCATTTGTGCAACAAGATTGTGTGTAACATGACTCATCCTAAACAGTCAGTTAGAAATCACCTGAGGTTCACACTGAGGTAAAATGTTTCACCCAACCCCTTTACACCTCGGTCCTGAGGTTTACACTGAGGTAAAATGTTTCGCCCAACCCCTTTACACCTCGGTCCTGAGGTTCACACTGAGGTAAAATGTTTCACCCAACCCCTTTAGAAAACCGAATCACCTGAGGTTTACACTGAGGTAAAATGTTTCACCCAACCCCTTTAGAAAACCAGGATATTTTGCAAAAGCACTCTTATGGGGATTTCCCGAAAACGTACCCCAAATTTGGCATTGATTTACATTAGAGCAAGTAAGTAAGTAGGCCTAATAATTACCGCTTATAACCTGGTTAAATAAATTGATTTTTGCATTATACCGGTGATAATTATTAAGCAGAATAGTAGTTCAGGTATTACATTTGCACTATATAAGTCCTATAAATGTGGGCCATAGTCCCACAGATTCACTAGAACTTTTTTACGTTCTTGTCGTGTTTTCAACTTCGACTGCTTTGCCATCGTCATCGTGACGAAAGCACAAAGTTATTGCTCGTGGCCCATGCATGTTACGATCATTCATGAGCCCAACCACGTTTTATGGAAAATATAACAAGTAGTTTACAATCAGATCATATGTGTTATGTAACGAAAGCAATTTGAGTTTAATGAAAATATTACTTGTGTATTACGTAAAAGACTATCGCGATATTTTTGTTGCTTGTCATGTTATCCCGGAATCAACAACAAAAAAATGGATTGTAATGCACTTTTTTAATTTGTACATTTACGTCAGTGGTTCGCAACGTGCTTCAGAGCGCGTGCACGGTTCTCATTCTCCAGTTTTTAACTGATTTTATGCCATGACCCTTTTTCTTATATATATCTTTGGCCCAGTGGTTAGGGTGGTTGACTCACAATCAACGGGTAGCGGGTTCGAACATCGTCACCCGAACTTTCTCGCCCTTTTAGACATGGGAACGTTATAATGTCAAACCATTCCTACTATTCGTTAATGAAAGAGTAGCCCAAGAGTTGGCGGTGGGAGGTGTTGGCTAGATGACTTTCCTCTACTAGTCAGTCTATCGTCGCTAAATTATGGACGGCTAGCGTTGACGACCCACCTGTAGTTTCGCTCGAAATTCTTAATAAACAAAACTAATCGGAGTTCCTTGTGTACATTCTCAGTTATTTACATATTACGATGGTGAATTGAAAACTTAAAGTAGACGTTTGCGCAAAACGTTGTGTCAACAGAAAAGTCCATAAACGACTTCAGATAAGTTGTTGTCGTTTTAATACTTCACCCGTAAGGAACACAACGGTATGTCTGCGGACATACAACACTAGTAATCGGGTTTCGATACCCGTGTTGGGTATAACACAAATAACCCATTGTGTAGCTTTTATGCTTAATTCCAAAGAAGCAGTGATCTAGTGTTTGACCTCCATTGGCACAGTGGTATGTCTGCGGACTCACCACGCATAGAACCGGGTGTCGATACCTGTGGTGGGCAGATAACAATATCCCATTGTGTACCTTTATACTTCATTCCAAACAAACAAGTTTTAAGATTTCAATTTGGCGAATTTTGAATCTACGCGAGTGACAACTTCACTTTTTTGTCATTAACTAGTGTTTGTAGTTCACCAGAGTGCCGTTAGGATCCGTCGCTGGCTTGACTGAACCAGTTCAGGATTACTTCTTTGCTTTCACCAACTACGTCACGACAATTCTGCATTCACCTTTAGGAGTCAGTTTAAAATTGATTTACTTTTAGCATTTTACTTCCATTTTTTTCTCAGCTGGAACTTGTAGCCTATTTTAAGAATGGAGAATCTAGCTTGTTCGTTTCTTTGAGAATGTGCACAAAGTGCTACGGCCACCCCTTTATCCTGTGTCTACTGTTCCACCACTTTCAATCGTAAGTTTACAAACATACAGTACAAATTATCCGACTTATGTCATGCTCAAATTCCCAAAGTAGGGAGTGGATTTTATTATTTTATTTTTTTGTTGTCAACAGGCCATGGACTCTCGGATTCACAGCTCGTTCACGCTAAGGATTAGGCCATACCAGCCAGCCCCGATTCAACGTTAACATATTTTATATCAAAAAATTAGAAAATACAAATCCACGAAGGGAGGAAGGAAATAGGTGGTATATGTCTGTGTGTTTATTTTGAATTTGAAAGCTATACAAAAGCTGTTTGCGCTAGCCGTCGCAAATTTACCAGTATAAGACTAGAGGGAACGCAACTAGTCATCACCACCCACCACCGGCTCTTAGGCTACTCTTTTCCCAACGAATAGTGGAATTGACCGTAACTTGTAACACGCCCACAGCTTAAAAGGCGAGCTTGTTTAATGGGACAGAGATTCTAACCCGCGACCCTCAGATTACGAGTCGAGCGTGCCGGACCGTATCCTTGTTACGATAAAAGAGCTTTTTTTTCAATACTTAAGTGTTTGTCCGTCATTAATGTTCTGAAAGGAGAAAATCGATCAGGTGTCATAAGTAATGTGACAGAAACTGTACACACAACCTTCTTATCTCATCGTTAAAACTACATTAGCCCACGTTAACAACTTAGATTGGTTTGTAATTTACGTCTAATAACTTGGAAATTCTTCAGAAAGATTTCATAAATAGAAATTGTTCATTCGTGATGAACTGGTTGTTTTAGAGAGAGTGTTGAATAAAGAACGCAGTCGACCTATGCCGGATGTTTCTACGAATTGTTAACTAGGTGATTGCCCGTTTTCCACGCCAGGTTTTCACCAAGTTAATAAAGCTTGACGTTCATGTTTTTACTTACAAAACTATTTTGTTTTGTAATTACGCTCAAAGCAACATAATGGGCTGTCTGTGATGTGCCCATTGCCGATTTATTATTATTTTGTTTGCGCTATGTTGTTGTTGTTGTTGTTGTTTTAAATTAAGCCCAAAGCTACACAATGGGCTATCTGTGCTCTGCCCACCACAGGTATCGAAACCCGGTTTTTATCGTTGTAAGTCCACAGGCATACCGCTGAGCCATTGGGGAGGCTTGCGTTATGTACATTCCCACCTCCCGCTTATCCATCAGATAAAGTAAAAGTAAAATCCATTACATCGTGTTTTTGTTATATACTTTAATCATGAATAATCATGAACCACAGTAGTGGTTCATAATAGGGATCGACTATTATTTATTATTGTTCTACCAGTCTATAGCAAAAGGGCTATGATTAATGTAATAAAACCTGGATAGTATTACTAAACCATCTTTGCTCACTCTTTGGTTAGTTTTTAAGTTTATTTGAAAACCTAACAAATAACAGTGGCTGTATAACCATTGACACCCGGTCGTTTTAATGCAGTCTGTGGTTTATATGGAGCCTCATAATATGTGTGCAGGCCGTGGATGTAACTTAATATTTATATGGCGCATGTACAATAGCAGTTATTAATTTATAGTTGTAACTGTATTAGTATCCTGTATAATTTGTTTATGTAGAGGGTTCCTGCCTTTTTGTACATGACGCTGCTAACAGAATCAGTCCTTTTAACCCCGTGTGATCTTTATCGGCCATGTTACACAAACATCTAAAACATTATTGAAATGTCTAGACTGTTTCATACAGCACACATATTTAATCTATAGCTTAGTAAGTAGCACCAAGCTGAGTTTCGAGTATCGGATCACTAATCATGGTGATGGGTGATAGTAAGTATTGAAATATAGTCAATTTTGCGTGATTGCGAATTTTATAGATACAGTCGATAGAGTAGCCACTCTTGAGGCTGACTATAAGGACAAAGAATGGTGATTCTGCAAAAAAGTCAGGCAGAATTTTGTTACTATATATTTGATTTAGTAAACATTTAAAGTATGTAACAGTTATGGTCCACGATAGTTTAGGGTGGTCACAGTTAAAAAGGTTTGTAAAAGTGTCACGACTCATAAATAGGGGGAGGGTAGGGTATATTAATATAATCAATTAATAATTGTTAATTAACACAATTTCGACTTTGTAGTGTGTGTAGGATGTTATTCTAAGAGGAAATTTGGCCAGCTGCAGAAAACCCGTGACCTGCCTTAGTATGTTCAGCGGCAGGGAAATATAACAACTATAAAAAAAATGTTAAAAATGTTTACAACTTAAAAAAACAAACTATAAAGTCTGGATGTATATATACAAATATAAGTACTAGCCCACATGCATTTCATGTGTATACAGGTAAACAACTCAAGATGTGGTTACTAGATCTATTCCATACATCATTCCAGTATAGTTCAGTAATCCATCGAATCTAGTGTTTACAGAATCCCCATATAACTACAAAGTATAAATATAGTAGCTATGTATATTTTACAAACACATACATAACACATGGTGTGGTGATAACCATACATCATAGTGGTCACACATTCAATACCACGCCTCATACTGATAACATATTCAGTTAATACATCTGTTAGACATAGTCAAAATAAGAATTTGTAGGTTGTAGAAATGAAGTCCTCATATCTCAAACCTTAGACCTATTTGTTTACTGTTCTGATGATTTTCACTTTAAACAACCTATCTTCTTTCTGTGTGAGTGTTTCTATCTCTATTCTCTCTTTTTAAACTAGCAATTTAAAAAAAAGAAGTGACGTTTAGATTCCTATTATATCGTGACCGCCTACGATAACAACCAAATAAACTAACTACATATTGATTTAAGTAATAAAGCCACGACGACCCCAACTGATAAAGGTACAGCTATCGACAAAATACAATATTTACAATACACCGTTATTTTAACATGTTTGTGGATGACTAACCGTGTAAACTGCTGATAATTCTCTGGTACTCTTATCTATCTACACACACACACACACACACAGGAGTGAGGGTAACTTAGTGATAATTATTTATATTCATGGCTGACTTTACTCTCAATGTTTTTATTTATTTTTCGGTTTTCATTGGAGGAGGGATAGTTTTGTGGGGATATTAAGTTTTGTCACGAGAACAGAATCTAGTCAGTCCGGAAGTCCTGCACCTGCCTTACCAATACGTCATCCCGGGGATGACTCATCAAGGTCCTCTAAAGAACCACGTGACAAAAAATCCCTTGGGTACTGCGTGCTACGTATACGTTAGTGTGCGTGTAGAGAAGGGTACGAATGAGTTGTTCAGGGTCTTGCACGTGAAACTCCTTAAACATTTTCTAGGTTAAGACAGGTGCAATTCTGTGGTACAGGTGATATGTGTTGGTTGGTGATTAATGAGCAATTCCATTTCAACTATTTTTTTTTTTTTTTTTTACTGAAAACAACAACAACAAAAGTAGAAGCTGATTCACTTGCTATCACATTTAAAGCTGCACTGATCGCCACTAGTTTTAAACTACAGAAGACAACTTATCAACGAACACATACATACCGCCATCTTTGACCATCATTCTTAACCACATCCACTTTCCAAAAGTGTGAAACGCGCCTTTTTTGTTTCTAATTGTACGTGAAGAGTGACCATCCGATCCAAAGTTAGGCACACCAACCTTTAAGCCACGCCTGGTATGTATTAGATGAAGTGTCAGTCGTTATTTACGATAGGAATGACTAATGAAGATATTTAAAACATTTATTAAAAAAAATACAACACGAAACAACGCTTCGACCTAGTTGGGTCCGGCATGACCAGGTAGTTAGGGCGTTTGGCTCGCAATCTGAAGGTGGTGGATTCGAATCCCCGTCACATCAAACATGTTCGCCCTTTCAGCCTTGGGGGGATTATAATATACGTTCAATCCCACTATGCGTTGGTAAAAGAGTAGCCCAGCAGATGGCGGTAGGTGGTGATGACTAGCTCTTTTCCCTCTAAGTCTTACACTGCTAAATTAGGGACGGCTAAGGTAGGTAGCCCTCGTGTAGCTTTGCTCGAAATTCAAAACAAACAAACGACCCCACTAATTCATCATCAGGTTAAGATGACCTCATCCCCAGGAAGTTTCACTGTCACAGTCCTCCACTTCTGTAACTTTCTCACCAGGTCTTCATGTTTTACTATTTCAATCAACATTTGTTGTTCACTCTGTTGTTGGTCTTCACATATGTCTTTTCCCTTCTGTTTCACTCTCTGGAAGGACTCGCTGGATTTTGTCTCGTTTCAATGATGAGGCCAAATTTCCTCCTCTTGATGGTTGGTACAACGCATCTTTTCACATTCACAACATCGAGAACTTCTTCGTTCGTTATCTTGTCTGTTTTAGATATTTTAATAATCTTTCTGTACACCCACATCTCAAATGTTTCCAATTTGTTAACCAATGCTTGTGTCAAGGGTCATTTTTCACACCCAACATAAAATGACCGAAGGATATTAAAATGTTACTTGTTTTAAATAAGAGATTTTAGTATCCATGTCAACTGTTTATTCTGTATATATGTATTTACTTGAAATGGGTTACTCGCCATTATTAATATATCATTTGTTGTAATTCGTTGATCTTTAACAAAGACTGAAAGTAATAATAAATGTAACCATACCTAGTAGTATACCTATGCTCGTATACAAGCCTTTCCCCCACGCAGAACTTTATTGGTAGAAACGCACCATGTGTCGTGACGTAAGCGTTCGCTCGGTAGTGTTGCATGTAATGGTTGACTGTTCGGTTTTGACCTTCAAACACGGAGAAAAGTCACAGTGTCATTGAACCACTACTAACTCACTGGCATTGAAATCCAGTTTCACGAACGCCGCCGGATCTTCGTTTCCTTTTACGTATATGATTCTCTTCAGACCGCCGGGGGGCGTTCTACTTGACTACGTCTTGCGGCTGTGTTACAGTGTTGGTGATTCCACTCAGTATTGTATTGTTTCTTACTGACCACGTGTTGATATTCCTCACTTATTTGTTAGTTCGTGGAAAGTACATCAGCTATGCGTGAGGTGAAAAAGACAATTCATTCTACAGCGTTGTTTTCACACCTTTCAGTGTTAATAATTTAAACCTTAATTAATTCACGACTTGTAAACATAAGTGATAAATCATGAATGAGAAATTTAAGCGTTAAACATACATCGGCTTTGTAGAAATTTTTTTTATCAAGGTTTTTGAGAAACTCATCCATTTGATGTATTCTTACGCGAGTTATCTTTCAATAAACAGTTTTAGGAAAATATATTGTTTTTTTTAAATTTAAATAAGTGTTCCAGTCGTGCTAATATTATTCAGTTCACAATTTAGAGTATTTTAACAGTGTAGTTATAGTTTCTTATTGTTCAGATAGGGTGTGGGTTTTTATAATGCCACAGTCGTCTGCCTATCAAGTGGACAGCATGTCCCGGAATCAACCTATCGTTCAGCCTTGAACGATTCTTCGAAACTCGCGACTAACTCCCTGAGTGTGTTTACCTTATCCATTATCTCTCACTTTCTCTGTCTCTCAGAGTGCATCAAATACACGAGACCTGTCCGACCAGTTTCAGTCACGTGTATAGCGGAAGTACATACGCGTGGAGGTCCTGACTTTTCGGAAAAGCGGTATACTTGTCACGTGCATTTTTAATTTCCAACAAATCATTAAAAACAAACAAAAAACAAATCAGCATTACAGACCACATTAACTTACCTTTAAAACATTTGTCACTTGGAACAGAAACTACGTCACAATCTGTTGGTCTACGATAGGATATTAAACGGAAGGTTATATAATGGTAACTTTTTATGCCAGTTTTTAACTCAATAAAGCTATACCGGTATAACTATATCCCTTTATCTGCACTCAAACCATTTCAGTGAAAGAAGCCAAAAACAGGTGACGTATGAGGTCAACATTTCTAAATAAGACGCAATTTCTCATCTCGAATAACTGTCACAACGCGTTTCCAGATTTACTTTTGTCATATAGTAAATCTGCCCAACATGAACCGTAGTCTAAGAAACGTTTCGATTCTTGTTAAGGCGGCCAGGGACCTCCCAATTCCCGAAGACTGCCCCTGAATGAGGAAAGTCGCGCTGATTCGAGAAGTGTCCCCGATCTGAAAACACTGGTCCGAAACATTTCCTATGTTATGAAGCTCGCAACAACAACAAAACAACCAGTAAACATTCGGCCAATAATTATTAGCACTGTTTGCTTGTGTACATGTGACAACACATCCGGTCGCCATGGTAATGATCTTTTTTCTCTTTTAAAGCAATAAAATCCTAAAGCAAACTCACTCATCAAGGTAATACAAGTGACACTAAATCATACAAGATTCCCCAGGGTTGCTTTTATCTGGAATTCTGGTGACTGTAAATATACCTTTCCTTATTCGCTTTGTGTTTACAAATTATGGTCACCTTATTATATGAACATGATAGGTAGAGAAAGAAAGAAGAAATCAAAGAATGATAACAACACGAAACGTTTACTCTCGGAAAATAATGGTTATGTCTTTCTGAAGAAACGAGACTGTTGTATATGAAACAGAAAATGTAACGTACGTGTCTGTGGTGTTGCAGCTTTATACTGTACCTGAAAAAAATGTCCGATGCTTTTATCATCGTCTGTAAACATATATTTAAAAAATCTTAACAGCAATATTCTATATACTTAAATAACTTCCTTGTGTGATCAGTTTAATCAATGTTTCTCAGCAAACTTCACATTAAAGCACTTCAAGTCTAGAAAAACACATTCAACCGTTTTCGTTTTTTCATTAATATTTTTCTCGGAATCGGATCCACCTATGTTTGGCAATGTTCCAAGCGTCCACCTGAAGATCTTGTAAAGTTTGTAAAGACTGCGTTGGCGCCAAACTCTGAGCCGTTTGTTCTTATCGGACCAATGACACGCTTAACCTTGAACTTGTGCCCCTGCAACTTTCTACCTTCCTCTTCTGACCAATGAGGCCGTTGATATCATGAAAAGTGTTAATATCGTGTGCTGTTTTACAGTTCAAACTATTCCTAACTTCAGTTCATCAGAGGTGACCACTGGTTATGCTTGTATGGTGGTATACATCCCCCCCCCCTAAAAAAAAAAACCACCACGAAAATGAAAGAAGATGGCGCTGGACTTTGACACAAATCCAAAAGTACATCAGATATAGCGTATTTTACGCGTTGCATGACACGTTTTCCCTGAAAAATCGCCATGCGTCTTCCAAGACAAAAGTGATGTGTTAAGACAAGAGGTTAGCTTAGGGTTTACTCAAAACAGCCTCTCATACAGACCATTATCTTATTACTTAACAATTACAAGTATCTTCAATAACATAAAACATTCAGTTTAACTAATATTGTTGATATACTGTGAGGAATGTGATGTATTTGACTTATTTACTCAGTAGGTTGAAAAATAGTTAAGGTTGCATCAAGGTATTGGTTGCTGAGTCAAAATACTGTTTTCTTAGAATTGTCTTTCCAAAATTGGGGTGCGTATTCCACAGTGTAGCATCTTACAAGGCGTAAAATACGGTAACGTACGCTATTCGTGTCATGTCTGATTCATGGGGTAACATTAACGTATATGCTTTTAACTGCAGTGTTTATCCAAGAACTATACACCACAAAGAAACTCATTTAAATATAGATGAAATAATGTGTTGTGTGTCGTCGTGAACTATAAACTGCAAGCAGCCTTATTCAAATAAGGATTGGTTAAAGAACTCGACTCCTAATCTGAGGGTCACGAGTTCGAAGCCCCGTGACACCAAACATGCTCGCTCTTTCAGCTGTGGAGGCGTTATAATGTGACGATCAATCCCACTATTCGTTGGTAAAAGAGTAGCCCAAGAGTTTGTGGTGGGTGGTGGTAATTAGCTGCCTTCCCTCTAGTCTTACACTACTAAATTAGGGACGGCTAGCACAGATAGCTCTCGTGTAACTTTGCGCGAAATTTAGAAAAAATATCGTATAATCATTGAAAATGGCTACAAAAACGTGCAAAATTTCAGAACCTGCTAACAAAATTATGAAACGTAATAACTAGCCACCAAGTTTATTACTGGGGGAGATAAGGCCTCTTGCTTCTCCAGCGCATACCCCTGGATATTATCTATGATGAATCATCACTTATAAGAGCACCATATAATCCCTAAAATAATAACTTATAAGTCGAGTATGCCTTAGCGGTTAGCATACCGGGCTACTTATTAGAAGGTCTGGGGTTTGCGCCGCGATACTGCTGAACAGCTCTGCACTTTGAGTTTTTTCGTAATAGAAGTAAACGCCAATCCTGTTAATCAATATAAAGCACTTGTGGTGGCAGGTGCGCTGATGAGTGGCTGCTGTCTTTCTTCTAATAAGAAGATCCAATTAGGGAAGATCGTCCGTGAATCATAACCGAGAATCTCATACGTCCCTTATCTAGCCGTTCAGATAGGAAATACCGAAAAAAAACTTAACAAAAAACAGAGATAAAGCAGAAGGTATATATAAACAAAAGAAAATGGTAGAATAGTATGCAGAATTATAACCGAACTTAGCAAAATCCGTTTATGATTCTACATATTATTTTTACCTGCGTTACGAACCCTAAGCAACGATTGTACCAAAATAGTGTTAATATATTACTTAGTAGAACATCCAAAAATACTGTTTATTATTTAAACCAGTGACATAAATAACTGAACAAATACTTCAGTTGTGTACTTAAGTTTGTCTTCGAAGATTGTCCTTAACGCAAACTTATGTTTGTACCATGGAAAAGGATGTCCGTTTTAACAAACAGGATAGAACATTAATAGTATAGGTCATAATCTTTCCTATCAATTTAAACCTATGTAAGTAGCACAGAATATTCCAATTCTCGAACATTTCTCTGTGGATTCAGATCTCGTTTGAAACAAAGACCATAAATGGTTTATTCTGGAATGATTTTGTTTGTTTATTTTGAATTTCACGCAAAGCTACGCGAGGGCTATCTGCGCTAGCCGTCCCTAATTTAGCACTGTAAGACTAGAGGGAAGATAGCTAGTCATCACCGCCCACCGCCAACTCTTGGGCTACACTTTTACCAACGATTAGTGGGATTGGCTGTAGTATTATAACGCCCCCACGGCTGAATGGGCGAACATGTTTGGTGTGGATAATACGATAATATGGCATACTTTAAGATACTATTAGTAATTTAATGTTTGTTTTGTAACTATGGAATTTTTGTATCCGATATAAAATTGTGTGAACGTCCGCGTTATAACTCAATCAAAACCAACCAAACGTAGTTTAACAGGTAAATTTTATCATATCAATGCAAATTCCAAATATTGGAATTCTCACTTTTATCATTTCCGCTTTCAATCAACTAAGAATATTGTTGGAATTTAACTTACGTATCGTGCCTTCTCATATTTCCGCTTTTAAACAACTAGGAATATTTACGTGAGCTGGTATAATATTAGTTCCTTTTAAACTGCTGATTAGTCGAATCACGTACGCACCACACTTTTCCTTTTTAGTCACAGAAGATTACCTGAAATACCACGAAACATTTCGTACACCTGCCTGCCTTACAGGGGAAACCGTTGTAGTCAACATCAGGTCTTAAGATAGTTGGTACGAAGTCAATACACTTTCAAGGTTGTCGTTAGAGTCGTACACTCTAAACATTGCCATCTAGTGGCCAACATATCAACTGTGTTTTGTTCGCTTTGGAACGAAATCAGCTATTTTTCGTATTTTTCCTTGTTAGAAACAACTTAAATCTGATGTTTTTAGGCTTACTTGTAATTCTTTGTAGCATGATAATTATTTTTAATCGTTTTTTAGTATAATATATCAAACCTACATGGGCTTTCACAGTAATTTTTACAGGTGGGGTAGTTTGAAATTGGGAATCGAATATAAAAAAAAAATCATATACACATGCTTAATGTCGTAATCTGAGGGTCACGGGTTCGAATCCCCGTCGCACAAAATATGCCCGCCCTTTCAGCCGTGAGGGTGTTATAATGTCACGGTCAATCCCACTATTCTTTCGTAAAAGAGTAGCCCAAGAGTTGGCGGTAGGTGGTGATGACTACCTGCCTTCCCTCTAGTTTTACACTGCAAAATTAGGGACGGCTAGCGCAGATAGCCCTCGTGTAGCTTTGCGCGAAATTAAAAAACAACAAAACAACACATGCTTAATGAATAAAGAATAATATTTCTTATATTCCAGGTGTTGTAAAGTGCCTTCGTTTACCCCCACATTCTCTGTTGACACCAATTCTTTATATTTCAATTATAAAACTAAATTCTCAAAACTTACTCGTACACAAATACGGTGTAAAAAACAACCTAAAACCCAAGTTTTTGTTCCAGGAGAGAAATTAGCAATTTCGAATGAATGCCACGATCATCCTCATTTGTTTATTATTATAATATTTATTAACACATAGGTAAAGATGTAAACGGAAATTATACATTTGGAAAAAATATTTTTAAATAAAAATGATTCTTTTTTCTTTTGCCTGGCAGTATGCAGACAGTGGAAGGTACTCACTGTTGTACGTTCCGACTTATTAATTAGTGTGTTTATAATGTAGATTGATTTCTGTCACAGGAATTCCACGTAGATATCTTACTTAGGAATAACGAAAGATAGTAACTGTTTTATGCAAGGAACAAGATATTTAGATATAAAGGGGGCGCTGCACAGTCATCAACCTTAAAACCGGAAGTCACCCCCCACTTTTTCCCCTTCTCAGCAACCAACCAGCACCCTTTTAACGATAACTAAAAAAAATATCCTCGAACACTGTACAAGATAATTCTGGTTTATGAAATGAGTTTCTTGAAGTTTGTTATTTGAAGAGAATTTCAAGGTCAGGATGTGGTGAAAACTGAAAGTAGTTGCTAGGCAACGGGATCGCTGAACCCGAACTCCAGTTTGTATGACGTAGGCACTCTGTAGGGAGAAAGATATAATATCTGATTCGCTTGATCATAAAAATATTAATTTTGCAGTCAAAGTGCACGCCTCAAATTCATATATTTATTTCGATTTCACACGCCTTTCTCTTCTCTTCCTGCCAACACTCTGAAATCACTATGTAGTAAAGGGCACCTTTAAAAAGAAATTCTAATCGTTCTTTTGTTTTTTAAATAATGACTTGGACTCGTATGCTTCAATACCATTTAGTTCAGGTCATTTTAGGCGCCAGTCGCACTGCGGGTACTGTGGAAATATGTAAATTCACGGTCTATAACTTTAAGCCTATGTAAACAACCGTATCTAAAGTGCGTCTCCAGTATACTACAGACGTGGGAGAAATTGCTTGTTTTTTTAATTTCTCGCGAAGTTACACGAGGACTATATTCTCTAGCTATCCCTGATTTATCAGTGTTAGTTTAGAGAAAAAGCAGCTAGTCGTCACCACCCACCACCAACTCTTAGACTATTCTTTTACCAACCAATAGTCGGGATTGACTGTCACATTATAATGCCCCCACGGCTGAAAGGGGGAGGATGTTTGGTGTGACGGTGATTCGAATCCGAGACTCATAGAGTTCTAGTCGAGCTCCACTAACCACCTGGCCATGCCGGGCCTCATGGGAGAAATGTCTGTGAATCAGTTTAAATGCCTTTTAATTTGCAGTATTTCAAAGAAATCATGAAACATGTTTAAATGTATGTTTATACTATTATATTTCTATTTGTTTGTTATCTACCTTCCACCCCCGCCCACCAACAGTAGCTCAACAGGACGCTTGAAGGCTTATACGCTAAAAGTAAAGGTTCGATACCCGCGATGGGAACAGCGCACATGGCCAGTGTTATAGTTTTACACTTTAAAAAAAATTAAAAAGACAGCTTCTCGTCAATGCGGTTATCTATGGTATGTATGTTATATAGTATTTTCGTTTAATGATAATGTATTGTTTTTGTGTTTGTTTTTACTACAAATTTCATACATTCATACATACTTTCTTCTTATAGATTCTGGGTTCGTTTCTCGTCACTACTCAGAACCCCACTATAAACCACCACCTTCAACTCACAGCTATCTTGAGTCAGTTTCTCAACAGAATCCCCTCAGTCCTGGTACTCACTCCCCTCAGTATCTGAGGCAGCGTTTAGGACCTCCATCCCCACAGTCACCCTCTCATGGCCACGTTAGTAGCACGAGCCACCTACACTCCCTCTGTATTACAGAATCTTCAAACACTTCTCCTTCCACCTCTGGACTTCAGTCGTCACCAGGAGACGGAACTGGAAGACCACAAGCCATTCCAACTTCCGTTATTACCGCAGCTAATAGCAGCGTTTCCTTGGGTTCATCTTGTTACGTCGAGGATCTGTCCTTCCAGCCGAAACCTAAGAAAAAAGGTAGGAAGGACGAGAAACCATAAATACACGAATATCGGTAACGAAATGAAACAACTATAGATATAAGTTTTGTGAAGACTTTTTGTTTTTAGAGACAGAATAAATTTTCTGAAAGAATACTTTTATGCATGGTCTTGTTACAAAAATCCCTCTTTCCCCAATTTTGAAACCGAAGTTACGCCGCTGGAAATAATACTGAGTGATATCACTGAATGTGTAATAATGAGGGGAGTTTATAATTCGTTAGATATATGTTTCATGGGGGATATGTCCCCACAATTTTTTCTAAGACAATTTTTTGAAATAATTCTTTTATGTATATCATAGTTACAAAAACTGCCCCCCCCCAATAAAAAACTGAAACAGAAGTTACCTCATTGGAAACAGTCCAGGGTGATATCAGATAACGTAAAATAACTAGGGGTTTATCATTTGGTAGCTCTAAATGACATGTTATGTGAAGACGTCCATGTCCAATTTATTAGTTTTAACCCTTGATACTTTGATTACCGACATGGTCACATCGTGGTTCGATAATTTTTGTATCGTGTCAAAATTCTTTACTAAAATAAGTACATATTGGTTCACCACTTTCACCCTTCCAAAGGTGGCTTAGGGGTTCGTCAGTGGTCTTATAACGCTAAAAATCGCGTTTCGATACACGCACTGGGCAGAGCACAAATAGCTTATCGTGAGATTTGTGCTTTACAATAAACACAATCATTGTGATTCAACGCCTTATAATTATTAATTTAAATTATTTTCGCCACCCTTCACAATTTATTAATTAGACAATTCTAAAGTTATGACTTTATGTAATAGCATTAACGTTGGTAATATTTTGCTATGAATATCTGAAAGATAAGACTTGAATAGCACACTTCTGTTATCTTTGTTTTTTAAGTGAAAGGCCATATCCTTCAGTATTTTAAATAAAGTTTACTGAAAGGTCAAAGTTCAAATTAATAATCCACAAGTTAAACATCCTAAATATCTCTCTCCCGTTATTTGTGTATATATGTTTGTTTGTTTTTCTCTACATTTATTAGTACGGAGATCGAAAAATCCAGATGGCAGCACAACACCTTGTACGAAGCGGAAAAGTCGGGAAGGTAAAAATATTAAAAAATATGTTGCAATTTTTTTATCGTGTTTTTAGGAAGATAATGGTACAGGTATCAGATTTTGTTCATATTAAAATATTTTGTTGCATAAATTATTGTGTAATGTTAAATGGGTTTTATATGAGGTTCTTCCCCCACCTCCTTTTTTTTTTGACGTTTCGGTTTAGTAATTCTTTATGAAGAGAAACCCACTTGAAATAAGATCAAGTTGTTCTCTGCTTATCAATGAAAGTTACCGATAATACCAGACGTTCTGAGATACGTTTCGGTTTAGTTTAAGAATAATGGTAAATACGGATTAATTAATTCCAACAGCAAGATTGTACACGTAAGTAGTTTAATGATGCTGAGGGTAAATTTACAAATATATTGTTCTGGAAGTTGAAGTGAAATAGTTTTGGAAACTCTCATTTGTTAAATGCTAGCATTAAACTTCCACCGGTCAGTTGGCGGTAAGTTTTTGGACTATTAACTCTAGAGTACGGAGTTTGTTTCCCCGCGGTGATAAGCCCATCGTTAACTTTTGAGCTAGAAACAACAACTTTGCTAGCATCAACTGAACAGTTTATTTTCTGTATGTTTGTGTTAAAAGCAAGAACTTTGGTACTGCAAAGATAAAAACCGAACATAAGGTATGTTTGTGTCTCAAAACGGCTGGTATTGATAAGGAGAGAACAACGTTTCGACCTTCGTAGGTCATCTTCAGGTTAAGAAGGAGTTTGCAAATGACCGTTGCTAGACACACATCTTAGGGACGAGAGTATAAACGGCTACAGGATTGTAGGGAACAATGCAGTTGGATGTTAGGTTAGTAATTAGTATAGGCATAACATTTTTCTTTATATTGGTTTAACTTTGGTTTTAATTGCTATATAAGTAGGACTTTGATTTTGCGTTTGTTTATATTTGTTTCCCTACTATGTTCTTCTCCTGATAAATATTTGTTGAAATTTCTAATTAGACTGTTCTATTGAGTCTTGTTAAATTGTGAACAAAGTACGGACTTTACGTTTTTTATTTTAACGCCACTGGTGAATTGTTTGTTTTTAAATTCTGTTTTTGAACACACTTAATTATTATTCGTTCCTTTCGCATATTAAAAGGTTTTGTTTTAACCTGTATTTTTCAGGTTCAACCACATACCTTTGGGAATTTCTACTAAAGTTACTTCAAGACAGAAACTACTGTCCTCGCTACATTAAATGGGCAAACAGAGAAAAAGGGGTTTTCAAACTCGTCGACTCGAAGGCTGTATCAAAGCTTTGGGGGCTTCACAAAAACAAACCTGACATGAACTACGAGACAATGGGTCGAGCTCTGAGGTTTGCACGCTTTTAATAACCTGTTAGTTTCGTCACATGATTGTACTTTGAATTAAATTATCCAGGACTTTCCCATTAGAAAACTGATTTGATAATTTCATGGTTATTGATGTCTAACAGAATGTATTTTTATTGTTAAGCACACAAGGCTGCTTAGAAGGCTGTTTTGTTGTACCCATTGCATGGATTTAACTCCATATTCTAGTGCTATAAGCTCTCATGCTTACCACTATGCCCCTAGTGGCTCAGTGGTAAATCTGAAGGTTTGTAATGTTGAAAACCAGGTTTCGATACCCGTGAGTACAGCACGAATTAATCATTTTGTGTGGATTTGTGCTAAATATCAAACGTTTAAGCCCCCACCCCCAGTGGCTCAGCGGTAAGTCTTTGGATTTTTAACGCTAAAATTCGGTTTTCGACACTCGTGGTGGGCAAAGCACAGATAGCTCTTTGTATATTTTTACACCGAACAAATGAACCAAAAGTTACCATTGAGTCATCGTTGGGTGGAGTTTGGTTACATGGACGTAAATGATATCAGCTAACTTGGGTGTGCATATCTAACACCATCAGGGCCATAAGATGTGAGGTTGATCTTGTTGTTTTGAATTACGACTCCATCTACAATTTCAGCAATAGATTTAGTGTTCTGGGTTTCAGTTTCTGTTTCCAAGTGTTCGATTTGGTAAAAATGAGACAAATTCAGTCATATAAATATGCTTCAATCTTTTGTTACATTTTCTCGGGGACATACTTTAAAAGAACAATTTTGCCTCCCAGTAGCACAGTGTGCTACTGTCCATATCTATGAACTTATACTGCTAGAAACCGGGTTGCGATACATGTTGTGGGAAGAGCACAGATAGCCCTTTCTGCAGCTTTGTGCTTAATAACAAACAACAAAAAATCTAATGACAGTTTTCGTTAGTGTACTGAGAGCCTCGAGTCAAACAACAACAACAAACTAATGACAGTTTTCGTTAGTGTACTGAGAGCCTCGAGTCAAACAACAACAACAAACTAATGACAGTTTTCGTTAGTGTACTGAGAGCCTCGAGTCAAACAACAACAACAAACTAATGACAGTTTTCGTTAGTGTGCTGAGAGCCTCGAGTCAAACAACAACAACAAACTAATGACAGTTTTCGTTAGTGTGCTGAGAGCCTCGAGTCAAACAACAACAACAAACTAATGACAGTTTTCGTTAGTGTACTGAGAGCCTCGAGTCAAACAACAACAAACTAATGACAGTTTTCGTTAGTGTACTGAGAGCCTCGAGACAAACAACAACAACAACAAACTAATGACAGTTTTCGTTAGTGTACTGAGAGCCTCGAGTCAAACAACAACAAACTAATGACAGTTTTCGTTAGTGTACTGAGAGCCTCGAGTCAAACTAATGACAGTTTTCGTTAGTGTACTGAGAGCCTCGAGTCAAACTAATGACAGTTTTCGTTAGTGTACTGAGAACCTCGAGTCAAACAACAACAACAACAAACTAATGACAGTTTTCGTTAGTGTACTGAGAACCTCGAGTCAAACAACAACAACAAACTAACGACAGTTTTCGTTAGTGTACTGAGAACCTCGAGTCAAACAACAACAACAAACTAATGACAGTTTTCGTTAGTGTACTGAGAACCTCGAGTCAAACAACAACAACAAACTAATGACAGTTTTCGTTAGTGTGCTGAGAGCCTCGAGTCAAACAACAACAACAAACTAACGACAGTTTTCGTTAGTGTACTGAGAGCCTCGAGTCAAACAACAACAACAAACTAATGACAGTTTTCGTTAGTGTACTGAGAGCCTCGAGTCAAACAACAACAAACTAATGACAGTTTTCGTTAGTGTACTGAGAGCCTCGAGTCAAACAACAACAACAAACTAACGACAGTTTTCGTTAATGTACTGAGAGCCTCGAGTCAAACAACAACAACAAACTAATGACAATTTTCGTTAGTGTACTGAGAGCCACGAGTCAAACAACAACAAACTAATGACAGTTTTCGTTAGTGTACTGAGAGCCTCGAGTCAAACAACAACAAACTAATGACAGTTTTCGTTAGTGTACTGAGAGCCTCGAGTCAAACAACAACAACAAACTAATGACAGTTTTCGTTAGTGTACTGAGAGCCTCGAGTCTTTTTTTTTTTCCCATTTATCATTTTATTTCCTCTTTCTTAAAGCTTAACGTTAACAATGACACATTTAATGTAACTAATACAGTCTGATCATACTTACATTTCCGTTCGTTTCTCATCGATTTTAAAGGTATTACTATCAACGAGGAATCTTGGCTAAAGTTGATGGACAGAGGCTTGTGTACCAGTTTGTGGACGTACCAAAAGACATCGTGGAAATTGATTGTTCAGGAATGTAGGACTGAATGTCTAAAAATGTTAAACTGTGGTTGCCTTTGCCGAAGAGTGCTATGTCTGTGATGTGATTTTTAACAACGTTTCGAACTTTAACCTCGTTTCGAATTTTACTCTTGGATGAAGAAACTCCCCTGTTGCGAGGTGCACGTGTAAATGTATATTCTTGAATTGACTGAAGAAATATATTTTTGTATCAGGGAATCTCTATATGCTGTTATTAATCTAAAGTATCAAAAACGTACGTTTATTTATTTTTGTCTTATTAATAACCTGCGAGTTGTTGAGAATGTTATAGAAATCTTACTTATAAAGAATTTCTTTCATTCTGTGTGTGTGTGTATATATATATACAACACGTGGGTATAACAACAAAATATCATGATTTTTTTTTTTTTTTTTGGAGTTGAAAGCAGCCAATTGAAATGAAATTTCATTTGACGTATTTGGTGAAGTATATATACATAGAGTCACGCGTCTGTGTGCGCGATTTCGCGTCGTTTACACTGCTGCCATCTAGTATTTTTTATTGTAAACATATAAAAACGATGTTAATGAAGTAAATTACTATTTTCCTCAAAACCTTTCTTTACCCTAGGATATAACCTACCTGTGAACTAGTGCATTATGCTACAGCCTAAAGAAATTTTCTGTGAAATGAACTGTGTTTTTTGTATCCCTCTGTTTAACGTTACACTCGATGCGGAAGTACACAGTGTAACAGCTGATGTTGTAAACAATTTCATTTGCCAACATAACATATTAATTCGTCATTTTTGTGTTTCTTGTTAACATGCGCAGATAAAGGTTTAGGCTAATACATTTGTAGATGAGTTTATTCTACAAGCTGCAAGCAGCTTTGTGTCCGATTACATAGTTGCTGATATAGTTCGTTTTAATAATGTGGAGTCACTTTTCTATTTTAGTAGGTTGTCGATCGATATATTAAAATATTTTAAACACTTTTGAGCGAAGTGACAATTTCAGGGCGTTTTTTTATTTAGTATTTTCTTGTACTTAAAATAAAAACAACCTCATCCAAAGGTAAAGAAGTCAGAACAGGGGGCGCTGTAGCTTTCGCACTTTTACATATTTGACCTACATAGAAACTGTAGATTATAATATTAATTTTCGGGGGGGAGGGGAGGGCTGACTCCAGATCCACTCAGATCTCGCTGCTTTCATATTTCCATTATCTCATTGTAAAAATCTGCATGTCTAACTGAACACTCCAACACTATAGCCTTTCTAGCTTCCAAGCCCTAAATAAACACGTTAAATATAAAACTCAACACGTGCCTTTTAATTATACGCACTTTTATATACTTTATTTCTTTACTATAAGAGTGCGTTTTATAAGGTTGGATATGATTAAGAATATTCGATATTTTCTGCACACGAGATATGTTAACGTCATTCTAAAAATACGATATTGTCATCTGTTGCTAGGAGATGGAAAAATTCGTTGTTGAATGTAAAAGTTTCAAAAGTTAAAGCACGAGCTCTAAACGAGACTAGCCATTAAAAAAGATGTAACGGATGTCTATAGTAGGTGCAAGTAAGTCTAGATAAAGACTCGTAGAACGAAGTTGGCTACTGCCAAAATACTGAACTTTAGTGTGGATTTCTCTACCTAGGTGTCGGTTAGTTTTTGGTATAAGACAATGAATATCTAGTTCTTTATATTTCGATCAAAATTCTTATGGCACTAAATACAATAATGACATTAAGGCCATGTAAATAAGTGGGCGAAGTCACATCTTGTTTATTACTGGTCATGTTAGAATTAAATAAACCAATCGTTATAGATTGTACTTTCTTATGTGATACGAGCCCTTTTTTAATTATTATTTTTAACGTAAGCTTAAGTGGACTTTGTGTATTAAGAGTATTAAACTGTTCTATTGAAACATGTTTCGTGTTGTTATTGTTAACACTCGATTGTTTTCACTAGGTATATTTTGTACCGAGAGTGCAGTTTTAGGCTTAACATTAGTGTACGTTTGGCAGTGGTACTTTTCATTGGATACAATGCAAGATTGATTAAGACACTGATAAAGATTGTTTTGTATTTGATGTTATTAGAGTTTCGAACCGTTCGATAATGTCTATTTAAAATTAAAGGATCAGCCCCCAAAACAAACATGGGCGGAACGTTTTACAGGGGGTGAGGGTGGTGGGGTAAAGAAGTGCGAAATTGTGAATTGAATAATAAACTTCACATACACATACTGAAACAATTGTTTCTCATATTTATGGGGGAAGTGCCCCTACGGACCCCCATATGTTCTCACAACCGACTTCTCGTGATAGAGTGTGGCTTCAAGAGCTAATTAAGCAAAGTGTAGCTACTCACCTGGGTTAAGTTTAAAAAACAAAACAAAATACGTGTGGTTGGCACTAGGATAGGAATTATTAATACAACTGGTGGCAGCGAACGTTACTACAAACGTCACATTCAACTTGTTAGTTAGTCTGTCTGTTTTAGAGCAGAGCGACCTTAGGCTATCTGTTGTGTACACCGTAGGTAATCGAACCCCGGATTCTAGTGTTGTAAGTTCGTCAACTTACTGCTGTCCGAGCGGAGGGCGAACTTTCAGTTCAACCTCGTCCTTAATATTCAAGAAACGATTTTTTTCGCCCCCAAACTCCAGCTTTTGAACGGCCAGAGGTAATGAACACTTTTTTTAATGAACGTTTGATATATTCTTTTGACCCATTTTGTATTGGGCCTTTTGTGTAGAATACGCCTTTTAATGTAAAGTACGAGCGTTATGTAAATAGACTTATGTAAAAAATATATTTTCTTGTATAAATTAGCTTATTGTTCTACGACATTGAAAAATCACTGAATGCGGTGAAATTTTGTTTTAGTAGGGCGCTAACAAGACCTACGATAAAGGATTAGCTATAGAAATGCATTATTAAATGACGCCGCTTAGCGGTAAGAACTACTATGAGACCAAGTTAATTTAAATAATAGTTTTCATTCCTGCCTCGTGCACAATTATTTTTATCCGTTCCTAAATTATAAGTTTGCTATTTAATTGTCTTATATTTTAGAACCTGTTTAGTTTTGTTGTATTGGAAAAAATGCACGTGTTCTGTAAATATAAGCCTTGAAAATAAACATATTATGGGATACATAGTTTCATTTCTCAATAAATATTAAACTTCGATCACAAATTCCTGACAGGTGTTTACGTCAAATAAGTTTGTTTGAAATTGGGCAATATTTTTCGAAAAGTTAGGTACACACATTATGATATCTTGCACATGTTAGTTGAATGCTAAAATGTACAATGTGTATTTTACCTTTCGCTTTCTAGTTTTTTGAAAACCAGTAACTTCAAACATTTTAAAGAATTAATATATATTTACCGTAACGACTGTGCGCGATAAAGTCTTGGAGAATATTATTCACACCAGATGGCAGGTCAAGTTCCCTGATGATGTACAGTCTTTCGAGATGGTGGCGCTTTTCTACTCAGGATTCGGTATATACGAATTTTGATGAATCACATTAACAAATACCGTGTTTACTCGCTTATAAGACGGGGATTTTTCCTCGAGATTTCGGGCTCAAATTGGGGGGGCCCGTCTTATAGGCGAGGTCTACAGACATAGAAAATAAATTTAGTTCACTCAGAACTGTGCAGATATTTCAGACAGTGAAAATAGGGAAGTGAGCTATCTTGTTATTATTAGATCTGTGATTGTGGAGAACACGGAGGAATGTGACCTCTACGATGATGGATTGTCCGAGGAGCAGTTTTATGAACTGTTTGGAGATAGCGACAACGAATAATTTGAAGGCTTTTGAATTTCATAACTTGCATACTGATTTGCTGTGTTCTATTAAAGTGCAGTTTGCGTAAACTCTTTTAATACTTTGAAGAAATGTGGTTTAAAAGTTAGCATAAACGTACTTTGATACTGAAATATGTTGTGATAAGTTTTGTGCGTTAGATTGTTCTTTGTTATGTGTTTTAAATATGAATATTTATCATACAGTAAATAAAATAGTTGATGAAATTCCATTAAACGCTTGAACACCGAGTTTGGATTTATTCATTTATTTTCACTTTTCTATCTCTTCTATTTTTCTCCTTCTAATCTGAAATCGAAATATCGTATACGAAACCCAAAATTAGGTTTCTATTAATTTCCATTTTTTTCACTTTTCTCTCGTTACCTGCTTTCCTTCCTTCGTCTTATAAACGAGTCTAAACAGAATATCGACAATCTCTCAGGTGAAGCTGGGACCCGTCTTATAAGCGAATCGCCTTATAAACGAATAAAAACGGTATTAAATATTCTGTTCACTAATTAATATGTTCTACCTTCTTTATAATAAACAGCAGATATAACAGTTAAGGCACTCGACTCGTAATACGAGGGTCACGGGTTCGAATCCCCATCCCACCAAATATGCTCGCCCTTTCAGCCGTGGGGGCGTTATAAAGTTACGGTTACTCCCACTATTCGTTGGTAAAAGAGTAGCCCAAGAGTTGGCGGTGGGTGATGATGATTAGCTGCCTTCTATCTAGTCTTACACTGTTAAACGAGGGCCGGCTAGTGCAGATAGTCCTCGTGTAGCTTTGTGCGACATTCAAAACAAACAAAACCTTTTGATAACACAGAACTGCAAGTTTTTAACTTCATTAAAAGATGTTTTGGTTTTAGTAACGGATTTTCTATAATTCAGCTGCTCAGACTTCGAAAGCAATGTATTTATTTTTTTCCTCTTTCACCTAAGGAGATTTCACACATCGGAAGGAAAAACAAAAAATCTTACTCAGATCAAACTATCATTTCGTTTATCACAGTGAATATTTTTTATTAAGTTTGCTAACAAAAATGCAAACAAACTGAAACAAATGGACAAACACTGATACCAAACTAACATGTATCATCATGGTTTGTTTTGTGTGAAATCTACCACTTTTAACAGATATCAAAATTGTGTTGTGGCTTTTCTTTTATGTATTGGGTTATGATGTTTTGTGAAAAATCTGTACGTGGTGGAGAGAAATGGATATCACTTTCGAATTACTGTAAAACATGTAAAAATATAAACAATAAAACCATCGTTTATATACGGCAAACGACTCAAACTGGATCATTTGTGTTATTTATTTTCTTATAGCAAAACTACAGCGGGCTAGTTGCTGTGTTCACCGAAGGGAGTCGAGTCCCTGATTTTAGCGATATAAATCCTAAGACTTACCGCTGTCCCAGCGAGAAACAAACTGGGTTATAAAATTTATATACTGATTATTTTGACACGTTACAGAAGTCCAATAACAAGTGATTATCGCCAAGATTTTGCGGAGAGGAAAGCAAGGTGTCATCTGCTTGGAATGTCATTAGTGCAGTGGTTCTTAACTTGGGTTCAATCGAACCCCAGGGGTTCGGTGAGTCAGTCTCAAGGGTTCGGCGGAGGTCAAGACTCGTATGATTCGTGACGTCATGCTCCACTTGGCCATCATTGGCTGCGGCTGAACACGTCACATTTCTTGGCCTTAATATCTGTGCGCTTAGCAGTCGACTTGTGTCTGTAGTAATCGTGCATCATTTGTGATTTTTCTTTAATCTTTCAATCCCTTCATACTAACTATGCCGAGCAAAAACAGAAAGTGGTCCGACGAATATGTACAATATGGATTTACGTGTATAACGGAACATGATGGGAGTCAGCGTCCTCAATGCATGATTTGCAATGCCAAGTTGAGCAATTATAGTCCAGCAGTGGCAAAACTAAGAGAACACTCCCTAAAGCTGCATGAAGATGGGAAATACAAGAACACAACGCTTGCTGAATTCAAGGTAAAAGAGCCAGGTTCGATGAAAAGGCTACTTTGCCTGTTCTCTGCTTTGTACCCATCGACAAACCGATCCTCACAGCATCGTACGAAGTTGCGTACTTGAACGCAAAGCAGGGTAAACCACACACCATTGGTGAAGCACTCGTAAAATCAGCTGCGTTGAAGATGGCGAATATTATGCTGGGAAAAGCTGCTGAAAATAAGTTACCCCAAATTCCTCTTTCAAATGACACCATCAGCAGCAGAATAGATGACATGAGCGATGACATCTTGGCTCAAATAGTTGCAGATCTAATTTCAAGCCCAGCAAAATTCAGCTTTGAACTAGACGAGACCACCGACGTTTCCAATCTAAGCCAGCTTGTTGTCTTCATGCGCTATGTGAAGAACGACGAGATAAAAGAGTTTTTTATTTTGTAAGCCTCTTACAACAACAACTAAGGCAGCCGACGCGAAGAAACTTGTGGATTACTTCTTCAGAGACAACGATCATTCGTGGGATATTGTTTCTGAAGTTTGTTCGGACGGAGCTCCAGTCATTCTGAGACGAAACTCTGGTTTTAGTGAGGTGGTGAAAGTCGATGGTCCACACATCATTGTAACGCACTGTGTTCTGCACAGGCATGCGTTGGCAACAAAAACCTTGCCTTCAAAACTGGCAGAAGTATTAAAAATTGTAGTGGAATGTGTGAACATTGTTCAAAATAGTGCCCTGAAGCACCGCATCTTCAAAGAGCTGTGTAATAAAATGGGCTCTGAATACAAGGTACTTCTGTACCATTCTAACGTTCGGTGGTTATCCCGGGGAAAAGTGCTGAATCGTGTTTTTGCCATGCGTGTGGAATTAGCCCTGTTTTTGCGAGAGCACCAACATTGTCATGTGGATTGCTTTGAAAAATCTGAGTTTATTCTCATTTTGGCGTACATGGCCGATATCTTCAATGCTCTCAATCAACAGACGCAGGGAGGTGGAGTCAACATCATTGAAGCGGAAGAAAACCTGAAGGCTTTTTTAAAAAAAGCTACCGTTATGGAAACGACGAACAGAGAATGATAACTTTGCAAACTTTCCCCTGTTGGACGACTGTGTAAGTAAGATCGAAGATATGCCTGAAATCGGAGACATTTCTGTACCCGGGGTACTGAAGCAAGCAATTGCCATGCACTTAGACGAGCTCGCAAAGTCTCTCGACGGATACTTTCCCACCAGAGAGTCATATCCAGCATGGGTGAGACAGCCATTCACGTTTAGTGTTGCGACAGCAGATGTCAATGATGAATATCTCGACGAAATCATCGAACTTCAGCAGAGCCGGGTTCAACAGCAACTTTTCAGAACAACAATCTCTCAACGTTTTGGTGTCACCAAATCATAGCGTACCCTCTAATTGCTAAGAAAGTCCTTGAGATACTCATACCGTTTGTTACAATGTATCTTTGCGAGCAATCCTTTTCGAGGATGAAAGATATAAAAACGAAGAAAAGGAACAGACTTTGTTGCGAAAATGATATGAGAGTGGCACTTGCCAAGGTGAAGCCGCGCATTTCTGAACTTGTCTCTGAAAGGCAACAGCAAAAGTCACATTGCTTTGCAATAAATATTCATTGAGTTATGTTTTTGTTTGTGTGAAATTCATGTTTTGTTGGTTGTGTTCTTTGAACACAGTGATATTGTGTGCAACTGATGCATGGTTCATTTTGTGCACTAATAAAATATCTACTTATGTTTTGAATTTGAAAAAAATCATATTTTATTTTTCCAATTACGAAGGGTTCAGTGAATGCAAGTACGAAACTTCCGGGGTTCAGTACCTCCAACAAGGTTAAGAACCACTGCATTAGTGGTTATTGTTGCTGTTGTTTTACAGTTATTCTGGAGACTAGCTGCTCCAGAAGAAAAAAACAAAAACGATTTATTGTACACAACTACAAAATGAAAGTGTTCCCAATCTCACAAGTTAAGTAAAATATCAGATAAATTACTAAACGCGATAAAAGAAACTCTCGATTAGGCGAAAAGTAGCTTTGTACACTCAGCGTTTCGACATGTTGTATCGCGCCATCTGTGGAGCACTTATCCATTACAGCCAAATAGACTGACTGTTATTTTATTTTTCTGTTCAGTACATGTTATTTCTCTTCACCTATTCATATGTCATCATAATGCAGACAAATTGCTTTTTCTATTATTTCTTCCTCTTCCAAACTCTTTCCAATCGACCGCCATTTCTTTATTTCTTAGCGAACTGATTAGAAACTTGGTTCAGAACACATGGAAACTTTTCTTTTTCTTTTAGTTAGGCCTTTTTGTTAATGGTGTGAAAGGTCAAATAACCCAAAATACGTATATTTTGAGTTCCTGTGCGGTCATATTTACAGCAATGAAGATGAAATTTGGCACACATATACATTTTAATGCAGCCAAAATATAGACAAAGAAAACAAAAGTTGTATTTGCTCATCACAGCTCATAAAACCATAAATTTGGGGGATTTTGGTTAGTTACTCGGCCACAATTTGACCACTTTACTTGGGATTTTGTTCAAAAATACTTTTTTTGCAGATCTCAAACAACTTTGGATTTTGTCGATGTTTTTAATATCAAAATTGGCCATGTTTGGATTGTGTGACATGTTGCATTCATCCGTGGATATTGGCCTCTTGAGTTTATCTATGTATCCATGATAGTGTATTGGTTTACGATTTTTTTGTACAGTACCTTTTTTTTTATCCATAATGATGCAATATAACTGGCGTATTCCACAGAATACTTGCAAAACAAATACAATAAAGTTAATTATAACATGGAGCTACAAGGTGTTATGAAGATTTAGTTTTTATTTCTACATAAAACAAATCTAACAAGTTCAGAATGTTGTAACGATAAACGTTGTTAATTCTTGTAACTGTTTAAAGTAACGCGCCAATAGAACCAGGGTTTAAGAACAACAAAAATAATCTATTAAACTGTAACAACCTGAAAATAAAATTAAACCCTTCCATAAACACAGTTAATAAACACGTACATAACCAGAACTTGATACTAATGTTAGTAAATAATAATAAACACACGGTTAATAAACACGTACATAACCAGAACTTGATACTAATGTTAGTAAATAATAATAAAAACACGGTTAATAAACACGTACATAACCAGAACTTGATACTAATGTTAGTAAATAATATACAGCATAAATATCACTGGTAATTATTTCAAATAATTGAATCGGGAAAAGAACCAAAAAAAAAAAAAATTAAAAAAAGAACCACAAAACAATATTTCAAAATCAACTTTCCATATTAATAACAACTTGTAGCTGTAAACAGCAATAGTTAACTAACTATTTCGTGACTCAGTTTATGAAGCCTATTTGCTCCGTTTGGTCACGAGAGTACATTTCATGCGATCATAAATTTACATAATCTTTTGTTATACCAATAATATTTGTACATCACTGCTAGAAAGGCTTGTGTCAGTTTCTTAATACATAGATATTTATTAGAAAATAAACGTGACCAGGTAGAAAGTTAGTTAACGTTTTAATGCAACTAAAAACAACTACAGATCAACTAAACGATAGAGGGAATAATGATTAAACGATAAACAAAACCAAGACAAAAAATAGATTTTGCCATCTCACATGTTTCTTAAGAAATATGAAAATCATTACCATAAAGTTTGTTTTGTTATGAATTTCACGCAAAGCTACATGAGGGCTATCTGTGTTAGCTGTCTCTAATTTAGCAGTGTAAGACTAGAGGAAAGGTCATCATCACCCACTGCCAACTCTTGGACTACTCTTTTACCGATGAATGGTGGTATTGACCGCCACCATGGCTGAAAGGACGAGCATATCTGATGGGACGGGGATTCGAACCCGCGATCCTCAGATTGCGAGTCGAACTCCCCCTAACCACCTTGTTATGCCGTGCCCATTACCGTAAGAAAGTTTCTGTAATAATCCAACTAACAATTACATAGTTCTTTCAGATTATTCAGACATACGGATCGGTCACTTCGAATGTAGTGGATATTACTAATAGCATGCGTTATTGATTAATAAAAATTTCAGGGGTCAAACTTATCAATTTATAATTTTAAATGTCGTTAAGGATTATACAAGTTCTTTAATAAAATTAACATTATCTTCTTATAAAGTATCATTTTGTTCGAACCAGTGGCTTGCATATAGAATATTAAATGTATAGTACAAGTAGTGCTTTCTTGTAACGCGCTTTAATGATGCTCACATGTGAATATGTCTTTATTTTGAATCACCGTGACACTGATGACCTGCCTATATTTGTTATAGTTACTTGAAGTCGTCCAACTTGCCATAAACAGGTATCTACTAGCTATCGTATTTTTTTTGTGATCAGTAAATATTTGTTTCCAATTCTGACTCCTTCTTGACTCTTGTGCCCTCATGTACGGATTATTGAATCTTGTATCCGTTAAAATAAATAGCTGTTCGGATTTAGAATTAGATTACACGGATTATTGATTAAGTTCCGCGTTATGAATATTTATCTGTATTGTTTTGTTGAAAAACAAATAAACCCCAAAACATCAGGTTCAGTGATTGTGAAGTGCTGCCATCTATTGAAATAAAGATAACCTTGTTTACGGTTTCTTTATTTCAAACTTTCGCGTAAAGAAAGCTAAACGCGGGTTATCGCACATAGCCTTCTTTATTTTAGAAATACTTCTATTGCCGTCATGTATATGATATATTCTGTACGAAAATAGACTTAAATCTGATACTAGATTCTAACGAAATGAGTTATTTGACATGTGAAAAAGAAATCATGGCTTAACATGTTGGTTCATTAGACATGTTCTTTGTAACAATGCAGACGAGATGCTTTGTGCTTTGCTGTGAGGTGAATGAATTGTATATCATTGGATGGCTGGCATTCAAGTTTCCTTGTTTTCAACTGTCTGTACACCAACATGGTGGCAAATACGAATATCTTATTCAGTGTCGGAGCAGGTGCTCTATGATAACGAAGAACTAGAATCGACTGATAACTGACAACAGCATATTAAATAGGGAAACAAATACAAACAAACGCAAAATCAAAGAAGCTCAACTCCAAACAACATAAAGGACTCGTAATTCGAGGGTCGGGGATTCGAATCCCCGTTACACCAAAAATGCTCGCCCTTTCAGCCGTGGAGGCGTTATAATATTACGTTCAATCCCACTATTCATTGGTAAAAGAGTAGCCCAAGAGTTGGCGGTGGGTGGTGATGCCTAGCTGCCTTCTCTCTAGTCTTATACTGCTAAATTAGGGACGGATAGCGCAGATAGCCCTCATGTAGCTTTGCGCGAAATTCAAAACAAACCAAACCTACATAAAGGAACACCTTTTTACCTATATTAACTGATAACCTAACATCTAACTGCAACGACCTCTACAACCTTGTCTTCCAGTGAGCCAGCGGTACTGAAGACTTACGACGCTAAAATTCGGGATTCGATTCTGTGCGGTGAACGCAGCAGATATTCTAATGTGGCTTTTTGTCTAAAATAATTAAAATATTTCTAAACCTCGGACCGTAAATTACTTTATTCAACGTGATTACTTGAAAAAAAGGAAAACAAGGAATTTCAGTGGCTTCTTGTTAGTCATATCTCACATCAGTTTGTTCAACAGTGATTGTTTGTTTGTTTTTGAATTTCGCACAAAGCTACACGAGGACTATCTGCGCTAGCCGTCCCTAATTTTTTAGCGGTGTAAGACTAGAGGGAAGGCAGCTAGTCATCATCACCCACCGCTAACTCTTGTGCTACTCTTTTACCAACGGATAGTAAGATTGACCGTAACATTGCAACGCCTCCACGGCTGAAAGGGTGAGCATTTTTGGTGTAACAGGGCTTCGAACCCGCGATCCCCAAGTTATGAGCCGAGCGCCTTAAGCACCTGGCCATGCCGAACCCTCGCATCTGTAAAAAAAGTTATATTTAATCACTGACCACAGTAACGGTCTTAATACAGAAATTATAAAAAGAAAATAATGTTTAATGATTCTAATTCTTTCTTCTATTATCTTCTTTGGACATGATATTTACAATTATGTATGCTTGTTATTTAAATCTCTACATATATTTAGATTTACTGCCAGGGAAGCTGGGCGTGGCATAGTGTTTAAGGTGCTGGTCTCCGAAATCACGGGTTATGGTTCACGTCCCATTGTCACAAAATCGCTTTCCCAACATTGGAGCTATGAGTGTGTTATTAGTGCGACAGACAAATCCAACTATTTGTTCAGAGAAACGCAGGATTGGCGATGGGCGCTGTTGACTATCTACCTTACTTTTAGCTCATGAGCTCAAAACTAAGAAGGATTTGTGCAGGTACCCCTTGTGTAGCTTTAAGAAAATTTCGAAAACAGATAAACAAATAACAGAAAAACTTCTGTAGAGGTCACAGATAAGCTCAACTTACGTAGCATGCCTGAACTAACCATCTGAGAAGAACTTTCAATGGCTTCTTGCCAGTCCTATTCTCTATCCATAAAACAGTTATATCGTTTTTTTAAATTAATTTTAAATGAAACTTAGTCCTACTGAATAGTAAGGTGAGGATGAAATTGGTAAATGTACTGTCGTCAGTGGAAAAATGATATGCCTATGATTGTAAAAGTTTATAACACTAAAACCCGGGTTTCGAAGTTCGTGGTGGGGATAGCATAAATGGTCCATTGTGTAGCGAGATGCTAAACTACAGTTGCAAATTAAATAATAATAAACAAGATACATAGAGTACGGGATACCATAAAAATAAAATAACAACAAAAGCGGATATACATAGATACCGACGTCCTCCAGTCTAAAATAACCTGATCTGCATTCGAATCTGAGCACTAACCCGATAGGTTACGAGATATCAGACATGATTGGTTAGTACAGTTTACCGTATGATAAAGAAAACCTAAAAACTGCCATAAGTGTAAAGCTGATTCATGATATGAAGTCAAATCACTAACAAGATAACTTCACATAAGCATGATGTCATATACAAATCGAAATGTATGTCTGCCAACATCATAAAATAAACAAAAAAACATTTAACGATTATGTATGTGTGTGTTAAAGATGTATGTGTGTGTTAAAGATGTATTTTCTTTTTCACCAGAAGTAAAATTCATTTATTTGTTTGAATTACAAAGCTACATAATGGGGTATCTTTACTCCGCCCACTACGAGTATCGAAATCCGATTTCTAACGTTGTAAGTCTGCAGACATAATCAGTGCCACTTGAGATCTAACGTATTCTTTGATTGGCCTACAATCTACTGTGAAGAACAGTTTCGTTTATTCAAGGCTAATCAGTGCCGCGTGAGTCAACAAATCACAATAGTACCATTAGACCTCTTATGGACTATAAATCTCACATATAAAAATTAAAAAAACCAAACTGTTCTGTGCTCTAAGGTCCATCCCTTTAACACTAGTAAAATATTTATGATTACACGGTATCTTTAATCTTTCATATAACATTCCCACTCGTTTTATTTATTTTATTCTCAGGACTGCTCTGGATAGTCGGAGTATTAAAAACACTTTTCTGACAATATCCTGCATTCATGACTTAGGAAGTAATGGTAACTGATAAAATATAAATGTTTGTGCTAACTCTAACCGACTGTATTAACCCTAACCGGCTGTGATAACCTTAAATGATTAAATAAACCCTAACTGGCTATGCTAACCCTAACTGATTGTTTTATTTTTTTCTTTATTATTAAGAAGAAAAAAATACTTTTGTAGATATTCATAATGAATTTTGCGATTATTTTAAAACTTTCATACATCGTGCCTTTTGATATGACAAATTTTAATTGTTTTTATACTATCAACGACTACGAGTTGCCTGTCACATTTTTAAACAAAAATAATTTCAATGATAGACATGTATATTTTGATACGATTGTGATAAAAATTAAAATGACGGTTTGTTGCAGATCGAATAACGGACCTTAGATGCATTATTTTATGTACATATATATAAATATGTATATTGTTAAGTACAATTCCACTATGAATGAAAAGAATAGGTTAGATAATGTTCAAGACATAAAAACAGCTGATAAGGATTTGAAACTGAATATTTTTGTTTGTTTGGGAATTTCGCACAAAGCTACTCGAGGGCTATCTGTGCTAGCCGTCCCTAATTTAGCAGTGTAAGACTAGAGGGAAGGCAGCTAGTCATCACCACCCACCGCCAACTCTTGGGCTACTCTTTTACCAACGAATAGTGGGATTGATCGTCACATTATACACCCCCACGGCTGGGAGGGCAAGCATGTTTAGCGCGACGTGGACGCGAACCCGCGACCCTCGAATTACGAGTCGCACGCCTTACGCGCTAGGCCATGCCGGGCCAAAACTGAATAACTTACCTTATAAATAGTCTGGTAACAGTACTTCGCACTTTAAACTTGTTTTGCATGACCTTTTAAAGACCAATCAGATACAAAATACGCCTTAGGAATATATAAACAACAGTTTCAGTTTGATATTCAGTATAAACTACACAATGAGCTGTCAATCAGGATACGTCGTTGCCGCCATCTTCTGGTATGCTTAAATACAATCGATTTGGTAAAAATATACTTTTCCACCAAAACCCACGGGCAGTGATGACACCTGTTGGAAAATCAACACGACATACTTTATATAACAACGCTGAAAACAACAACCGCAAAAACAAAATAAACAGCTTTTACGTTTTTTTTTGAAGGTCGAAACGTTCTTCGCTCTTCTACGTAAAATATTTTCTCAACCCAAACGAGCCGATTTCACATATATATTTCTCTACAAGTGGGTTTTCTCGACATCACTGAAAATAAACAGCGATGCTCTTATACAATATAACGCTAAAACCGGGTTTCGATACTTGTGGTGGGTAAAACACAGATAGCATATTGTGTAACGTTGTTTTTAAACAACAAAAGAAACAAAGAAAAAGTAAGATGATAATTATAAAAACCAGGCCTGAACTTTTCGTCTAAATCAAAATTAAACCGTTTACATTTCAAGATCAACCAATTATAAAAATTAGGCTTAAGTTTCTCATATAAAGCGAAATTAGGTTGTATAGAGATCAAGCCCAAACTATGACATACATTAGGCGTTTAAAGTTAAGTTAGACGTTTGAACTGTAAGCTCCACCAGTTATAAAAATAGGCCTAAGTTTCTCACGCAACTTAAAATTACATCGTATAGAGTTCAAATTAAATATTTATAAAAAGCTAGGCCAAAGTTTCTCATCTATATCGAGATTGAATAGCTTAAAATTCAAGCTCATCCAGCTATAAAAAACAAACTCAAACTTCTCAATCTGAAGTGAAACTCGCCCACGTAAAATACGTTGTTTCATTTTTCTCTTCTTTTCTTTAACTTCACAATTTCGCAATTTCAGGTCGTATCCTAAAACTTCTTTTACGAACTTTGAAAGGAACTTCTAAACCAGTATTTGACCAAAGTCTATGTGTGTCTGCTAATGATTGGCCTATCACATATACCCTTAAAAATTCCAGGATGTGACATTGAGGTCAGTATTCGGTCCTATGCCCTAATGTCTTCCCTGATCGTTGAACGAATACGTCAGCTAGCACCCTTCAAAAGTTGTTAACATTCTTAATAGAAAATAAACGTAATAGACAAACATTTGGTAAGATACTGTGAATTGTTTGTTTTTAATTTCGCGCAAAGCTACACGAGGGCTATCTGCGCTCGCTGTCCCTAATTTAGTAGTGTAAAATTAGAAGGAAGGGACCGACCACAACTCTTGGGTTATCAACAAATAGTGGGTTTAATCGTCACATTATAGCGCTCCCACGGCTGAAAGGGCGAGTATGTTTGGTGCGAGGGGGATTCGAACCCGTGATCCGTAGATTACGAGTCGAACGCCTTAACCATCTAGCCCTGCCGGGCCGTCGATACTGTGAAGTTTTCAATCCTTGTACGCCTGTAAGTAATTAATTAACTCTGATTTAGAATAGTGCAATCATAAACGTTACTGGCCAAATATTGTTAACAATTAAAATTAAACTTTGTTCTCGTCAAAAGCGTCGATATTATACCAAAAATGATTTTATAGTACACGCCCCCCTTTTTTTTATACAAAATGAAGCCGACCATGGTGCAGATCGCTTTTGCGCGTGAGAAAAAAAAACCGCCTTCCTAATATTTATTGGGCCGAACGTGGCCTAGTAGTTTGCATGTCAGGCTGCAAATTAAGAGGTCCAAAGTTTGACTCAAGATTTATAATGGAACACGAACTCAATTTTCATCAACAAGAGACGTTATAAGCGTGACACCACTATATATCACTGAAAATGTCCTTCAGTTGTGATGTGGGGGTATAACCGTGACACTGTAACCTGCCCTTGAGTACTTTGTAAACCTTCAGCCGTGTGTGTGACTGAGGGGGACCCTAACCGTGACACTCAATCCTGTTACTGGTTGTCATCCATCTGTTTAGCAGTTTTAGATTAGAGAAGGATATGCTTGGACCTTGGGGTCCTTAAACTGGTCTTTTACCAAAGACCATGATTACCACGTGTTGAGAGTAAAAATACCAAATACTACAGACTTGTAACAATAACTTTCCGCTTCCCAGAGAATCGAATTACCAGCATTTAGTTGCACTTTACGAGAGCCCATCGAAAATGTAATTTTAAAATTACAAAAACAGGTTTTAGACAACATTAACAGTGTCGAACTGAACAAATACTGTCTCCTCAAAACGTTATTGTCTTTAATTACTTTGATATTTAATTACACTCAATATGCAATCGATAAAACATCTAATGTCAAATTGGATTAAAAAGAAAACAACATTCCTAATTAGTTCTGACAATGGTTTAAATAGGTACAGGGTTAATTATGTCATATTAAAACGATTTTGGATACATAAATCATCAAATCAGATGAGAATCACAGCTGGTATAAAGTTGTGGTGGAATGCATCAGAACTACATTTTTACTTGTTTTTCTCTAAGAGGTAGTGTGATGTAAGCGAGAATTAATTACTTTTGTGAAGGGTGAGTAGCAGTCAAATGTGAAGTAAAGCATTTATACACTTATATTATAAAGACATATTAAGATTGGGGTTTGAAATTTCCAAGAATAGATACCCATTATAGTTAAGCTATTGGTAATAAAAAAATATGCATGACGTTAGGGACCCAAAATCATCCAGGAGATCAGTAACAAACCATACACAAACTGTGTTTTGCAACATTACATCTTGGCTGTAGTTTTGGTTTTATATCATTTATATCTATAGACTTAGATGATCACCTGAACTCGTTTTGACATCATTTTGAAACAGATGAAAATCTACGAACAAAAGGGTCAGTGACAAAAGTCATCTATGTGACCCAGGCAACAGAACCTAACATAATCAAGAAGGATTTTTGTCTGGAAAAGCGATACAAGTCACGTATACGCAAATTGCTTCCAGTACACACCAGTTAAGCTGTTTCACACCTTAAGCAACCGTAGAATGAAACAGGTATTCACGTTATTTTAAATACATAAATAACGTTGAAGTCGCCTATGATTTCTGTGCAATCAGAGTATGGAAACAGGTACTGGGAAAAACCATCGGTCATGGAAAGCATCAGAGAGAAAAAACGTTATTAGGATATGACAGCCTCAAGACGAGACATTTTCAAAGAAAACTATTTTGAAGGATTATTTTTAAGACCAGGAAACACTCTGTCACTTGTCATCTTACTAGAGGGTCAGATGGTTAGGACGCCCGACTCGTAATATAAGGGTCGAAGGTTCGAATCCCTGTCACACCAAACATGCTCGTCCCTTCAACCGTGGGGGGGGGGGACAGAATAACGTGACGGTCAATCCCACTATTCTGTGGTAAAAGAGTAGCCCAAGAGTGGGTGGTGATGACTAGCTGTTTTCCTTCTAGTCTTACACTACTAATTTATAGACGGTTAACACAGATAATTCTCGTGTAGCTTTCCCGAAAATCGAAAACAAACAAACAAGTGTCTTAGTAAGACACCTAGTAGGTGTCCAGTTTTAGAGCAAAGAAAAGTTTTACTTTGTTTTTATCATTTTGACAGTTGTAGAGTATCCGATATATCCAGTACTGAAGAGGTCTTTCGTCGAATACCTTGTTTATCTTGTCATTTATACTAGGTTTATCTTGTCATATTGTAACAATATCTACCTTGTTTTTCTTGTAATACTATAACAATATATACCTCGTTTATCGTGTCATATATATATACTTGGTTTATCTCGTCATTTATAATAGGTTTATCTTGTTCTATATGTCTAGTTTATCTTGTAATACTGCAACATTATATTCCTGGTTTATCTTGACATATAATGACAAATTTAGTACTAAAATATTTTCCCGATATATAGATGGATAAACAAAGTTAACCAAATTCTTAATATAATGAAAGATAAAAATGGTTTTATGGAAAACAAAATCTGGTATATCTAAAGTATTATGTGAAGTGAAAAAGGTTTACATAGGACAAACTGGAAGAAATTTGAAACACAGAATGAATGAACGCAAAAGAAATGTTAAAAGCAGTAACATTAGCAGAACATATTGAAGAAATGAAACACACAATTCAATGAGGAAAACATTTTATCACAACCTGAAACTGTCCTTATCATAAGTCCTCTGCTAGGAAAGAGGTAAGGCGTCGGATCTAGAACTCTAAAATCAGGGGTTAGATTCCCCTCGGTGGACACAGCAGATAGCCTCATGTGGCTTTGGTATAAGAAAAACACATACACATTAGTACGAATATACCTGAATCTATTGAGATAAATAAATGTAATGAAAAGAAATTAAAAAGGGATGATTAACGTAATAAAAATGTTGACGGCAGATGGTGTGAAATTCTTTAACATGGAAATAAGTAAATTGTACTAGATGGCACTTCGGTGTAAAAGCATAAACGGAACTGTTGAGGATTTTTTAACTGTGTACAGTATTTTATTCTATTCTTAACACTGAAAATTGTCTAATTTTTATGGTTTTTTCTATAAGAAATCATTTCTTAAAAAATAGTGTTGACTATTAATACACGACTCCTAAAATGGTATATCTCTTATGCCCTCTGCAAATATCCATGTCCCAAGTGTACTCATATCTATATGGATATTACAATTCAGAAAATACGTAAAATATTATTTTATTACAAAAGTATCTAACCATCGTCTGCTATCGGTTAGGAGACTAAGTAAAACTAGATATCTCATCGTATCGAGAATTGTACTGAATAGAGAAGAAATGGTAAGACTCAAAATTCGTCCAAAACTACCTATCAATTAAACTGCTTTGTCTTTACTTCAAATGTTGTAAACTTTATGTATAATCGAAAGTTTATATACCGTACTAGAACCAATACAGAGAGGATAATAAAATGCTGAAAGTAACCTGTCATGTTGAGGATATTTTGAGGGAGGATTTTAATTCGAGAAGGTTTTAAATGTATATATATTTTATCTGTATTTCAATATCTACTTGCAAAACTATTTGGTAAATGTATATGGCACACTTGATTACTTTTTATTATAAAATAACTTAATGGTTGAACATTTGTTTCGTATTGTTACGACGACGGTTTAGATAAATAAATCTACAAGGTATAGCCTTATTTAGAGGAACGGTGCACGTTTTATATAACTGTGAAGATTCAATTATTTGAAAAAAAAAAAAACATTTCTGAGTGTTTAGGTGTTCTGAAGTTATTCGGTAGGTGAAACAGATATTTAAACTGGTTGAATTAGATGTCATTCGGCCTGAATTATATCTTGTTTCAACATATACTGCTCAGTTGATATTTGTAATTCGTTGTCTTAAATAATAACTGCTAATTATGAATTGTTAGATTGTGGGCAACTATCATAACAGTTTTATACATAAGATGAAGTATCCGATTTATGAAGTTAATATATGGATGGGGATTCTGTAATAACTAACACAAAAATCCTAATTTTTACACAATTTATTTATAATACATTATTAAAGTATTCACTGTTACATCGCCAAACGTTTTATGCAAGCTTTAAGAACTTAATATGCATATAGTTAGCACATGGTATATATACGCTGTGCGAGGGTTAGGGTTCAGTTTGTATGAAGAAGTAACGGTTTTTGTTTTGGTAGTAGGAGTACTTTATATTGATCGCTTTAAAAACCCGACTATTAATTTCCTTTGACAGTGATTTACGTGATTAGTTAACGGCCATTGGCCACAAAAGTGTCTTAAGAGGCGAAATTAGTTTCCTAGAATAGGTCAATTTTCTTATTTTGGTACTATGGGAGAAGACATTCCAGAACATCAGTCGGAAGACTTGAAGGCCACAGGATGGTATTGAATTTTTTGAAGTGTTTGTTCACGTGGTGAAATGAACGAGTAATTGGAAGTGGGAAGTTGATCAGTTCTTTCTTACAACGCTGAACCAATTCATAATGGGTTAGTTGTCCCGTCATTTCAACGTCGTTATCTGCTGTGTCTTCATTTACCGTTTTCTGATTCGAAATGTCCATCCCGTCCTGGAAAGTATTATTACTGTAACTAGTAGAAAAACTAAAATAGTGTCGAAAGTGATAATTTTAAACAGAAATTTGAAAATACAAGTACGTTGTGTAACGAAGTAATAAAATGTAAAAATACATTTCAATTGGTGATTATCTTTGTTGTTAATAAGTACAAAAATTCAAATTAATATAACCATTTCTAGCATTGTTTTAAATAATTCCATCCATATTTACTCTGAACATAATACTGTTGCTCGTAAATCGTTAGTTTGTTGTGACTGGTTAAAAAGAAGCAGGAACGGTTTCATATTTGTTAGTTTTTTAACATAAGAAAATATATGATGAAACATGTCTGTGCACTTCAGTAAAGTCGAGAAAGTCGATATTTGACCGTAGTTAACAACACACTGAAATTAAATAAAATCTTACTCAGTACACTTCACTTAAAATTGATTCATCTAAAATTTGACTTCTGACATCACCTCTCAGAAATCCTTAAAGCGTTTGTTTTTAAAACTGGTGTAATTTCTGGTGGCCAAAAAATACATTAAAAACGGTTTCAAGAACAAAATGATGCATGTGGATATTTTAAAACGAAATATTACCCATTGTCAAAAATTACAAAAAAGGGTTAAAAAGCAAAAACAAAATCAAATTACCAACAAAATCGGCCCTTCTCTTATTAGGAGTTGTTAAAATACATAGAAAAAGTTTTAAATTAGGAAAACTATTTTTTCTTTCTTAAATCAAATAAAACACTCAAATGGTTACTATAAACAAGCCATGGTAAATTAAACAGTTATAATGTATTTCCTCTGATAACGGTAAGTGCCTTTTAAAAGTTTATTCATTTAATATATCGGACCTCACCTCCGGATATGATACCACATGGAAGCTGTTAGAAAGCTTTAACAATGAATCTTTTTGGGTCGGGAATAACATAGTGACTAACGTACCGGGTTCTTGACCCTAGGATCATGAGTTGTGTCATGTTACCTCAAAAACAAAGCGATTCTCACTGTGAGGTCATGGGTACGTTATACGAAAGTTAAGTTCTACTAGTACATTAGGATAGACCGATGATGCCTTTACTGTAGCGAATAAATGATGAATTTGTGAAACATACAGATGTTTTGTTTTATCTCAATTTTTTTGAATACAATTTAATTAAATATATTACTGTATTATAAAGTTAAAAATACTATATTTGTTAAACAGATATTGTTTACAAAACTGAATAAGTTAAATAAGTTAGATTATGTATTATGGTAACTTATGATAATTTTCTGTGTTACCCGTGGGTATTTTGGTTGAATAACTTATATAAAAGCGACCTTGGAGTCTCTCCATGTAATTACAGCCATGGTGCAAATACAGTTATGTTCTAGCTGATCACCTTGAATCTTGACAAGAGCTTTGTAGCACAGATTTCATAGCAAAAAAAAAAAACACATCATAAAGCTTTCATGTTAAAAGCACATGAATGCTTTTTGCTGCTTTCCATAATCCATGGCCAGGTGGTTAAGGCATTCGACTCCGAGGGTCGGGGGTTCGAATCTCCGCCACATCAAACATGCTCTCTCTTTCAGCAGGTGGGTGGGGGATTTATAATGTGACGCTCAATCCCACTATTCATTGGTAAAAACGTAGCCCAAAAGTTGGCGGTGGGTGATGATGACTAGCTGCCTTCCTTTTAGTCTTACACTACTAAATTAGGGGCGGCTAGCACAGATAGCCCTCGTGTAGCTTTGAGCGAAAATTCAAAAGCAACAACAACGTAAAACCATTATCAAACCTACAATTTTGAGATCATAGCACAGTCAACGAATTGCGCAGAATTAAAACCAAACCGTAATCCACCTCGTGTATGAGGACAACGGCTCCCAACTATCATTTCAACAATGTGATCGTACAGAAATTCAAAGGCACTGTATCTAGTGATATTACCAGTATCTCTTTGTATGGAATAGCGTGGATATCTGTTTCTTTCTCCAGATACTTGAGGTATTACAATTGAGTGGATATACTCTAAAACAGCTGGTGTACATATCATTTGTGTCGCTTTTCCACACACAGATTCTTCTTGGTTGTGTTTTGTATTGCTATAAGACAATGCACTTTGCTTACTATAGCTAATGCACGACTTGTAGGTCTCTTTCCTGATGCTTCTCGTGTCTCAAACTGATTCGTATTCATTTGTTTTCTGGAGCCGTTAAGTACAAAAGGTGTTTCTATCTTAAAGTCTATGATTTGATATTTGCTGTTCCACTGACATTTTATATTGACTGTAGTTTTCATGTAACTCTTTGATTTTAATATTAATTACCATTTTAGCATAACTTACTCAACTCTTGCTCTCTACATTACAATACAGGAGAGATATAAATCACAATATGAACAATCACATCACCTAATCGTAGTAGTCTTGGTATACGAACATTTGTCCAACCTCGTTAAGTGTTATTAAGTTTATGACAGAATGCACCATCAGTCACGAAGATATTAAACCAATTACAAAGACAGAACGATCTTAAAAGTGTGTTGTAGCATGCCTGTTATTAGTTTTTGTGAGTTTTTTATTTATTAGTTGTAAGCAACTTGCAGTTGGAGGTCGTAATATAATTAACTAATTTAACCTAAAAAAAACAACTCCAATCAGAAATGTGTATCAAATAATTTCATCTTTACAATTCACTGACTAATAAAGTATAATAAAATATTTTAACCTATAAGATAAGTCGGAGGTACAGCGACATCTGGTGACCAATCTTGTATTGTCATTAGACAATATTATTTATTGTTTGACAATTTTATTTGGTTATTTTATGATTTAAATAACCAAAGACGCGTGGAACATTATACAAGCATATTAAAATTATTGTTGCTCTCTTAGTTTAGGAGATAAAATAAGAACATATGTAACAAGAACCTAAACGTTCTCGAAACTACAATATTCAACGCGAACCTTAAAACGTCTCTTACAGCTCAAGTTCTGAACTGCTGGCCAGATAAAAGGCTGTTATTTAGAATCGCCAGTCACTGAACATGATTTGTTTGTTTTTATTTAAACCAAATAACTAGATAGACCAACTTTCGTACCGTGCCTAACTAACTAAATGCTTGTTGAAAGAGCAGTGCATATTCCGCAATATTATTAACCCTAACCCTTCAATATGGAGGTCGGTACGGTAACCACAAGATTATATGAATTTTACTGCAGTTGATTAACAATAAACTCATCTTAGCACAAGTAAACGTACACGATAGACTGTCTGCGCTATGTCCATCGTGGGGAATCTAACCTCGGATTTTAGCGTTGTGTCTCCCTAAACTTACCACTAGACCAACGGTAGGCCCAGTAATAAACGATTAAACAACATTTAACATATTATGTTTTAAACCTTCACTCACGTATTGTTACTTTAACATAGAATGTTGGTCAAAGAAGTAACTAAGTTTCTTTCTCCCTACTTATCTATTGTACTGTGTCATCTCATCTAAAACCTATATTAATCTCTCGAATCGATGCGAATGAAAAAATTCGACACCACTGTTTTCCACTGTGGATTAGGTAATACCTTGAGGATATTATCTCCGTTACCATTCGACGTGAATTACGAACGCTACTGTAATCTGGTTAAATTAATTAGAACTGCCTCTTAATGACACTTTAAAAATTCAAATTTTATTCCAGTCAGATAAAATATGTGGTATTTTTATATATCTTCTCAATTTCTTGGCTAAACTCTTTGACCAAGACGAATTCTACCAGGCAGCGTCTTTTTAAATGGAATTATACCAACTATTTAATGTCTAAGTCTGCTCGGTTGTTGTACACTCTCTGTTATAAAAGGCTATTTGTGTTGTATTCACAGAGATTGTGCCCATAATTTTTCTTTTCTTAATAATACTCGTTCACAAATGCACTAGAGGTTGTATCCTTAATTTATCACCTAACCCAGAGTGAAAAACAATGCTGTCAAATTGTACAATTGACAGCGGTTCGAGAGGCTATTATAGATACTAGATGAATGACACAGTACAATACATAAGTAGGGCGAAAGGAACTTAGTTGCTTCTTTGACCAACATTCTATGTTAATGTTACAACATGCGAGTCAAAGTTTAAAGCCTAATCTGTTAAATGTCGTTTAATCGTTTATTATTGGACCTATCATTGGCAATATTTTTTTTCATTTTTTATCATAAATACACACACACACAATAAACTAGTGTTGTATAAATTTTCATGGCTTTAATTATGTAACAAATTACGTAAAGCGAAGCAGGTATTAATATGTGCTAAGAGCTGATTGAAGTACAAATATGAAGTACTCTTGTTTCATTAAAAAACAAAAAAACAAACAGTTACGTAAAACCTTGCCTCACGCACTGCTGAATATCCAACTAAACATCAACTGCTTTTAAGGCGGTTTTCTGCCATTAATACTAACAAATGATGATCACGTGGGAGTGTTCGAAATGCACGTCACTCACGTTCAATGAAATGTGAACTATATAATCAGTAAGGTCTAAGGGTCATTGCAGTACAAGGAAAAGAGGGGGAAACTAGAGCAAATATCACTTTGCTACACTGGGATTTCCTACTTTCGTTAACCTGGACTCAGACGTTACTGTAACGTATGACTCGCTCTAAGGTGGAGAGAAGGAGAGCGGGTTATAGAAGTACTTTGTAAACAATTTTGACTTTTCACTGCTATCAGTATGACCTCTATAGGCTCAAATCGTTTAAGACGATACTATAATCTTCTTTCGGGAGATTTATATAAATTCATTTTGTATGACAATTTGTTAAAAAAGAAAGTCGACTTCTTTTCTTGTTTTATTTTGCTTGTAATTTTGAATTTCGCGCAAAGCTACACGAGGGCTATTTGCACTATCCGTCCCTAATTTAGCAGTGTAAGACTAGAGAGAAGGCAGGCAGCTAATCATCACCACCCACAGCCAACTCTTAGGCTACTCTTTTAACAACAAATAGTGGGATTGACTGCCCCATTATAACGTCCCCACGGCTGAAAGGACGAATATGTTTGGTGCGACGGGGATTCGAACCCGTGATCTTCGGAGTTTTTTTCTTAAGAACACTTGCTGTAAAGCACAAATAGGAGTTCGAATGCAAACTTTTATTTCTTGGCTCCATAACACCAACGACTTTTCCTCCAGCGAGTCAGTGTTAAGCTCCAGGGTTTAAAACGCCATAATTTGGGGTTTTATCCCTGCAGCAGAGGCAACACATATGGCCCATTAAATAGCTTTTACTCAATAATTCTTCAAGTGTAATAAACGAAATATTAGAGTTCTGTACACTAGAAAGAGTTACCTAACGCGTGGTAGCTTACACCACTAGAAACCCAGTTTCGATACCTGTAGTGGGCAGAGCATAGATAGCCCATTGTGTGTTTACCTCAAAACAAACAAACGTTATATTCAACCAACAAGGAAATGGGAAATTCCAAGTTTGAACTAATAAAGTGGTCTTCTTGAAGCCGCTTGGCAGTTTCCGGTCATAACTAGGCCATAGAGGAAGTGACAGTTCGTAGATCCTGTAAGTTGGGTACGAACACGGATATTTCTTGACAGTAAACAAGCACAGGCGATATTGAAAAGCAGATGAATATTCGTTAATTTGTACACAATCTTTCTTCGTTCTTGAACTCGTGATATTCAAGGAAAATAAGGTTTAAACATCGATGTAAATGAAGTGAAGGTTTTATAATTGTTTTATTCCACGAGTGACTTCAATACGCCAGTCTTATAGTTAACGTTGAATAAAAATCAAGACATTTCCTTTATATTACGAAAATAAAAAAATAAAAGTATGACCAAGATACCTCCCGATTTCTGATGACGTGGCATGACCTAGTGGTTAGGGCATTCGACTCGCAACCTACAGGTCTTGGGTTCGATTCCCCGTCACCGAACTCACTAGCCCTTTCAACCGTGATGGTTAGTCCCAGTATTCGCTGGTAAAACAATGTGTTTGCTTGTTTCAAAGATGTTATTTTCTTTCGCGCTAAGCTACACAGTCGTTCACTTTATTTTAAGTTGCCCTAACTGAACTTTTAATATGGTCTATCTATCTGTGTATACTTCTTCGTACATATAACTATCTTAGATTTTTTATTCTAAATGTGAAAATAACTGTAAAAAATATATTTCTACAACTTCGTCAACTGAAGATATTATATATTTGAACATGAATTTTAAAGCTTTTGGTTGAGTATGTTAAGAACAAAGCAACACAAAACGATATCTGTGCTCTGTTCACTACGGGTATCGTAGCCTTAAGTTTGTTGTTTTAAGCCTTTAAACTTAACGTTGAACCCAGCTATTAATATTAAATGTTTGTCAGTTGATTACCTTATGTGTAAATTTATTATTTATAAAGTAACCACTTACAAATTCAACATTAGGATTACACCACTACTGTATTTATAACCAAACCCTCACTTTAATTCTCATTAGTTGTGATCAAATAACATTTATAAAAAAAAATACATTTCACCTTCCTAGTTCAGTTGCTAAGACCTTCACTTTTGAATCTGTATTCTTCTACTGATAACTAAAAACATTTCTGTGAGTTCACTATTCTGTTAATAATAACTAAAACCTTTACTTTTGGATCTGTATTATTGTACTGATAACTAAAAACATTTCTGGTAGTTCACTATTCTATTAATAATAACTAAAACCTTTACATTTGGATCTGTATTATTCTACTGATAATTCAAAACATTTCTGTAAGTTCACTATTTTATTAATAATAACCAAAACCTTTACTTTTGGATCTGTACTCTTTTAATAATATCCCCACAGTGGTACAGCGGCATATCTGTTGTATCACACCGCTAGCACCCGGGTTTCGATACCCGTGGTGGCCAGAGCACAAATAGCCCTTTTATTGATATGGGGTGAACAACGTTTCGACCATTCTAGGTCATCTTAAGGTTAAGAAACTCTTAATAACCTTAAGATGACCTAGAATGGTCGAAACGTTGTTCTCTCCTTATAAATAAAAGTGTCAATACCCATACTAGCTGTTCTGAGATACATTTTTATTTCATGTGGGTTTTTCATCATCAAGAAAAAGTCCTTTGTGTAGCTTTGTGCTTAATTACAAACAAATCAAACTTCTACTAATAATCAAAAACATTTGTTTAAGGTCACTATTCTATTAATGGTAACCAAAACGTTTAAGAAATTACAGATTTGTGTTTTGTTTTGAAGAGAAACGTTTTGTCTTTTATTTATTTTTTAAACGCACACATTTCCCAGTCCAATCTTCACTGTTCTACGTAACTTGCATACTCAGAACACCCAAAAGTTTGAGTGACGTAATTTCTCAATGGTTTAGGTAAACGTGACATAAGCGCGACCTATATTTTTAAAGCTACCATATCATTAAATTCCGAAAGACAAAACGACAAATTTAGCAGTACTTTCTTCTGAAATCTAAGAAACAAAAGAGGGGAAAATGACGCAATAAAGAATTATTGTTTGAAGTAATATAAAATCACTTGCAATACAACAATAATTTCATTGATAAAAAGTGATTTGTTGTCAGTAGGGTTCGTGCTCAAGAGTTTTTATATAGCCAGGAGTTCTTTCACAGTTCTCAATAAAAAAAGGTAACATATGTTTACTCTTTTATTTATTTTTAATAAAAGACAGAATAGAAAAATAGTCTTGATGAATGAAAAACAAAAATAGAGGGGGACATTTGTTACCCCTTTTGTTTTCTTTACTTTTATACGTCAATTCATTGTTAATAAATTACGAATAATTTATCATGTTTCAAAATTACTTGTGTAGAGGGCAACTCTCTGTTCTGTAGATCTTACGAAAGGCAGTCAAATTAACCTTGAACTTGCCCTACAAGCCCGTGAACTAATAAGATCAAATACGCACTGGGGTCAGGGCGAAGGTCGAGATGGATTTGGGAGCAATAATAAATGACTTTATTTTCTGTTAGATTAAACAGAATTGCGCTACTTATAAGGAAAACTCCTTAATTAGTGTCTGATATATTTATATTCTACAGATTTCGTCATTTGTAATTTATCTTGCCAGACAATACTAAGAGACGTTATAAAGATAAAAGTCCGACAGTATTAAAATAGACGCAGACATTAACGTCTTTGTTGTAGTTAGTTCTCAACTATCTGCAAATAACCGAGTTGAAAAGAGTTATTATGAAGGCCACAGTGTCTGTAACTGGTAAATGAATTGACATTTAGGTCAAACAACAAAATCGTGAACAGGTTCTGTACATTTATTAGAAAACAAAACATTGCTTATAGTATTATTAGGTGTACAAAATATTGGAAGCTTAAACAGTGATCAGGTATATAAAATATTGAAGGTTTATAGAGATATTAGGTATATAGAATACTGTAGGTTTATACAGTTGTTAACTACAAAATATTGCACGAGACTAATACAATTTTTAGGTATACGTCATATCGGAGGTTTATACTGTTATTAAATATGCAGAATATTGGCGGTTTATACGGTTATTAGATATACAGAAAATTGGAGGTTTATACATTTATTAGATGTATAGAATATTAAAGGTTTATACAGTTTTTTAGATATACAGAACATCTGAGGTTTATACAGTTTTTAGGTAAACAGAGTATTGGCGGTTTATACACTTATTATATGTATAGAATATTAAAGGTTGATACAGTTATTAGGTATACAGAAATGTTAGTTTAGGTAAATGTATACCATTACTAGCAATGGTTTCCTGTTTGGCATTTATTACACAAGTTTCAGGGTAAAAGTACAGTCTAGACTGTGCCGTTCGACATGTAGTTCTACTAACTAACTATATGTAACGACGTATTTTATTCTGTCCAACTTCACTATATTATATATTACGTAACTTGTCCTGAAGATTTAGATCAAACCTAACTACAAAACAACTTAATTGTGATGCCTGTCAGAGTTTGGAGGATTATTAAACATATGAAATACTGAAAGGTTATACAGTTATTAGTTATTTAGGATATTGCACATTTACCGTATTTCCCAGCGTCAAAGATGCTATTTTTTCCCAGAGTAAGTCTCAAAAATTTACCCTGCGTCTTCCAGGCCGAAGGTTTTGTTGCTCATAGGTCTACACCTAAACCTAGAGGAAGCGTTTCGATACTAGACAGTAATCCAAGCCCCTCTATACGACCCAGAATGAAATGTTTAAGTTACTTAGTATTAAATAACAAATAAATAAACAAGAACAAGTCACCGTACATATGATGCTGTAATACCGGCACTATTTTTAACCCCTCAGGCTTAGAATAACGTTATTGCTGGTAATAATACAGATATTCCAGAGATAATATAAGGTACACACTTTCAAAGGTAGATATGATAAACATATAGCTCACAAAAAACGAGAAGTGTGCAAGAGGATGTATGTACCACAAGTCACTAAACAATCCACGAAATATCTTGGTAAGATTGGTGGAAGTGCTGCGACCTTATTCTTATGTTTGTCTTTTTTTATCAAAATTTAGTTAATCAAAATGGGGGTACATCTTCGACGCCGAGAAACACGGTACTCACTTCCTTCATGGGTACTCTCGACTAGTGGAAAATGACAGCTAGAGGGAAAGCTACAGATTTATTGTGCCAATGTGAAAACTTTTTCTTTGTGTGTGTGTGTGACTATAGTAAATTTATTAGTGTTGAGAAGATTTGGGACTTTAAAGGTAGGTTCAACTTGATAACACCGAATCTACTACCAGAAGGGCGTTACATAACACCATATCAACAATGTAGATTCAATCCGATATCATAAACCTTATAACATTCATATGTATACATATCTGAGTACTAGGGACTAGGTAGCATTAATTCCCCTGGTAGAGGAATATTTGCGGTCATGGATTTCCCTTCCTTTCTGTTTTTTTTTACTTGTGATCAAGGGGGTACTATTTCCACGCTTCGGTATTCCCCGTGTCACTAAATAGTTGGTATTTCCGCATTTGCTAACTGATTTGTTACTGTCTTTCACAGCAAACAATATTCCAATTAATGAAAATAACATTTAGATGAATTATCACGAACTTCCTCGGTAGCTTCACTGCACGTTCCAAGCATATCATTACGTGATCGTTTTAAGTTCAGTATCTCACTAGAAGCCACTGTCTATGAGAGGATCCATATTTTAAGGAAGTAAAATAAGCCCGAAACTCAGTCGAATGTGTTCATTTACTCCATCTATATCGGGTAATCCCGAGGTTTGTTTTTACATCGAAACCGCATTAGAATGTTTGCTGTGTCTACCAAGAAAAATCGAACCTGGGATTCTAGCATTATAAGCACGCGAGCTTGCTGCTGTCCCAACGTGGGGACAACCAATTTCCAACAGTGACAAGTTTTGAGAACGGAGAGCTTGGGGTATGAAACAAAAGATAAATGACTAATATATACAAAACGTGTCTGAGTGTTTATACAACAGAAGAGAATTGTTTGTTTGTTTTTAAATTTCGCGCAAAGCTACTCGAGAGCTATCTGCGCTAGCCGTCCCTAATTTAGCGGTGTAAGAGGAAAGGCAGCTAGTCATCACCACCCACCGTCAATTCTTGGGATACTCTTTTACCAATGAATAGTGGGAGTGACTGTAACTTTATAACGCCCACACGGCTGAAAGGGCGAGCATGTTTGGTGCGACGAGGACTCGAACCCGCGACCCTCGGATTGCGAGTCGAACGCCTTAGCCCACCTGGCCATGCCGGGCCCAGAAGAGAATGTAAACTATTAGTTAACAGCGACGGTAACCAACTGATGAATCAATGCATATAGGCGCCCGCAAAAATTTTTCCAGGATGGATTAGGGGAAAAGCAATGTGAAGTAAATGAAATTCTTACACAATTCACATGCGTGTAGTGAATGAATAAAAAAAGGATTAAAGAATTATGCTTTTCATCTTTTTCAGGGGGACGTGCTCCCCTTCACCACAGACTCCAATATCGATGCATCTTACTATTTATAACTAAGAAAGTAAGAAATGTATATTTAATCAAATATAGCTATTACCAAAATGTCTTTTCAATTTCGCTCTTAGAAGCTTGCTGTGACTGGAAGGTAATACTGATAATTCAGTGTATGTTTTTACCAGGGGCGTAGATGTTTTACACCCGATGGGAGGATGATTTTTGCAACCACTTACGTGGACTGTTCCATTTGCAAATTAGTAATCTCTGATTACATGAACCTGAAAGCTGTAAACATGCAGTCACAGAGTAATCTTGTTGCCACGATACTTGCATGTATACTTAGGCCTACTGACTGATACTACGAACTATCGCTTATATCGAAAAGCTTAGAAGCACGCCTATATTAAAGATATACATTTCGGCTACTGAAAAAGCCTACATCTAGACCTAATTATGTAATTCGATTGGTAAGAACACGAGAATCACAAGAACAAACACACAATTTGTAGGCCTGTGATGCAATAAAACAATTCAACAGACCAAACTGTAGGGGGGATGATTATATGTACCATACCCCCCACCTAAATTGAAGGGGGGATGTATACCCCATCCCCTCAGGATTTATGCCCCTGGTTTTTACTGAAAATCTACTACGCTATCTAAATCAATTAAACTTTAATTACTTGCAGAGAAAAACACAAAAACATGCGCTATTAACCAAGCACAGAAGTATCACTTTTAATAAGATAAAATACAAATCACAAGTTTATGAAGTTGTATATTTTAAGATATATATTTTATAGTCTTTCTAATATAAAAACTCTTCCTTTTAAAACTCATAGAATATTCTATATGTATCTCTGTTTTACCTTGAACCACAGACACTGTTCCGAAGTTGAGCGGGTAAATCCCCCAATTTTTACTTCATTATATCTCATTATCAGTTCCTCCATTCCATTTCAATTTAAAACCTTAAATACAGCAGATGAAGAGCGTATTTCCCCAGTCACAATCTCAGATTCTTAATATTGAAATATTTTAAATAAGCTTAACAACAAGGGATACGAAAGTTTGTTTGGAAGGTAGATATTAAAGAGCAGGAATATTAGTGGTTTTTAGAAAGAATAGCGGTAGAATAATTTCAAAAATACATTACTAGCAAGACGAATGGACTTTGAGATTTATAAGAGGAGGCCTCGTCTGTCGGACACACTTTGTACATCAAGACCGTTCTCTCCTATAGGTGCTAGAGCAGCCGAAGTCGAGTTTGCTTCGTAGCAGAGTGTGTTCTTCGCTGACGACTCCGCCTATACGTACTAAGGTTAAATATTTGAAAAACGAAGAAAATGAGCGTAAGTATCGTTATTATTCAACACGCGTTTATTATTTTGGGTTAAGATTCTTGAATAAAGATTTCAAAAGGAATCATTTTTCTGTGTAAAGTAGCTTCTACTTTATTTGCATTTCATTAATCCTCGCTAAGATAATTTAGGCTAATCGTTTTTATACGAATGTTTTCACGGTTTCTATCTTTAGGCCGTGTACGATTTAGTAATGTCAAGTTTATATTATCAGTCTGTCTAATTCAGGCTTAAGAAACTGTGATATTCTTTTTCTAATGTGACACCAGTTATTTTGTTTTATTCTGTGGGATCTCGCTATTTGGTCTTTATCCAATATTGCTTTGAACCACGGCTCTTTTGGGAATTGGTGCAGCATGGACAGAAGGTTAAGACACTCGACTCATAATCTGAGGATCGGGGGTTCGAATCCCCATCACACCAAACATGCTCGCCCTTTCAGCCGTGGGTGGGGGCGTTATAATGTTACGGCCAATCCCACTATTCGTTGGTAAAAGAGTAGCCCAAGAGTTGGCGGTGAGTGGTGATGACTAGCTACCTTCCTTTTTGTCTTACACTGCTAAATTAGGGAGAGCTAGCGCAGCTAGCCCTCGTGTAGCTTTGCGTGAAATTCAAAAACAAACACATCTTCCGGGAATCCTATAAACTTAAGTTAATATTCACTAGTTTTAAAACACCAGTAATTATTTTTGAGTTTCGTAGGTTAACGAACTCCTTTTTAGATTATCTAGCTCAAATACACTCTATTAATAATTCTTAATCTATGGTTCTCTTCATATGGTCCATGGCATGGTTGGAAAGTTTGGAAAAGAAGCGGTGGGGTAGTGTATACATCTAACTTTAGTTGATCAATATATTTTTTAAAAATCAGGTGGTTTAGACTGATTGATTCGAATATTCGTACAAATCTTTTCGTGCTATTTGCGACCTGCGCTAGTTCTTCTTAGTTTTGAAGCAAAACACTAGGGAAAAGACAGCCACCTACCACCAACCTATCCTAATAAAATAGTGGGATTTGAATCTCGTGTAACGTACCCACGGCCTGCGGTAGCGTGACACATTCCATGGAACCTCGGTCCACACCCCAGCACACTAACCACTATGTTATGGTTTGGTTTGTGTCGAATTTCGAGCAAAGCTACTCGAGAGCTATCTGTGCTAGCTGTCCCTAATTCAGCAATGTAAGACTAGAGGGAAGGCAGCTAGTCATCACCACCCACCGCCAATTCTTGGGCTGCTCTTTTACCAACGAACAGTGGGATTGACCGTGATATTATAACGCCCCCCCGGCTGAGAGGGCAAGCATGTTTGGTGTGACGGCGATTCGAACCCGTGACCTTCAGATTATGAGTCGAGTGTCTTAACCACCTGGCCATGCCGGGTCTCACTATGTTACGCCCGACCTGAGAGATTTATAAGATTAAAGCGTATTGGTGTCATATTCAAAGGTCAGGCACTCGTATAGTAGATGGATAAACTTTTAAAAGGCACTTACGGCTGTCAAAGGAGATCCATTATCACTGTTTATAGTAACTATTTGAGTGTTTTATTTGGTTTAAGAAAGAAAAAAGCCTTTGTATGTATTTTAACAACTCCTAATAAGAGAAGAACCAATAATTTTAATAATTTGATTTGGGTTTTTTAACCCTTTTTTGTAAATTTTAACAATTGGTAATATTTCATTTTAAAATATCCACATGCATCATTTTGTTCTTGAAACCGTTTTTAATGTATTTTTTGGCCACCAGGAATTAAACCTGTTTTAAAAACAAACGCTTTAAGGATTTCTGAGAGATGATGTCAGAAGTCAAAGTTTAGATGAATCAATTTTAAGTGAAGTGTACTGAGTAAGATTTTATTTAATTTCAGTGTGTTGTTAACTACGGTCAAATATCGACTTTTTCAACTTTACTGAAGTGCACAGACATGTTTCATCATATATTTTCTTATGTTAAAAAACTAACAAATATGAAACCGTTCCTGCTTCTTTTTAACCAGTCACAACAAACTAACGATGTACGAGCAACAGTATTATGTTCAGAGTAAATATGGATGGAATTATTTAAAACAATGCTAGAAATGGTTATATTAATTTGAAATTTTGTACTTATTAACAACAAAGATAATCACCAATTGAAATGTATTTTTACATTTTATTACTTCGTTACACAACGTACTTGTATTTTCAAATTTCTGTTTAAAATTATCACTTTCGACACTATTTTAGTTTTTCTACTAGTTACAGTAATAATACTTTCCAGGACGGGATGGACATTTCGAATCAGAAAACGGTAAATGAAGACACAGCAGACAACGACGTTGAAATGACGGGACAACTAACCCGTTATGAATTGGTTCAGCGTTGTAAGAAAGAACTGATCAACTTCCCACTTCCAATTACTCGTTCATTTCACCACGTGAACAAACACTTCAAAGATACGGTACCATCCTCTAGCTCTCAAGTCTTCCGACTGTTGTCTTGGAACATCCTCTCCCAAGGTACCAAAACAATAGAAATAAAAATAATCTATTCGAGTAAAATGCTTTGAAAGTATTAAAATAAAAATAATACAACATCATGAAATGAATATCTGTTTATTTTAAAACTGTAATCTATTACAATAATTCTTGAGCAAGGGAAAACAGAACTATTTGAATGTTTTGATTGGTTATTTTGTATCAGACTTATGCATCTAATGTTTGTAGAGTGGACTTGTACTGCTAGAAACCAGGTTTCAATACCGGTAGTGGGCAGAGCACAGATAGCTCATTTGTAGTTTTGTACGTAATAACAAACAACAACAACATTTTTTTTTTCACTAATGAGTTTAAAACTGTAAATAATTTATTTATTATAATATATTTGAAATGTTTCTTGGGTTTCGCGTTTTACAGACGTTTATTATAATTCAAGATTTCTGTTAAATTCTATATTCAGTGAAATGAAAACTGATAGATGCAATATCTGCTCGGTAAATAGAATCACAGATTCCAATATCACCCAATCTCAGTTTTATTTTAAGGAAGTATGCATAGACTAGTGATTAGCATGCCGAGTTATGAAATAATAAGTCCAAGGCTCGAAGATGTGCCGCTGAAAATAAACCACACTTAAATTGTGGAGGCATTATAATTAAAACATTTAATCTTCTTATAAGGTTGAAAGTAACTGGTAGGTGGCAGGGTGACAGATACTGTTGATGGACTATCCTCTTTCTTGTTATCAGGTCAAAATTAGGATTAGTTTTGAAGTTAAGCACAAAGCTACACAATGGGTTATCTGTGCTCTGCCAACCACGGGTATCGAAAACCGGTTTCTAGCGTTGCAAGTTCGCAGACATACCGCTGTACCACTGGAGAGTGGGGCAGAAAAAGGAACAGCTATGCTAAAACTCTACGAATTTCGAGTTTCAAAATGTTATATTCTATATTTTACCGTGAGCTTTTAAAATTCTTATTATATTTATTTATTGATATTTTTCCATATTGTGCATTAGTTATAGGAGAAAAAATTGACCGTTTTGTGGCTTGCCCACTGGAGGTTCTGGACTGGAAGACTCGTCGGTGGAGGATTCTGGAAGAGATTCTCTTTTATCGATCTGATATAATCTGTCTACAAGAAGTGGACCATTTTGAATTTTTCAAGAAGACGTTAGGAACATTGGATTTTTCAGGTGTGTTCTTTCCTAAACCAGATTCTCTTTGTTATTACATTAAGGACAATAATGGACCAGATGGATGTGCTATTTTTTATGATAACACAAAATTCCGGTTACTCAAGACAGTCACCAGGGTGCTGGAAGTTCTAAACCACAAGACAAATCAAGTTGCAATTATCTGCATCTTGAAAAGAAAACTGGACAATCGCGAAATTTGTGTGGTCACCACTCATTTAAGAGCTCGACAAGGCCACGCCTTAGCAGAGTTCCGAAACAAGCAAGGGAAAGATCTTTTGCGGTTTATACAGGAAAATTACGGTAAAAGACCTCTGGTTCTTGCTGGAGATTTCAACGCAGAACCAACCGAGCCCGTATACAAGACCTTACTGTCTTGTCCAGCCCCAAAATTAAAGAGTTCTTACACGTATTTAAGTGATACACGAGAAGAACCATTTTTCACAACATGGAAGATACGAGAAGAAGGAGAAGTTTCCCGCACTTTGGACTACATTTTCTTCACACAACGAGATTTCAGAGTTGAACAACTCCTGAAACTGCCACTAGGGGAACAAATTGGAGCAAACCGAATCCCTTCTTTACGCTACCCTTCCGATCATTTTTCACTAGTATGCGATTTTAAATTCAACTAGCTTCTCACAGTTTAACAGTTTGGAGTTCTTACGTAGATGAGTAGAAAGAAATACTGTTTTATTTCTGTTACCTTGTTGACAGCGAGAGTGGCAAGCACGTGTCGAGATTAAAATGGAAACGCAGCACTATTTCCCTTGACCCACCAATGCAAATTTGCTTCCAGTGCCCCTGTTTGTACAAAAACAAGACATAATTATGTATAAAACTGTAAGAGCAGTTGGAAACAAGCTAGAATTCATAATTAGCACTCTCATATCTAATTATTTAAGACGGCGAGTGACATAGATCATGTGAACAATGCTCATTAACATCTTACAAGATATAATCGTACCAGAATGATATCTTATAAACATTTACTTCAACCTAACGACTTCTTCAGAACACAAGTATTTTTCGAATAAAAAAAATTGCATTTTTGTAAATAGAGCAAAAACATTAAAACATTTTGAGCGTTTCGACTGAGGTCGTATGTTTTAGGCTTAACAACACTTATACATAAGGGAAGGTGAAGCAATTTGCATAACGTTTAATTCAGCACGTGTCTTATGAATTCACAAACTTTCCCGCTTAGAAACATTTTTAAGTCGCGGTCCTGTAAGCAGTAGCGAATAATGGATGACTTGTTATGTATATCCTTGTCTTAACAATTAAAGAGATAAAAGTTTGGACACCCTGTTACTTTATGAATGGAAATAAAGATAAAAAAAAAAACGGTTTAAAGAACTTCGTATCTATATATCGTTACTGATTTCGTTTGTTTAGAATTTCGTGCAAAGCTACACGAGGGCTGTTGACCCTCGCCTCCCCTAATTTAACTGTGATAAAATATAGAGAAGTAGATAGTCAACACCACCTACCGTCAACTATTGGGTTATTCTTTTACCAACGAATAGTGGGATTGATCATAACATTATAACGTTTTCACGACTGAAAGGATGAGCTTGATTGGAAAGAGGAATTCGAATCCTAATTATTAGGCCTAATTCGTTATTACTTAAGTAACATAGAGGGGTGAAGACTGATAATAACTATTCTATATTTTTTTTAAATGTTAGCACGATTTATTCTAGCACAAATTAAAATTTTTGTTTTATTTTTTTACCCTTCAGTTAAAAATTATTACAACATGCTTTGTATGTTCAGCAACATTTTTAAAGTAATTGAATGTTGTATAAATCAAAGTGAAAGGATAAACGTTTCAAATTATTTTTACAACCAATTTTTCATAAGATTAAATGGATAAAACCAATTAATCATATAAGACGTGAATTTAAAAAGTTGTTTGTTTTTTGTTTGGTGTCTTATGGTGCAAAGCATCAGAGTTGAATTAAAAAAAACGTTTGGAAATTAATGAATGGCTTATAATTTACGATATATACGAGTTAACTAAGCCTACTGATTTTTGCATTGTCATAAACCTAATAAAAGTTGCTTTGGAAACATATCTCAGCAAAACGAAAACAAAACAAAAACTAAATAATTATTGTTATCAAAGTGTTCGATTTGTATCTGCTAAAAACCTTTCAAACAGAGGTTGACTTTCTTTCAACAAACCCAACAACACACAAGTTTGTTACATATGTTACCGATTATAATTTTTAACATATCATTTTTTAATAGCCCAAAACAGTTTCGCAAAACGAAAAATATAATACCATTTCATTTGCAAACGAAATGTATTACACATCACTACTGACAAAGCATTTCCTTTAATATAAGAGCTCATTAGGTCGGTTGGGCATGCAACATAACACTTTCCGTCGAAATGCTATTTATAACAGTCATTTATAAGATGTGCGTCCATATGGTATACAAATCGTATGTCAGTATGAGTGTCTATTCCTGACTCATCAAGAATTGCAAGGAGCTCCATAAGCATTTGTCGTTTTTATACATTTTGTTTTATTAATTTTATTTGCGGCAAATATACACGAAAATATTTCGAATTAATACTACAGGATGCCCCTAGAGTCTCAACGGTAATCTTTAAGACTCGTAATAGTTAAAGCTGGGACTTGGTCCTCGTGGTGAACACAGCACAGATAACCTACTGCAGCATTTCTCATACGGGGTCCACGAGAGTATTGCAAGAAGTTTGTGAGTAATGTCCGAATTATCATTAAAATGTTTATTATAAAAAATGATTTAGAGGATAAAAATATTCGTATAATTAGATTTATACGAATTAAAAGATTTAATTTCGGAATACAACTTTTCATACACACCGATTGGTTTGTGGATCCTCAGGTGTATGTATTTCACAACCACGCAAGAGGGGAACCACTTTAAAAAGAAACTAGTATCACCACATTCTAATGGTAACGTTGGGAATTTACCTTGACAGTTATAACCTTCGCCCAAGTAATTTATTTTTATCTAAACCATTGGTTATTAAAAAAAAAAAAAACAGCACTTGACGAAATCAGTAAAATCTTAATTTTGAACGATAATTGCGTAGGTTTTTATTTAAAATATACGCGGAAATAGGGGCTGACTGAAATCTAATCTTGTGTCCCTAATAATGGTTTAAGAAACTGTTAATAATTACGATGATGGTTAGCACCGTTCAAAGATATTTATATACAACCTCGCGCTAGTACAGTGGTAAGAATACGGATTTACAATCCTACAATCAGAGGTTCGATTCCACTCTGTAGATTAAGCAGATAGCCTGATGTGGCTTTGCTATAAGAATTTTGTTTTTGTTTTGAATTTCGCGCAAAGCTACACCAGGTCTATCTGAGCAAACCATCCCCAATTTGACACTGTAAGGTTAGAGGGAAGGCAGCTTTTCATCACCACCCATCGCCAACTACCGTCAACTATTGGGCTATTCTTTTACCAACGAATAGTGGGATTGATCATAACATTATAACGTTTTCACGACTGAAAGGATGAGCTTGATTGAAAGAGGAATTCGAAGCATTGTTTAATTCGTTATTACTTAAGTAACATAGAGGGTGAAGACTGATAATAACTATTCTATATTTTTTTAAATGTTAGCACGATTTATTCTAGCACAAATTAAAATTTATTTTTTACCCTTCAGTTAAAATTATTACAACATGCTTTGTATGTTCAGCAACATTTTTAAAGTAATTGAATGTTGTATAAAGCAAAGTTAAATGTGACGTTTGGCCAATGAAAAAACATCGCGAAACCTTCAATATTTTTTACACTCTCGTGTAGACAAGTTTAGACACTGTAAAGCACAAAGCTACACAGTGGGCTGTCTGTGCTCTTCTCGCCACAGGTATCGAAACCCTTATTTTAGCTTTGTCACCCCGTAGACATATTGCTGAGCCACTGGGTGGCGATCTGACAAGTAAAGGTATACCATAACTGACGTCCATCTTCATAAGTTGTAGTAAAGTACCACTAATATAATTAAAATGTTGCTTTTTTTTCGTTTATATTCACTGTACGTTGATTATTGTTATCAAAATACACAATGACAATAAGCTGCATTCCTATGGTAACTTAGAGCTAAGAGAAGTGTAGTTAACCCCATTATATGGCTCGGCATGACCAAGTGATTATAGCGCTCGACTCTAATCTGAGAGTGGCGGGCTCCAATCCACGTCACACCAAACATACATGCTCGCCCTTTAAGCCATGGGTGCGTTATAATGTGACGGTCAATCCTACTATTCGTTGGTAAAGAAGTACCCAAGAGTTGGCGATGAGTGGTGATGACTAGCTGCTTTCCCTCTAGTCTTACACTGCAAAATTAGGGATGGCTATCGCAGATAGCCCTCGTGTAGCTTTGCGCAAAATTGAAACGAAACCAAAATGTAATAGGTTGTAAGACTGGGAACAGTTTCATTTTATAAGCGTGTACAATAAATAGTTTTTTTTTTATTGAAAATTGAACTTCAGCTTTGAGTATATACACAAGCGCCGATTGAATATTAAATATTCCTTAAGTTTTTCCTTTGAGAGGGCCCGGCATGGCCAGGTGGTTAGGGCGTTCGCCTCACAATTTGAGGGTCGCAGGTTCGAATCCCCGTCACACTTAACATGCTCATCCTACCGGCCGTGGGGGCGTTATAATGTGACGGTCAATCCCACTATTCGTTGGTAAAAGAGTAGCCCAAGAGTTGGCGGTGGGTGGTGATGACTAGCTGCCTTCCCTCTAGCCTTACACTGCTAAATTAGGGAAGGCTAGCGCAGATAGCCCTCGTGTAGCTTTGAGCGAAAATTCAAAAGCAACAACAACGTAAAACCATTATCAAACCTACAATTTTGAGATCATAGCACAGTCAACGAACCCCTGTACGTCGTAACTAATTTAAGTAAATAAAGGAAATAAAATCTTCCATTCAACAGCCTTAAGTTTTAACCAAGGTAAATTTCAGAAAGGTGTGCTATTTTGAACTGCGTTTTCAATGCAGTTTTCATTGGAAACGCATACTGTGATTAATAATTCATTATTACAAATTAGAAATAATCTGTTTATGAAAATATGCGTATATGTAAAAAAGGAAGCTCACCTAAATTCCACCCAAGGTAATACATAATAATAAAGAAAATCAAGATTAGTTTAGATTGAACATTTAATATACCATTAAGAGTAAAGCTACAAATCAAAAGAAATATAACATAAAGACATAGTTAACATAGCAGAAACGAATTAGTCCATGTAAAGTTAATACACTCTGAGGAAAAGTAAGGTCACTATGAGGCTAACTATCTTTCATCATGTTGTGTTTATAGTTAATATTACTTCAAAACAATGCGCCTGTTCTGGTGATTGGCAGCAAATGTGTCTATAACAGTATCAATATCGAGTTGTTTTGCTCTCCTGGAGTTTACTGATACGACAGCAAGGTTGCTGGTGCGGTTGTTACCACTGCTGTTGCGTAAGTATGTCTTGAGAAGCTTCAGACACGAGAAACTTCTCTTACAGGCAGCTGAAGTGACAGGCAGGGTCACAGCGACGCATACAAGTTTGTGGAGATCCATGAAGGCATCCTTGTATGGCTCCAATGGTGTGGATACTTCCTGCCCCTTGTCTTTCTTTCTGACAATTAGCCGGTTCAACTGGTGGACCTCCACTGCGAAGTCATCCTCTGCCACATCATAGTTTGCTGCCATTCCTAAGAGTGCTTGCTTTTCCAGAAATGTGGAGTGTTTGGGGTTCAATGCAGTTGCACCCATTAGAACACTGCAGGCATCAGAGGAGAATCTTCTATTCAGCTCGTTGAGCATCCTGTCTATGATGGCATAGAAAGTGTGTCTCCTGGCATCCAGAACATATCCGTGAAATACTGTTAGAGAAAGTGTTTATCTTTAACCATATAGCACAAGTACTTAATTAGAGGTTAGTGATAATGTAAAATTACAGGGCTAATTAGGAACACAAACACAACTTTGATAGGGCATGTTGTAAAACTGTGGGCAGCTAATGGGAGTGAACATGGGGGGTAGCGTGCGACTGGCATCTGGATCTCGATCGGGCTGAGCCGATCGTTAGCCATACGCAGAGCGTACACCATGGTCAGCGGCTCGGTGATCATACGTTTAAGGCGTTCGAGGCGGAAATCGCGCGCTCGAACAAAGCAAACCCGCAGCCTGGATATTGAATGGTCATAGTAACACCAAAACAAAATGTCTAAATTGTAGTTGACCTTCACAGAAAGGCTGGTTTCTTCATAAGTTCACATTATTCATACAGGTCAAACTGTGATTGTGATATTGTTCTTATTATCATAAGTGTGACAAGCACCTGCTACAATAAAGTAACTACTACATTACATTAAATTAGGCACTTCTAAATAGCCTAATGGCAATTTCAAAATTCATTCTTGAATTGTTTAGAAATATTATTTAGTCAGTTGACATGTAAGGTTATTATCTAATCATAAGTATAACATTAATTGGATTGTAAGTCACAATTTTAAGTGTATGCCACAATCATCAGTACAATTTTGGATGGCTGATACACAATGCAAAATGATCTCACAGAGGACACAACACTGGCTAAATGCTTCATAGTTTTGACCTATACACAATACACTTATACATGCATGTTATGTTTTACTTTTCAATAAAAGATAAATGAAATTAATGGGTAAATACCTGTGAAACCTGTGGTTTATCAAGTAAAATCTCTGATGATCTGTTGTAACTTGAACTCAACTTGGTTGTCTAAACTTCGTCAAAGCTCAAGATAGAATAGCATTACACAGGGAGCGGCAATACAATGCATGAGTTTCAGTGCATTCAGTACGTTGCTATGGGACGCATGACACATACTTCCGTCTTAATGAAGACGTTGAGTTCTACAGATCAATGTCTCTTTGATGTTAATTGTTAAGCAACAACGACGATTGTGTTTTCCATATTTTATGATATGTAGGTAACAATATTGGGGAGGATGCTTGGTTCATTTTTGGGGGGGCTCAAGTCCCCCTTGGCGCCGCCACTATTTTATTAGATACCTAAGTAGAAAGTTAAAACACTTGATAGGCTTACTTCCTAACTCATGAATTTCTTTTCTACTACTAAGCAAACTATCTTAAAGTTGTCTTTTCACACTAAACATAAATCTGTATCAGGGTATCATTTTCTTTTACTTTTTAACAAAATTTAGCTTCAATGATTACAAATAGTAGCAGAAACGCTACCCAAAGGGCGGCTGTTTGTGCAGTAATTACTAATCGTGCTCTTCCTACCCCAGTGAAAAATGTTTTAGAAAAACTGAACATTTTCTAAAAACGGATTTTTCTAGGTTGTCTTGCACTGGAAAATGCTCGGATTGTGCTGATATAAACTGTGATGCCTTTACATATTAAACAAAATTTAACTGAAAAACAAAAAAGTATTTTGAAGAATTGTGTTGCACACATCAAGCTATTTTTCTAATTGTCTGAATCTTAATATCCAAACTATTAATTTTTATGGACTTTTATTTGTGATGCCATTCAATAAATTGCGCCCATTATATTTATTATTTCGGTCACGTATAAATAATTTATTTAAGGTTCGCTGTCCTTATTTTTTTCCCCGCTGATAGAGAGATACAACGCTACAATTAGGGGTACAAGTCCCCTCAATGGACTCAGTAGGTAGCCGGATGTGGCTTTTGTATAAGAAAACACAATAATTATTTTTAGGCCTATGGCCAGGTGGGTTAAGGCATGCGACTCGTAATCTGAGAGTTGCGGATTCGCGTCCCCGTCGCACCAAATATGCTCGCCTTTTCAGCCATGAGGCGTTATAATGTGACGGTCAACCCCACTATTCGTTGGTAAAATAGTAGCTCAAGAGTTGGCGGTGGGTGGTGATGACTAGCTGCCTTCCCTGTAGTCTTACACTGCTAAATGAAGGACGGCTAGCGCAGATAGCCCTCGAGTAGCTTTGTGCGAAATTCAAAAACAAACAATTTTTAGGCCTGACTTACTGAGAGTGTAGAGCTAAGATAAGCTAAAGTGTTTGATGATGTTCTATTGTAAGCTATATGTTTGATATTTTAACTTAGCTGTTTGTGTGCTAGATGGAGGTTGTCCCCGTAAGAAACAAATAATTATAATAAGATGACAAAAATATGGATTACAACAAAACGAAACATTGCAGGAAATATCTCAATACTTTGGTATGCTTCTATATGGATTGAAAATATCTTAAAATCTGGCTGATGGTCAACCTGGCTCTTCTCTGACAATCACACACACACAATCAGTGGTTCGATCCTATACGATAGACTAAACTTATAATTTTCAAAGAGTAGAATACAAGATGGTTCGTTTTTCATAAATACAAGAACTCATGGCAATGTTACGCATGATAAGTTCATTAAACGGTGCCATTTTTAAATACGAGTCCACAGTGCATTTTTGTCATTTTCACCTTCTATTACGTTTATTTTTAAGCGCATGGTAATACAATCGATTATTTATGATGTACTCATCACCAGTAATCGAACCTCGGATTTTAGCGTTATTAACCTGAAAGCTTATTGCAGAGCCACTAGAAAACATAATACAATGAAGATAAAATACGTTTCTTTCTTCAGTTTCTAAAAGGGTACCAGTAGTCTAAATCAATCCCAGTTATATATATATACGTTCAGTTTCGCTTTGTATGCTTCTTTGTAATATTTCATCACTACTTTATGGACTTTAATGGAGTAATAAATACTTTTTCCAGATAAGTTATTCATACGAAATGCGTGTTTGTGTCAGAGTAGGGTTTACAGTTTTTAACTCAACTTTCAGGCAAGTTAAACAACTCATCTAATGCTTACATAATTACATTCTTTATTAGTGTAGTGTTTTTCAAATATGTAGAAAGAAAATTCTAGTTTACCCTGTAATCTTCATTTCAAAATATTCGCAAACATACTTAATTTGTAAGAAAAAATTGTCTACAGTAAAGCTACCAAAATTAGGACTAACGAAGTAACTAAAATATGATCACAAAGCACGGGCTTTTTTTACAGTTGTTTGTTGTCATGTACAAAGCTACACAAAGGGCTATCTGTACTGTGTCCTCCACGAACACTAGAAACCGTTTCTTAGCGTTATAAGAACCTTTGTACTACAGCCATAACAAATTATTAAATATTCATATTCTTTAATTTTTTCAAGGAAGACGTTGTGAAACATAGGTCAAAAGTTCGTTTGAAAACGTGACTACAACGTTTTACTTTCTAATTTATTTATTATTTTTACGGGCGAAACCGAGGAAAAAGGACTTGTTTCACTCACGGTAAGTATAGAAAACTTTTTATTATACACATAAACACAAAGCATGCTGATATACAAAAAATAACCAGATTACAATAGTATTACAAAAATAGCGCCACTCGGAATGTAATTACCATTCACGCCTTGAAAAGGCACAAACATTACCACTTAATAACTAGAATTGCTTTGTTGTGATTGCTATTAAAAACATTTTAATTTCAAAGTGACAAATGGTTTATTATAGAATATTAAAACACTGGAAAAAAAAAGTGTCTTACAAACATTGGCTGTTAAAGACCAGTCATGAAAGTTGAAAAAATAGAAAACGAGCTCTAACACTATGTAAATATGACCAGTCATGAAAGTTGAAAAAATAGAAAACGAGCTCTAACACTATGTAAATATGACCAGTCATGAAAGTTGAAAAAATAGAAAACGAGCTCTAACACTATGTAAATATGACCAGTCATGAAAGTTGAAAAAATAGAAAACGAGCTCTAACACTATGTAAATATGTACTAAAATATATTTCAAAATTAAATTCTATTGCAAGTCTTCCACATAAAACAAGATAACACTGTACCATCTACGTGTATATGCAAGGCTATGAAGTGTAGTGGCCTGTGGTACCGGGTACACCAAATATTTCACAGTGATGTTAAATTATTATCATTATACCCAGTAGCCTTAGATTGACTAAGAACTTGAAATAGCCCTTAAAACTATCAGTATCAGATATAACTTTTTTCTTTTTTTTTCTTCTGTACCATAATCCAGCAAAATGTTTCACAATATGAACAGTATTAATATTTTATACATGGAAAACACTTGAAATTCCATACAGGTAAAAAAATAACGTATAAATTGTGTTCCAAGTTTTTCATTACTTAACTACACCACAGTTTACAAAACTGACCACAGCTAAATATTTAGGTTTAAAATAACATTATACTTGTTGAAACTGCAAATAATTATTGAAGGCTATAAACAGGTGCTTCTATTCTAGTCATTCATATACGTTGCCTTTGGTAACATGTGGTTTTCTGCAAACACTGGTACATTCAAGGAAATCCAGAACCATGAAGTATGTATTATAACTTGTGAATGTAATAATTATTTACACACATCTACATCATTTTTTAACAGACTAATTTGACAGAATATTAGTTATAAACGTGGTTATACAACCCTTAATCTGTAAGTGGTGATGTCACGAATAAACTGAATTTATGGTAACGAACTGAAGGTTTATTAACTTGGAAAAGCCCAAAACAACTGTCAGTTATTAGATGCTTTTTTACTTAAGTCACATCAAAAGAAACAAATCAACTGTTCACCACAGACGTAAATTTATCAGCTTTACTTAGAATAATGATATAAGTTACAAAACCTGGTTCATGACATATTAATTATAACTTCAAGCTCCCTACAACAACTCGAAGTTGGACTAACAAACCCTGTTTCAACTGGTTTATAAAAACAAAGACTTTATTGTAATTCTAACATTATACAAGTCTTGTAAAGTCACTAATGCTTTGTCTCATTCACAAGGGTTAAAAATGTGAAAGGCTTGGTAAGTTTTTTTAAAGTTCCATAAATATGTTCTACTTCTGTTAGGCCATTTGGTTTGAAAACATATTTTGTGGAAATGTTTGGGTTCCCCAGAAGAAGGACTAAACAATAATGAAAAAACACAACTGTACACTGTATCTTAGTTTTAGGCCCTGGTTATTCTTCAGGTTTACTTACACTACCTAACTCTATATTCATTAAATGTTCCCTTTTGGCTTTATTGCACAAATATAATAATAAAACAATTTTGTCAGTATTTCTTTTGCATCATATAATTTTCTTAATCTATGACAAAATTAATTACTTAGTTGTTTGAGGAATAATGACATTAAATATTCTGGGTTTTTGTCTTTTCCCTTTTTTGTATGAATCTAGAAAAAAAAGAACCAGATGAAAAGAAAATTAACTAGTGTAACAACTATTCTTTAATGTCTCTATTTCTGAAACAAGTTAGCCAGTGGTTTATAGTTTAAGAAATAATTTGCAGTTTGTTTACCTTTTGGTGGATCACTATCATAAATCACTGACTCGAGACTTTAATTACCAATTGTTCTTTGAAACTGTTTGTATGTCGTAGCAGTATCTTCATCTATCACATTTCCATTGTTGCTGCTGCAGATAAGTAACTGATAGCTCTGGGTAAAGGTGCAAGTTTGATTGATTGTTTCAAACATGTATCCCTTACCCTCTTTGACTGGAATCAACCAGTTAGTCTATTTTATTTACTAAAAAACAAACAAACAAACAACAATTATATTAATGCCCAACAGTAGTTTGTTATTTAAATAGTGGATAAGCTGAAAACATGGGACATGTGCCAGTTAAAGTTGTCCTCATAAGGCACAGTGGATAACTAACTATATGCTAGATAACCATCAGTGATGGGTTATCTTCAGAAGGCACAGTGGATTACTACATGCTAAAATATAATTGTAGTTGTTTTGAAATACCAAAATGGAATAAACAGTACATTGCCACTGTATTAAACAAGGTTTGTTTTTAGCTATAACTGGAACTTCATTATTTCATAGGTATTAAAAACACTTCATAAAACATAACATTTGTCTTTGATTTATACCAATATTTATAGTGCGAATGACAAAAACTTAACATCACATTCCATTCTCTGTTTCTATTATTTGATAATAATGCCATTACAATTTGTGTGCACGACTGGGATATGTTGACAGCTGTACAGACCGTGTTAGCTTCGTACCATTACTAGTAGACACAACTGACTATAACACACTTAAGGCTATGCCTGTGTTCTCTTAGTTTCCATTTAAAAAATTTCACAAAAATAACCACAGCAAGTTCTCAAGTTTGTCTGTTTCTGGTGTGTGTAATATATTTTACACAAACCAGTGAAACAGAATGCATACACAGAATCACATATTAAACTCCTCCAATTTACCAGTTTGTTTGTTTGTAGTCAACCAAAAAGCTACACAATGGGTTTGCTGAGCTGTGTCCACCATGGGTACTGAAACTCAATTTTTGGTGTTATGAGTTTGAAGACTTACTGCAGTGTGTTTTCTTCTCAAAAAGGGCCCAGTGAGCAGTGTTTCCATTATATACACATGCACACACTACTATTATACAAGAAGGAGAATGCTTTTATCTATCATATGTACAATTAATTATTCTATTTATGTCTTTGGTTTTTACCAGTTCTATACCCATCAAATATTGGTGTGAACTACAGGCAAACAGATGTACAGCTTATAATCCATTTACTCTCACCTGTTAATCTATATACCCTCCCTGCTAATCTCCCTTAACATCTTTGTATTGATAATCAATTATTCAGTCCTTCACTTATCCTACATACAACACAGTATGTATTCAGTCTGGATAAAAACAACTCCTGAAACTTCAGTGCCTCTTGTTTTTTATTCTCACAGCAGTGCATTATAATACTTTTAATCTGGAGACCATTGGGGGCACCTAAAACATGTATGTACAGTTACAGTCATGTGAAAAAGATAGGACACCCTATGAAAGCCTGTGTATTTTTGTAACATTTTTGGATATATAGATATTTAATCTCAATTTCAACAATACTGAGAGATTATAGGAATATAACTAAACAATTAAAACTGAAAATAAGATGTTTCAAGATCTTCTGTAAGTGTAATTCTACAAAAATGCATATTCTAACTGAGGAAAAGTTAGGACACCCCCACATTTATTCCCACTTAAAATGGCTCAACTCACATACAGGTGTATCACACCAGGGGCACATGATTAGAAGATCGTTACTCAGCATTTTGAATGAGGCTTGCCCTATTTAAACCTCAGACATTTAGTTTGGTGTGCTTCTGATTGTTGAAGTGAAAGTGAGCACTATGGTGAGAGCAAAAGAGCTGTCTGAGGTCTTCAGAAAGAAAATTGTAGCAGCTTATGAGTCTGGTAAGAGATTTAAAACATCCCAAAATATTTTGAAATCAACCATTCCACTGTCCAGAAAATAGTCAACAAGTGGAGGGCTTTCAAAACAACTGCCAACATGCCCAGGTCTGGTTGTTCAAGCAAGTTCACCCCGAGAGCAGACTGCAAGATGCTAAAAGAAGTCTCCAAACACCCTAACATATCGTCACGGGACATACAGCAGGCTCTGGCTACTGTTGATTTGAAAGTGCATGCCTCTACAATCAGAAAGGGACTGCACAAGTTTAACTTGCATGGGAGGTGTGCAAGGAGGAAACCTTTGCTTTCTAAAAGAGACATCAAGGCCAGATTGAAGTTTGCCAGAGAGAATGTAGACAAAGACCAGGACTTCTGGAATAATGTTCTTTGGACAGATGAGTCCAAAATTGAATTATTTGAACACGAGAACAGAGGACATGTTTAGCATAAACCAAATACAGCATTCCAGAAAAAGAACCTCATACCAACTGTGAAGCATGGAGGTTGAAGTGTCATAGTTTGGAGCTGCTTTGCTGCAGCAAGACCTGGACAGCTCACAATCATAGAATCCACCATGAATTCTACTGTGTATCAGAGGGTGCTTGAGGATCATGTGAGACCATCTGTATAAAAATTAAAGCTGAAGCAGGACTAGACCATGCAACACGACAATGACCCAAAACATACCAGTAAATCCACCAAGGACTGGCTGAAAACTAAGAAATGGAGAGTCCTGGAATGGCAAGGTCAAAGCCCAGATCTTAATCCCATTGAGACGCTGTGGGGTGACTTGAAACGGGCTGTAGATGCAAGAAACCCCTCAAACATTTCACAGCTGACAAAATTCTGCATTGAGGAGTGGGGCAAACGTTTTTCAGACCGATGTCAGAGACTGGTAGATGGCTACAAGAAGCGTTTCACTGCAGTTATTTCAGCCAAAGGGGGTAACACTAGCTATTAGGGGGTAGGTTGTCCTAACTTTTTCCTCAGTTCGAATATGCATTTTTTAGCATGACATTTACAGATCTTGAAAAGTCTTTTCTTCAGTTTCAATTGTTTAGTTATATTCCTATAATCTCTCAGTATTATTGAAATTGAGATTAAATATTTATATATCCAAAAATATTACAAAAATACACAGGCTTTCATAGGGTGTCCTAACTTTTTCACATGACTGTACATTTAAATCAGCCAATATTGTCATTACAAACTTGTAGTTGATAGCTACAGGTTAAATCCTTTTTCCTTATGTCTTATTTACATGCCAAATTATTGGCAAACTGTACTCTAAAAATCAGCTATCATCTATCTAAATATATGTATAAAGTTTAAAATAAAAATCACTATTTTACAATCAGTAATAGTTTTCTGACAGACAAAAACACAACTGTTTATTCTGTTTTGACTAAAAAAAAATAGAGAACCTAATTAAAATAAACAGTACACAAAACTTATAACTAGGTGAAATGTACTCTCTATCAAGAGATAAGTTGTGACTACTGTATATTAATCAATTCAGCTTTTGTGGAACTGTTTTTTTAAGACTTTTATAAAGGTTAATAATTTTAGTCCTATCTACGTTTTGGCCAGATTTCTCACTTAAATGTCACAAAGTTTTTAAACAAAAAAAACTAACATTACACTGCATGATAAGTTTCATCAAAATCTGTTTAATAATAGTTTTATATGGTTATATAGACAGATCATGATACTATATGTACATGTGAACTAAGCCAAGGCACAAAATCAGTTTCTAAATTTTGACACTTGTTAGAGAGAAGCATGCCATTTTTTTTTGTCTAGAAGCAAATAAACTCAGTTAAAATGTTAAATTTTATTCCAATGCAATTTATAGAGAAAAAATAAAGCAAAAATGTATAACTAAAATAGCACAAGTGAAAGAAAGAAATATAAATTTATGAAACCACACCTGTTTCATAAGTTTCTGTTCAAACATTTCTCTTATACATCTATTGTATGTTCTCTAGTTTGTTTACTTCTTCACAGTTTCATTAACGTTCACAAATTTGTAAAATATGGAGCTTAATATACATAATAACTATGTACAAACAAACAAGAAAAAGCACTTAGTAGCAGTAAGTTACTACTACTGGTACTATATATATATATATATATAAAAGCAGTTTGGTGTTGCTGAGTTGTATAGAACTTTAGAACACTGTAAAAGTATCAAATTTGGCCTTTACACACAGAACTGTTTTTCTTTTTGTTAATACCCTTAACTTAAAAAAAATGTTGTTCTATTGAATTTATTCTATGCAACTATGAATACGAAAGACCTTGTTTAAATCACCCATGAGAATTCACGTAACCACTTACATCTACAAAATATTTGATTTGGAGCTATTGTACAACAGTCACTGATTTTTCACAGTTTCATATATATTATTATTATTAGTAGTAGTATGCTAGAATGTTATCTCTATAACCCTGAAAATATAAAAAAATTACATGAACTAATGAATATTCAAATGACTTGTTAGGGAAGGACTATTTTATAGACATGGTATCTATAAACTGATCTGAAAAATTATTTGCGACTTTAAATCTCTAGTGATATTTAGATATGCAATTTATTCCTAGTTTTAAAACTCACACACCATTATAACAAGTTGGGTGAGTTTGGCATTTTATGGCACAAAGCCATCTGTCTATCTGCACCAATAACATGTTGTCTAGTCTGTTCTGCTAATAAGTGAATTTTTGGATGTACTGATGGAAAGTTTAGAGACAATGGGAAAAATTTTAAGTTGATTTATAATAAAATTAACATTGTATCTAGTCGGTAGTTACAAACATATATAACAATTGATACTTCAAACCATCTCTACTTAATTAAAGAACTGAGAAAAAACAAAGACAACTGTACGTTTCTCAAATATATCATTTATTCACTATCATTGATTCTCCAGTAAAGGCTATGTGAAACTATAGTCATGAATAAATGATGCATTTGTAAAACAGATGACTGCCTTATTTTTCCTCAATTCTGAATATATAATAACATCTAATTATTGATAACTCTTACTATGATACCATAAAGAAACATAACTAGTTGCCAGTCACATTAATAACTTGTACACATCTCAATAAGAATTCTTTTAAAAATGAGGTCATTGACAATCAAACACTTGTACATATTTAACACTGCTGAATGACATATAATTTTTGACAAAACGTCAATTAAAATTATCACATAACCAACATCTTTCTGTTTTGAAAGTTGTTCCTGATTCTCTTCATAAGTGGTTTCACCCTTCATATGTCTGTTTCCAGTCTTGACCAGTACCCACAAAAAACAAAAACAAACAAACTAGTACCTGAGTGTTGAAATGAAAGGTTCTTTGTTACAGCTTGTAATTCAAAATCTTCAATTTTCCTCAATAATCTTTCATAGGTACACCATCATATTTCACTTTACCTTGTTTCTGAATCAAATAAAATCACAAACATAATTTTTTAAACAAACAGAATATATAATCTCAGTTTAACCAATTAAAGGTTACATTTTTTTGTATTAACATTAGTAGGACAAGGTTAATTACTAAAATATCTTGTGTATGTTGTATATAATTATTTAGTGACATACAAAGAAATGGTTATTTACTAAAATAACTAGTACATGTTCTATATGGCTATTTATTGAAATAACTGGCACATGTTCTATGTGGCTATTTATTGAAATAACTGGTACATGTTCTACATTGTTAAAATACCTGCTGTTTGTTTTTGACCCACCTACTACATTATTAATTTATTACAATATTGGTGTTTGTTTGACTCATCTGGTACATTATTAACTTATTACAGTATTGGTGTTTGTTTGACCCACCTAGTACATTATTAATTTATTACAGTATTGGTGTTTGTTTGACTCACCTGGTACATTATTAATTTATTACAATATTGGTGTTTGTTTGACCCACCTAGTACATTATTAATTTATTACAGTATTGGTGTTTGTTTGACTCACCTAGTACAATATTAATTTATTACAGTATTGGTGTTTGTTTGACAAACCTGGTACATTAATTTATTAAAGTATTGGTGTTTGTTTTACACACCTGGTACATGCTGTACATTATTAGAGTACTGGTGGTCTCCCTAATTGTCAAGTACTTACTAAGTTAGTCAGTTATAAATTACTGAATTACCTGGAATTATTCAATTTATTAATTACTATAATTAGTGATAAAATGAATACCGAAGTCGAACTCATTCACATATAGAAAATATTACATTCTACCAACAGTTCTTATTTGTTCAGATTTATCCATTTTATTTTGTTATTATTGTTGTTGTTGTTGTTACTAATGTGAAAAAAATTTGATTATAGCAAAAAATGTTGTTAACTGAAAAACAATAAAAAACACGTATAACCAGAGAATAAAACTTACCCTTTTTCTTGCAATTCTTATAGCAAAGAAGAATGTAAAAGTCACTATTATTCCTCCCAGTATGACCAAAATAAAAGATCCAACAGTAACATAATTTGGAAGATCACTAGTAACAAGTTGAAGCCTTTTAGCAGATTCATCATCAACTGTAGCTACCTGTAATAGCAGAAACACTTTTAAATATGATCATTTTGAAACACCACAATTACAGCAAAACACATATTTTAAAGGAATAGTTTAGTTAAAAACTAGAGCACGAATTAAATGACTAAATTTTCCAAAAGAGTGTCTTCTAATGTTCAATTACTACTCAGATGTTGTTAAACAGTTTCCATTATTACAAAAAGAAAACTCTTGAATGCTGCCTGACCAACCTTTGAATGTTTAGAACGTAGAACCATCTTCAAATTTCTGAATAGCAAACAGAACACTGAAAATAACCCTAATTATCATTCAGTGTGATTTTACATTCTTATATTAATATAGCATTATTCTAGATTTATCAGTCATTTCTGAGTATACATAGTTTTCATATAACATGTGGTAAAGCATGTCATTATGCAGGTTTTGTTCTGTGTGCCTTTATCATTCTCTGGAGGTAACAGCTGTTCTACCCATGGTGGATATTGCTGTAATGTTGCATGCTGTGTAATAATTTTGACGATGGTAGGTAAAATTATATCTTGAATTATATCAGGTGATATCTTGAAGCTATAACCGTGTTTATCTTGGAACTGAATTGACCAACAGTGACATACGTCCTCAGGATACACTGTTACAGATATTAAGCATGTAATACTACAGTCTCTTAGTTAGACCTTTCTCTCTCTCTCAAGCTATTTGGTAAGTGTGTATAAGATATTTCTTAGTTATTAATGTAACTTAGAACTACATAGTAAAGGTGCTGTTCTTTCTCATGTGTTCAAAATAATTTGATTCTGACTAATTACAGATTGTTTCATTGCATTTATGTACATTTTCATACAGTCTCTTTCTTTCCCAAACTTGTTCAAAGTCAGCAAATTTGGAATTGCTTTATAATAAATATCTTGTTGAACCTCCTGGTTTTATGTGGATATATTCTTTTTTTCTAAAGTTACTTTAGTTCATAGGGAATATACCATATTCCTACTAATAAACTTTTAACAGGTTTTATACTACTTTACTAAAAACATTTTACCGTTCATCAAAATAATTACAACTAATGTAACCCTAAGTATGTGTAACTGTTAATAAAGTACAACATGCTATTTTCAGCAGTATGCTCTAAGTATCTTTACATGATTCAAGAGAGTGAACAGTATGCTAAATATTAATGGTTTACATAAAGGATCTATGCTTAAAATAAGATGGTAAACAGTATTATTGTAAATCCTGATACACTGAAGTTATCTTTTTATATTAAAATTTTACCTGACTAAACCAAAAAATAGGAATGTAGCGTCTCGATGTAATGTTTTGGAAAAACCTGTTGGAGAAATTTAAATACATTAATTTGTTATTCTTTATTGCTTTTTTTTTATAAAAAAAATCTATACACAGAGATGTATATACACATATTAATATATACAAAATTATAGTGTACAAACATGAAAGAAAAAACCTTTTTCAACCTCCTAAATGTTGAAGATTTCCCTGACGTCTTTTGATTAGATAAAGATTGTAACACTTTGAATTATGAAAACTGTTGCATACCTTATCCAACGTCTAACACTTTAAGTGTTACCTTTACTATAAAAGCCAAAAAGAGATGTTCCTCAATTAATGTACAATGATACATCAGTTTAATTACATTTTTGTTGGAGTTAAGAGTATCTGATATGTGATGGTCACTGTTTGTAGGATGATGAACACATACATCAGAGAACTGCAAGATAATGTATTGAAATTTGTTTCAGAAGCTCCATGGTCACTGTCTGTGGGGTTAACAAACATGCACTTAGGAAGACTGTGGGGTTACAAACATGTACGTGGGAAGACTGTGGGGTTACAAATGAGTATGTGGGAAGACTAAGGTTTTAAATTACTAAAATGCTTCTATACTGCATTTACATTTACAATATTTATAAGATAATGCTTTAAATTACAATAAAAGTAATCACAAGTGATTCCTTTTATAGCTCAAACACTGTATTTGCACAAAGAACCTTAAAATATAAATAACTGTATAGTAATGACAGACATCATTTTTATTTAAAAAAAGACTGTGTACAAAAGGTTATTAACCTTTGTCATTTGAAAGTATGTGAATGAAATCTTTCATTCAAGCCACTGGATGAGAGGTCAAATCTACACATAATTCCATGTTCAACCAACTGTTTTGATGCTTTAATTAATTTAAGATAACATGATACAGCAACAGTATTTGAAAGCAGTGTACAGTGCAGTCATATCTGTTGAAAACTGTGGAATAATTCTTTGTCAGGATCATTTTTTACAATACTTCCGAGAGATTCCTGCCCCCCTAGTTCCACCATTATGTACCTAGTTTTGCTTACATACAACTGCCCATAGCACGTACAAATGATGCAATAAACTATACGCTTAGATAAACAACCAAATGAGCTTCTACTGTCTATTGTTATAACAAAATGTTGCAGCAAGTGTAATCATAACCTTTTTATCTGTGAGAATGTTGCATGGGTCACTTTCAATAGGTACAACAACCAATGTTCTTATTGTGTCTATACAAATCAACATGATTTTTGTTGAAATTGTACCAGTAACACTATTTTTTTGTGATTTCAAGATATGTGAGCAGACAGGACTCATAAAGTGATTTTATATATATTATTTACAAGGACCTGCAATGAGGTTTTACGTATCCCGCGACGTGGTCACATGTTACTCATGGGAACCCGCGACGTGGTCACATGTTACTCATGGGAACTCGCGACGTGGTCACATACTACTCATGGGAACCCGTGATGTGGTTATATATTACTCATGGGAACCCGTGATGTGGTTATATATTACTTATGGGAACCTGTGATGTGGTTATATATTACTTATGGGAACCCGTGATGTGGTTATATATTATTCACATTATGCTGCAAAGCTGTTTTATGATTAATTTTGCCCATTTCCCACATGACTCTATGCAGAATATTGACTTGAGTTGTTCTCTAAAAGCCTAAACGTATCAGTGGGTAAATAATACACCCAAGTTGTAATGGTCCTGTCAAAATTATGTCGTAAAAAATCAAACATACTGTGTAGAAATGTTGTAGGTGTATTTAAATATAAGTTATTCAACTAATTTATACGTCTTCTTATCCGTCAATTTTACAAGTAGCCACCCCTATGACACTGTCAACGTAAACATAGTGTAAAGTAATGATTACAGGCACTAACATTTCATGTTTAATGTAACTTACTATTATAGTGATCTAATTTTTAAGTACATTAAAAAAAAAGGGGTAGTAAGAAATATACTTACTCCATGCCTTCTATCTTTTCAAAAATAATATTAATCTGCATTCTTGCTTCAACATTTACTGGCACTCCCATTTTCTGAAAATATTTATGAATAAACAACTTGTGTAGAAAAAACTTTACAAATGAAAAACTACTTTTACTCCTTCAGTACTAATAACCATTTTAAAATAGTGTTTTTAATAATAAAGTTTTCAGTTTGGTGATAAAACGTTCAAAGAAAATAAATAATTAAACAAAAAACAAACAACCTTCTTAAAATAGATTTGTTTAAATATTCTTTCAATGGTTTCAAAGAGAACTAGAACTATATTTTAACACAGATGTAATGTTGAGTTTCAGCTGTAAAGGATTGTTCCTACCTGCTTCGGGAGCATTACAACATTTTAGGTTCTATACTGAAGCCTGGAGAAGGCCTCAATATAAATACTGATATAAGTAGGTAGCCTGCTTTGATTATAAGTTAATGATACTATAAATAAGGCTAAACATAGTTACAGGAGTGTAGTGTTGCTATGTAAGAGTTGTTCTTTAATTCTTGTGTGTGTTTACTTTTGTAAATTATACCAGAATTTGTTGTCTAGAGTTCTGGTGGCAAGATGATGTGCATGGCTAGAGATTAATTATGCCATTATTATTGTAACTTGACCCGCAAAAAAATCCTACAAAGCTGTTGACTTGTACTGATAATGGTCCAACAATGTTAGAGCACATAGACCTAATGAGCCATCTGCTACCACTTGTTGGTGCACTGAAGAGATACATGTACCTTAGAGCATTTCCCTCTTCTCAAATTGAGTGGTATTAGCAATTCTTGGAATAGTAAATGTCAAAGCTGATCTTTCTAGTTGTTTACTTATATTTATGGGTATGTTTTAATGAAGTAGTAATGTTTTATTATTATAAATTTTGGAACATAAGTCTTTATTATTAAATCTAAAGGAAAATGTAAATAATACGAGTAACTAAACTCATTACTTATTAGATGCCACAAAAAATCAGCGAATCTCTTCAACATGTGGAAAACTGAAAGTTATAATTTAGAGCTGGTAAAATTAAATTTAGTACAACTCTAAGTTTATTTGCTTGTTTTTTATAGCAAAGACACACTGGGCTATCTGCTGTGTCCACTGCTGGGAATCAAACACTGGGTTATAACAATGCAAATCTGTCGATTTGTAGCTTTTCTGACAGTGGAAAGGACAAAACTAAGTAAATACTTTATATGAATTTTGATATTTTAATGAAATACTAAATTTCTGTATTAGTAGCAGAAGAAAATTAAGTGTTGGAAACTTGTAACTAGTTTAACTAGATAACTTTTTGTAACCAGTTTAATTAGATAACTTTTTGTAACTAGTTTAATTAGATAACTTTTGTCTTGTTCCTCAAGTTAAAAACCAAAACAAGTCAATGGTATTTAGTATTACTTGGTCTTTCATGAGTAATTATTAAACTTAGCAAATATTCATTCTTCATACTGTAACTACACAGTATTTATAATTGCACAAATGAAAGCAAACCAGAAATATGTTGCTATGACGTACATCACGCATGTTACTGGATTAGGCTAAGATACTGTTAAAGAGATAATTTCATATCTAATGCCAATCAGCTATCTGAATAGTTTTCTTCTTGACATTTACTTCTGATTGGTATTCCGGTATGTTATTTTATGTGTGTCTGTGTGTGTTTTAAAAGACCAACTTCCTTTAACCCTATTGCTACAGTTTTTTCCTACTGTCAGAGGTCAATGGGTATGTCCTGATGTTTGGAAACTTACATTCAGAATTTTATTCAACTAATATTTTATGAATTTATGTTTGTAAGTTTGGTATCAAATTGTAAATTAGATTATAATTTCAATTTTAGTTTTATACATTAGTTAATTTCTTAATTTAAAAATAAATATTAAAATATAATTCTAAATATTGGTTTAAATTAGATGTTTGCAACATCAAAAGTCTCTAATTTCTTTATGAATTAGGAACTCAAATTACCAATACTGACAAGCTAGCATCTAAAATAAGAATATTCTAGCTTTTCTATTTGTTAAAATATCACTATATTAAGTGAATTAAAATCAGTGGTTCTTCCCACCTCTTCCATTTTAGAAAATGGTTAATTATATACACCCACTTTGCACTGTCACACATTTATAACCAATCAGAATTTTTCCCATGTGGTTTTCTCAGCCTATTGAAAGTAGGAATTTCCCAACATTATTTCATTTGTCTTCAATCTCAGAAGAAAGGCGTAGGTGAAAATGTTGTTCAAAGTACCACACTATTTTGGACCCAAATACCTTTTAATAAGCCTGTTAAATTACAGTGAAATTATGTGATATCAGTAATTTATAATTTTTTGTTCTTTTAAAAGTTATTTTGTTTGATATCTTCCATGTGTAAAATCCAGCTTAGGCTTAGCATGCAAAGTATGCAGCATGCCAGCTATGGCAAACACGTACAAACGACTTTGCAATCATAAGTAGTAGACATCATTAAGAACTTATTTGTGGATAGTAACTTATAGGTAATTCATTATAAACAAAATTTGATTGTACATTATAAACAAGATATGTCACTTTGTAAAGGTTTCTTTTTATACTATTGGACAAAGCAACGTGAATACATGTGCGTTCATCATTGTAACTTCTGTAATGTTAGTCATACATCGCTAAAAAATAAAAATATATAAATGTGTAATATCATGAGATAAAGCTATTTAAGCTAAACATTCGTGGTTTTGTGTTGTAATATGTAGTTATTTTAGAATGAAAATAGCTCAATTTATATCTAGTTCTTAATTCTTTTATGGTGGTTACAAGGTCAGTCAAACAGATATAATAGCAATAATAACAGATATAATATAAAGTGTTTTCTAAAAAAACGAATGATAACTGTTTGCAGGTTTCTCGAATGTACTGTGATTTTGAATATGAAAATTAACAATTTTCTTGTGCATAAAAGAATTATAATCTTAAAATTAAAATAACTTTTTATGTTGGATAGTTAACATTAAAAACAAATTCATGAACAAATCATTACTTAAAAAATCTTAAAACCTTAATGACAAAATTTCTAATATTTTGCATATCAAAATCTTGTAATATTTACTGACAGTCTGCAAAATACTGCATTAGAAGTTATAGTAGAAAAATTATAACAAGCACAAAATAGTTATGAGGTACGTCCCTGAGACCAATCTGACAGTTAAGAGAGTTAACAGATAACAAGCACAAAATGGTTATGAGGTAAGTCCCTGAGACCAAGCTGACAGTTAGAGAGTTAACAGATAACAAGCACAAAATGGTTATGAGGCAAGTCCCTGAGATCAAGCTGACATTTAGAGAGTTAACAGATGGCAAGCACAAAATGGTTATGAGGTAAGTCCCTGAGACCAAGCTGACAGTTAGAGAGTTAACAGATAACAAGCACAAAATGGTTATGAGGTAAGTCCCTGAGACCAAGCTGACAGTTAGAGAGTTAACAGATAACAAGCACAAAATGGTTATGAGGCAAGTCCCTGAGACCAAGCTGACATTTAGAGAGTTAACAGATAACAAGCACAAAATGGTTACGAGGCAAGTCCCTGAGACCAAGCTGACAGTTAGAGCTAACAGATGGATTTCTTTGCTATAATTAATTTTTTTAATTCTGATTCAACATTCCTATATAAATGGCAATTACAGAATACTACTTTTAAATATGGGAACTCTATTTACTGGTTCAAGATCAATGAAAAACTGGTGAGCTTCTGGATCTGGTTTCATTCCATCTACAAGTTGTCTATAGGAGGAGTCGGCATATAAGAAATGTGGATAAGAAATGACCACTGGCACACCTTGAGGAAAATAATGTTACTTTAGAAATTGATTTCATGGTTGTATCAAAACTGAGCATGTCAAAATGTCGACATTGTTAATAATAATTGAAACATATAGCAATTATCTAAAGTTAACTATAATTAAAACAATATTAACATTTGGTCAAAGCAAGTTATTCACAAAAATCAAACTAAAAATTAATCCAATGATGAACATAGCTAATTTGATATACTGTTATTACTTAGAAAAATTAAAATCTATTGCTTCATTAGATGGATACCCTTGCTGTTAGTCATATTTTTTGCCATAAACCGAACAATATCTCATGAGATTCAGTCAGCTCAGTTGTAACTGTATTTAAAGTTAACAAAGGAAAATAATTATTGTGAACATTAATATATAATCACCAGCAGTTTGTTTAATGCAATATTGTAGATTTCATGTTCCTAGGAAAACATAACACATGTATTACAATCCTTCTTAAGAATAGCTTGTTACAAATGAAAACCTATCAAATGGTTTCAACTGTGTAGCTTGATATCCGAGATAAGTCACCATGAAAATGTTATGATACAGTTATTTGTTAACACAAGGTATGCATAATTATGAGGAAAAACAAAATTTGAGCCCTTTACCTTCTCAGCTTGGTCAAGCATAACAAATCTATCAAACTCATTAGAGAAGCCCCTCCCATCTGTCCTGCCTCTTAGAAACAATCATGTATATATTTTGCATATGCTGTTGTACATGTTTATAACTAACAAAAATAACAGATTTTTTCTACCTAAAGCTTATTACACTGTTATTTATTTTCAGCAGACATAAATAAACAACTGGCCTTAAATTATTTGTCACTGGTTGTTTCACTCTGATCAGCTAATGAAAGTATGCTACACTACTGATAGCTTATTTTGAAAGACATAAATTATAGTAGTTTTGTGACATTATGTTCTAGTGACTCATATACATTTTGTGTTTGAAAGTTAAATGAAGTATTATATGTGGCATGTTACAATAGTAATAGAAAATGCTGATTACAAATTATACTTCAATGAATATTGTACAGACTGTACAAAAATCACATTGGTTGGTACAAAAATTAGTATCAGTCTAATTAAGAATAAATAAAGTTATTGTCATCAAGGATTTAAAACTTTTTCTTGGCAAAGCTGAAAATGTTTTTGTTTGTTTAAAAATTTCTTTTCAAGGTTTAATGCTAATTAACTAAATTAATTTGAATTGCTTAAGAAGAAAGTGAAATCCCTAGTTGGAAAAACACTAAGCTGAAAAACCAGAAATGAATTCACATCTACAACTAGGTCAACAGACTAATGATTTCACTTTTTTCTTAAGCAATTCAAAAATTCACAAATATATCTATACTGATCTTATTATTACTGCATTTTGCCATCTATAAAGAAGAGCAACAGAATGAGAAAAGGAGAGAATAAGAACACTACTACAGGAGGAAAAATTCCAGGAAAGAAAGAAAGATGAAGACAGATGCTTCTCTCAACAGTTGATAAGGAACTAGGAACTATCACTATGGAAACAAGTGCAATGAGAGACAGGAATCAGTGGAGTACCATGCTCACCAATGCCTTAGATGGACATGGTATCCAGAGAGAGAGAGAATGAAAGACATTTAAGAGATACACAGGAATAATAATACATTTGATGACAATACTGAGGTTATGTCATAAAAGTTCACTAGTTTTTATAAATGCAATGACCAAAATAAACACAAATGTTTCTTATATTAATCTTTCTTTGTTGAAAAAAACAACAAAAAACATCACACAATTTCTTGCTATAACAGAGGAATGTCTTTTTATTAACTGAATAAGCATTTGGTTGATCCATCAGATGGGCTACATACTGAAGAAGGAATGTTGACTTTAATTTTAAACTCACTATGTATATTTACAAGAAACATGGCAAGCATGTTGCATGCAAAAAGAGTGATGTATTAGAAAACTTCCTGTTATTCCAGCAGTGATTGGCTGATTGCAATTATGTTGTAGTATGAATTTGCCCACCAATCACTGCTCACGTAACACTTCTCTGTTATGCCATCAATGACTGGTTGAATTGTAACTATGCTGTAGCTAGGATTTGTAAAACACTTGTATGAAGACAGCATTTATGCAGATTTAATATTTTTACTGAAATGTTTGCAAAAAAAACTAGGAATATTAAAAAAAAATTATAAAACTCAATAAAACAATAAATTTAATTTTCACATGCCTGATTCAGACAATAATTCAGCAGATTTTGCAACATAAAAACTTTTACTTCCACTCATCCCAAATAACAGATTAAGAGAGATTTTGTTCACGGTGGCATGATTTTTGAAGTGAAAGAATTATCATTAATATTTTATAGAAATTCTTATAATGATGTCCAAATTGAGGGACTTGTAAGTCACATAAGTCTTGGGCATTTGAAAAGTAGTTTTATACTAAGCAAAAACTGTAAAGAGAGCATAAATCTAGTGTTATCCGAGAAATGTTTTCTCCATTTGAAACACAGTGAAAAAAATAAGTATATAAACAGATACTTTATGCAAGTAAACTAGTTGCAAAGACTACCTTCTGAACACGTTGATGCATTAAGTCCACCTGCAGGAAGACACTGGGTTCCATTGGAAGAACAGAAGCATTTGTTGTTAAGGTCAAGCTTGCCGTTATCCAGAACAGTGTTATCAGCCCAATAATGGAAAGCTGTTATACCCTTAATTTCTGTTTCTTTAAGAAAGGAGAGAGAAACAGATCTGTGGAAAGCATGAGATAAAAAAAACAATTTACTATACAGAAATAATAAAATGAAACTTAGCACTGTTGGTTACTTCTTGCTCAAAACGTTATGAAGTGTACATATAAACATTTCCATATTCTTATACCGGTAAAACAGGACCCAAAGATCACCTCTAAAGATAGTTGAATTAGAACTGACTAGAAACTTAACCTTGGATTTTAGCAATGAAGTCCACAGATTTACTACTGTCCGTTTAAAGATTTATACACATTCAATATCACTTTGTTGATAATAAAAATGTTTTCATGTTTTCCTTTGAGCTTGGATGTTTTATAATTTGAAGGGTGGCATCTGAAAGGTTGTATTAAAACATTCAGAGACAGAGAAGAGAAACTGCACGAGAAACAAAATACTGGCATGGAACGTTTCTTTTGGGAATGGAAAAATCATCATAGAAATAAACTGTTTATAGAACAGACCTTGGAGAGGACTATAGTTGTAAGTATGAAGATTTTTAAAAAAATTTTCTGTAAGTATAACATTAAGTAAATATTTGAAAATGATAATATATTAACTAGAAAAAAAAATTTTGGAGTAAAAAAATTGTTGAAACAATCAGAGTTACTATCTTTGCTTAAATTTACAAACCCCTTACCTACAAATGTCAGAAACGTAAACTGTCAACTTGTCGTCCTTTGATTCCCGGAATGGTGGCCACATGTCCCCAGCTATGAATAAAAATAAAATATTTTTACATATGTATGTTTGCAGTAGAATAGAATACAAGACTTTTAAGTAATAATAAAAAAACAAAAACAATTTAAATACTACAAATGTTATATTTTAAGAGGAAAATTCAAATGTTACTGATATTAGTTGTTGTTGCTATTGAAATTAACTGGTAAATAAAAAAAAAGATAAAAGCCAGACTTCTGTTACAATCTCATGTAATCATACTTATAAAAAAAAACAATATTGTACTAAGACCTGCAGAAAAAAGATTTTATGAGTAAAAATATAAATAACCTTTACAATTATAATGTTGTTTAAAAAATCTTCAAACACCACTTAAAACATTTGAATCAAAAGAAGCATATTGTGGTATACCAAGATTCATTGATATCCCTTAAGAGTACTTGGATAAAAGCTGCAGAATAACAGGAGATTTGCAAGGAAATGTTTTACAGAGCCAAAATTTTGAATTCTCAGATTCCTAATGAGACTAAATTATGCCAACACAGTGAATCTATCTTTCATTTTGAAAAACAACAATATACAGCTTAAAACCATTGCAGCTTTTGTGGCAATTTTTCTGAATGGCTTTCAAAATCCTACTTTTGCTAAAATTTCTCAGAAACTAGCATCATCATGTTCTAAACTCAGAAAATATAGCATAAAATACTAAAAATTCACAATTATTCTTCTAAAGGTGAAGATGCTACCTGCATGATAAATGGTAATTCTTGCTTCAAAATAAGGGGTATTATTCCATTTATGGTGTATCACACAACTTTCGAATAAAAAAAAATCACTGTTAATTTTTATACAGCAAAATCCTAGTAAGTTACAACAATCTTTCCTAAAAGAAAGTGCATGTAATACCCTTTCTGAATGACCTAGTTCCACAAGTAACTAGGGTGATAACCACCATTTTATACTAAGATTACATACACAATATGTAGTGAAATTTTTGAAACTTTTATATCAGCCACATGGATAAGATGCATATGGAATGCCTATGTATTACAACATTACCCATATATTTAATGAAAAGTAACTTAATTATACCACATCAGTGAGAGGAAAACGTGTTTAGGCTTAGAATTCAAGTAATTAATACCTTTGCTTACAGGTCAGTGAAAAAAACATGGATACCAGTAATGCCCCAAAATGGCTCACAATATGACAAAATAATAAAATGTGACAAATATGATTTTCTAACTAATTTTCAACATGTTATCTATCACAAACAAAACAAAAACTTATGTTATACCCACCAATTTAATGGTAATATGTTCCATAATTGAGCTATAATACAGAAAATAGAGGGAAAAATGGCATAACCTGATTCCAATGGTCATCTCTGAAAGAACAAATTGAAACTTACATAAAATATTGTACACATGGAGATGTTAGTTTGTGGCAAGTTTCAAGTTAATGCTCCATGGTTTGAACACCTATGATACACCACCAGTTGGGACAATAAGTATGTGGCTGGTACTGTCAGTGTCATTCAAGAACATCAACAATAGTACTGCAGTCATACTGCATCTGTTATGGTACACAGGCAATTACTCTTTTACTAAAGAAATAGCTTAACCCTCTAAACATGGGTGGCTTAAAGTGTGCACCTCACAACCCTTTTAGAGACTTATGTTTCAAATTTAATTCAATGAGTTTATTACTAATGTATATCAATAAATTTGGCAAAAACATAATTTGTAATTCGAATTTTGATATAAGTTTTAATTTCAAATGCAGATATCTAAATAAGTTCTTCACCTTCGCTTCTTTGTATCATGTGAAACGTATTAGCTTTAAATTACCCATTTTGAATTTTCTTTTCATCCTTATATTATATTCTAAGTTTTTCAGTTTTGTACACTTATATGTTAGTTACTCCAGAGCTAAAATATAAAGATATAGTATTTAAACGTTTTTGATTTATAGAGATATGAACAAGAAAGTCAAACAAATGTGCCATGCTCTGCCTAGTATATCCTGTCTTTCAAAAATGTCATTAATTTGCTATGGCAGTGTTTCCCAAACTTTTGTCCTCCACCTTCACTAAACATGGTTTCCTGTGCAGCTCTCTCCATTTGTTGAATGAGAGAAAGGGCGAGTTAAGTGACGAGATATAATATATGGATAAACTATGGCATTTACTATTGGATTATTTCTAATAAAAGGAAAGAAAAAATTCTAATTTACTAAATGAGACAAGGCTAGTAGATTTATATGCAAAAACGGCTCGTTTGGGTTGAGAAAATATTTTACATAGAAGAGCGAACAACGTTTCGACCTTCTTCGGTCATCATCAGGTTCACAAAGAAAGAGGTAACTGACCGGAAGCTGACCACATGTTTGAAAGGGGTTGTGTAACGGTGTGTCGAAATGTAGATGGTGGTATTAGATGTTTGAATATATAATTTTATTTATTTATTATATTAATATAGGTATAAAGGCGTTCCTTTATATTGGTTTATTTTGGGTTTAAGTTGTTGTATAAGTAAGGCTTCTTTAATTTTGCGTTTGTTTATGTTTGTTTCTTTATTTAGTATTTGAGTGTTATCTATGGTTATGTTGTGTTTATTTGACTTGCAGTGTTCGAAAACGTGTGAAGGTGACTTTTTATGTTCTTTGAATCTGGTTTCCATTTTTCTACTTGTTTCTCCAATATAGAAGTCGTGGCAGTTATCACATTGTATTTTATAAATAATGTTGGTGTGGTGTTTGTCAGTGTAGTTTTTACATAGTATAGACCTCAGTTTTGTGCCTGGTTTTATACTATGTAAAAACTACACTGACAAACACCACACCAACATTATTTATAAAATACAATGTGATAACTGCCACGACTTCTATATTGGAGAAACAAGTAGAAAAATGGAAACCAGATTCAAAGAACATAAAAAGTCACCTTCACACGTTTTCGAACACTGCAAGTCAAATAAACACAACATAACCATAGATAACACTCAAATACTAAATAAAGAAACAAACATAAACAAACGCAAAATTAAAGAAGCCTTACTTATACAACAACTTAAACCCAAAATAAACCAATATAAAGGAACGCCTTTATACCTATATTAATATAATAAATAAATAAAATTATATATTCAAACATCTAATACCACCATCTACATTTCGACACACCGTTACACAACCCCTTTCAAACATGTGGTCAGCTTCCGGTCAGTTACCTCTTTCTTTGTGAACCTGATGATGACCGAAGAAGGTCGAAACGTTGTTCGCTCTTCTATGTAAAATATTTTCTTAACCCAAACGAGCCGTTTTTGCATATAAATTTTCTCAACAAGTGGGTTTCTCAACATCACTGAAGGCTAGTAGATGTTAGGATAACTAGTTTTGAAGGTTTCAGTATTATTTTCTTTTGTTTGCCAGCATGGGAGCTCTGCTTGACTACCTAATTGAATTATTCAACCAATTTCAAACTTAGTTAGAAAGCAACATTTTGTATTATAAGTTGCATATTTAATTTTTTAAAAATTCTCAGAGCAAACTATAGTTACTGAAAATTAGGATTAGGCCATGACACAAATTTTTAAATCACTTAGTTACAACTATGAAGGCAAAAGCCTGAAAAAGAGACAAGATTAGAGACATAGGCACTAAATGTCTTGTCTTTTATGTATATATTTTTTATCTACTATTACAAAAGGAACTAGAATGTAAAAATTAGAAACTTATTGGGTTAGATAAGAAAAATTCAATAAATAGTTGTGTATTGGTGTTCAGCATGAGTGTGATTATGTAAATTGACAAACAAATGCTGGTAACTTAATTTGTTTTGTTTAAACAAAGCTTTTCCATGTAAAATGTAACTATTGCTGTAGCTTGAGAGAGAGAGAGTATGTGCAGTTGTAAAGAAATAAAAACCAATTAACTTTAGCTGTAAAAAATAATGTGTAATTGTCTGTTAAAATGTGGAATTATTCTAGAAGAAAAGGCAGTTTTGATTTATTTCATATATTTTGTAGTGGTTACAAGACTGATCAAATGAACCAAGCCTGTATACAGTATTGGTGTACAGAAAAAGACAGTTTCATAGCAGAAACACTTACTCTATTAAAAGTTATAAGGTTTAGTTTCATGGTTGCAGGGTTGGCCAAAATGACCAACCTTGAATGGTACCTGATCTCAAGAGTTAAAACTGAGCATATAAATATAGAGAAATTACCAACCACAGCCTTGTACGGTTTCAAAAAATACATTAACTGATCAGATAGCTTTAGATGCTCATGTACTAAAAATGATTGAAATGATCAAAAACTAATTTTCTCCTTTCTAAAAATTTAGAAAAAAAAAAGCTGTAATGAGTAGTATTTGTTATTGCTGAACTACCTTGGCTGATTAGTGAAGAATACAGAAAAATGTTTGTCTTCAAATGGTCATGTTATCAGTGTTATCTAACAAAGCAATTACATTTAACTTGACTTTGGTTATGGAGATAAGGTTCTTTCTCTCTCTCTCTCTTTTTTTTTTTTTTTTTTAAATAGATAATTCTTGTACCATTACACCTTGTTGTATTAATATTATTTGAGAGAATCACAGAAATATGGAGATTAAATAACTAATTTTTATTGCAATTTTCCTTAATTTGAGTAAAATACTTGTTGGTACTAACCTGATCCATTAATCATGTCACATGTACCATCCCAAGCACCAGCTGCCCTGTTTAAAAATATACAGTAAAGAAAATGTAGGTTTAACTTATTTCATTTCTACAACTCTTTAGAAATATTATGCAACAGAGCTAAAGTTTGGCAAGATTAAATACAGCTAAAATTTGGCAAGATTAAGGCCAGTCTAGTGTGCCAAAAACATTCGTACTTCATATGTTCAGCATCATAAAAAACAACATTTTTATTATTATTCACAAACAAATATAATACAAAATAACCAAATGGTAATTAAAGTTTTCCAGTTTACCTTTATAGCTAAAATTACCAATTTTACTAACCGGAATACATGAATTATTGGTATTTACATTTTATATCCAAAATCACTTGTGACAAGCAAGTTCCAAACTCTTTTCACTAATGACACCTAAACCCAATTACCTTGACTTGTGGAACACTCTTATGTTCTTATTTATTCTTTGTTTGATAAAACTCTTAGTACCTTGTTGCAACACACAGTTTGGAAACCACTGTTCTAATGATGTATTTTAGAATGTGCTAAATCTCATTATATATACAAGTTATACAAAAGAATGTATGGAAATATAAATGTAATTTTGTACTATACAGAGATATGAGAGATTTCATATTGCCAGAAATCTTGTACTTCTCTATTTGTAAATGTAGTGCACAACATTTCTGCTTATTGGAGTCATTTTCTACTCATTGGTCACATATGCATCCGTATACATTGAAACACTAACACTATACATTGGGCACTACTTTTATAATATAATGTTTAGTGTTAAGTGACAAATATTTGTAGTTTTGGTCTATATTTAGGGCAAGCTGATTACTAATAAGCACCCCAAGAAGGGGCACCCCCTGTACATTACACAAAAAAATTGCATTTATAACAATATAAATTTAAAACTATAGTTAAACTATTTTTTAAACTATTATATTTTTTATTAAAACTGTAAATTCATGTTTAAGACATGTAACATTAATTTAGTCAGTTGACTTGCACTGTGAAAACTCAATTACTCCTAGAGTAATGAGACAGGTCTACTGAATAATACAAGATCTGGCAAAGTATCTATCACAGAGTAATACCGAGTTTCTCTAAACTCCCGAGTTTGCACGAATGGAATAGAGATTGAATACACTATTTATTAAAATATAACACCAACACAATGTATGTATTTGCTTTGGCTGATAGACTTTTGTTCATGGTCAATTGCATCTAATTACTTGCACTTGTTGGACCTAGATAATCCACTGCACTATTTTAATTTAATCTTCCTTGCTTCACAGGTAACATTAAATTTACTCACAGTGACTAGCACTATCCACGTGACTAATTATTTTCATTCAAACACAGAGGAGACTAACATCAAAATACCACCTTACGTACAGTTAAAGAACACCTCTGTCTACATTCATTCACTATTATGAATATTTACCCTATGGACAGAACAAGTGATCTCAAAGAGAGCAAAAGCAGCTAAAGTGATATCAACTTACTTTCTTGACCATGTTATGCAAAAAAATCTACAGATTCTCAGGATAACTGACAAATTTATTATAATACTATATTAATATTAATATAAAATACACAATATTTTCATATACTGCACTGTCAATTGTATTTAATTGTGATATTTTGATAGCTTAGCCTCGATGTGATGACAGGCAGGTTGAAACCAACTCTGCCCTTAGTGTTAAAAAACTTAAATTATAGCCTAATATAGGAGAACTATTAATCTAAAAATGTAGTGCAGAAAATGAAATAAATACATCCCTAAATAAATACACTGTATTTACCTTACATGTCTATCATACTTCTTTATAAAATCTGTAGGGTTTATTTTTTTTCTATATATATATATATATTTTATAGAAAAAACTGTGCTAAACTTATGATGATAAATATGTTGCAAATAAATCATTTCCACCATAAACTGTGTTTTTTTTAAATACACCTTTAGTTATTTAACAAAGACTTCACATAACAAAAACCACAAAATAATTTTTGAATATATTATGAAAAAGTTTTTGTTGTACAGAAAACTGTAAATGAACAAAACATCAGAAAAAACATGCAACCCTTAAAGATGTAATTTTTGGAATTAACGATACTTATGAATCAGCTTCATATATACATAGTACCTATGAAATTCAAAGGATACATGAAAATATTAGTTTTCTGATGTAAAAATGATATATTATCTCTGAAAATTAGAAATAATTTGCGACGTACTAACCCACTTCCTTTCCACATGTTAACATGTCCAAGATTTTCTATTTTATCCTTTCCAGTGAAAATTGTATAAATTCCATCATCTGTGTTATTTTTCTGCAACATAATAATTGACATGTAGTTAGAACACTAAATGAAACTGTATCAAAACATTTTAACCTGAAATATGAATTTCCACGACTGTGTTGTGTGTGCATACATACATACATAATCAATAGGTCTAAGTAAAAGCAAATCTTCTTTAACTTTATGAAAAAGTTATTTCCATTTTTAAAATCATTATAATTATTATAACAAGGAAGGTTTAGTAACCCTACACAATACCTTAACGTTTATACATTTTAGCAGTCACAGAAATATGTTTTCATTGCTAAAGTAACAATTCAGTTCTTTGATATTACTGTTTTACCCTGTAGTTTCTCATTCTTGAAACCTTAGATCTTTTTTTATACTTGTCTTTTTCTCATTTCTGATAAGCATATTTTAATTATTCTACCTCTTAAGTGCAGAAATGTTTCAAGGACTGCATAACTTATGCAAACATGTACAGTATTATAAGGTGACCATTCATTATTCATCCAAAACATCACACTTCTGTACATTCCACACAAAAAGAACAGCAGTCTCCCAGTTGATGTTTGCAATAATTTCTGGTAAATTTGTTGCAAATGCTGTCCCTCTTACTGAATTTCTGTAGGTGTATTGCATAGATCCTGTCTGTTACATATTCCACATCACTGCAGCATTTGCAATGATTGTGTCCAAGATGCTTACCAATTTTAAACTAAACGAATGTGGCAGGGATTCAGTTTAGAGATAGAGAAATCTAAAGAATTCTCTCTCCAACTGGGGTGGTCAGGAAAGTTGTAGTTCCTTTTCTTCCCCTCACATGAGAAATTGTTTGAATTTTCATGGTTTTTTTTTTCCTTTACTTTTATTTTTATACTTTTAAGGAAGAATGGGGTATTTGAGAGTAATACGAAAGACGGGAGAACTGGACGAGGGCAGCATAAGTGAAATTAGCCAGACCTTGGCCCAGGGTCAGAATATGCTGGCATCTGGAGAGTTGATTTAAAATGAACTAAAACTGGATAAACTATATTACCAATTTTAGCAAGCACTGTTGTTTATAAAGAGCTCCTCTGTGTACATTGTGGTGGACATGCATAGGAAGAGGAGACATCAGGTAAATAATGCAAGTATAGTTAAAACTGTGTTCTCTGTGGTTGTACAGGTGGTACACAGATGCAATGACTTTCAACAGGTAAGCTACAAGCAAGCAGTAGATCCAAGGAGCATTTTGAAAAGAATAAATCAAACATGAACAGCAAAGCACTCAAGTATCTTTAATCACACAAACAAAGAAAGGCACTGATGTTTTACTGGCAAAGTTAATTTTATAAATTCTCTACAGATGAAGATGTAGAATGAAATGTTTATGTTAAGTATTGTCTCATAACTAGAATAGCACTATATTACAATAATTCTTGATTACGAGAAACCCACTTGAAGTAAAAATGTATCTCAGAATGGCTGGTATGGGTAGTAACAGTTTTACTAATAAAGCAGAGAACAATGTTTCGACCTTCCTAGGTCATCTTCAGGTTAACGCTTTTTTTTTTATACTTTTATTTGGTGTTATTTTAAAGCAAACACTTGGGAATTGTTTTTACAACAATTAAATTATTCTACAGTTAACCTAAAGATGACCTAGGAAGGTCAAAATGTTGTTCTCTGCTTTATTAGTAAAAGTGTTGATACCCATACCAGTTATTCCAAGATACAGCATTTTACAAGGTTAAGTCCAGACCAAAGATTCTAGTGTGTATAATATTCAACATGTAGATAAACTATGCCAACAATCACTATCTTCTACAAATCCAAGGCAAGATAAATAATCTCTTGGAAAATTACTTATAGAAATCTCTAGGCTATATTTCAACTTGGACATGATCCTTATCTGAAAGCAGTGTTTTATATAAAAATAAAATGAAGTAAGTGCTAACCTCTTCAACATATTCTTGTATTCTTTATCTATGGCAAAATATTAGTGAATATTTATAACCTTTCACATTTTGTAACAAAAACAATCAGTAAATTTAACACAGAACACTTTACCTTGACATAAATACACATAAATGTTTGTATCAATAACAATTCAATGTGGTTTCATTACAAGGTAAATACATATTATTACGGCCATAGCTAGAGTGAAAATTTACCTGTGGTCCAAACAAGGAAAAAGCACCTAGGGCCAGCCCCACATATTGTGTACCTTTTCCATGTAGGTGTAAAATTAAGTAGTGTATTACATTTAATCTTAAATTTTTACTAAGGTCTGGACTTTAGTGACCTCATCAGTTAAAAAAGACAAAAATACAACCCGAGTCCTTTTTTTGCCTTACTGTTTTTCATTTAATTGGTTTTGTAGCATCACAGTCGTCTCTTAGTATGAAAACGCTTTTTTTTTCTTCAAAAAGCAATAAAAGTTTAGTTTAAAACCTAATAACTAGGAGTCAATAACCAATATTAAAATATCTTTAATGTTCATGATAAAAGTAACATAATACACACACTACAGGCATTATTATTGAAAAATGTTTTTCAATAGTGTTTCTTTGGAGTTGTTCTCAGTATAGTATATATACCACAACTTTCGGTCTCCTGATTATTAAACTTCTCACCTCCTACTTTCTTTAAATTAAAATGTAAGGAAGTGATAAAATCGTCAACAATGAAAGGATTCATTTTTTTTTAAATACATGTAAGTATATATACCTAAATAACATCATTCTGTTTAAGTTGCAGCTGCAGCATGGCCAGGTGGTTAAGGCAACCAACTCGTAACCTGAGGGTCGCGAGTTTGAATCCCCATCACACCAAACCTGCTCCCCTTTCACCCTTAGGAGTGTTATAAGGGGATGGTCAATCCCACTGCTCATTGGTAAAAGAGTAGCCCAAGAGTTGGCAGTAGGTGTTGATGATTAGCTGCCTTCCATTTAGTCTTACACTGCTGAGTTAGGGAAGGCTAGTGCAGATAGCCTTTGTGTAGCTTTGCATGAAATGCAAAACAAAACAAACCAATCTTTTTAAGTTACGAAAGTATAAAATACTTAAATTGTTCATGAACAACAGATACGCTAAACAAACTCTGATAATCTTACATGAATAGAATTTGAAAAACTTTATGTGTGGGTTAACCATATTAGTAGAGTTGCCTAATAGCTTTAGGTGTTCTCAATCATTTACGGTCGAAAATCTGGGCTTTCATCTAATTGTAAGCTTGTTAAAGTTCTGAATGAAGATACCTTTATTGAATTTCTACAAATATTCATTTAAGTTTTTCATTAGTTACAGTAAAAAATCTGGGCTTTCGTCTAATTGTAAGCTTGTTAAAGTTATAACATATAAAGTTTTTACGACAAATGTTTTTGTTTCCCTATACCTTTTGTTGTGTTATTTTAAAGTGACACTTGGGAATTGTTTTTACTACAGTTAAATAATTCTACATCATATATAAATGTAAGAATGGTTGTGCAAGCTTTACACTGTTATTCTGTGATGAACATTATAAAAATGTTCTTAAGAATCTATACAATTCCACTTTTTTTTTTTTTAATAGTTTCACACGTGCAGAACAATGTCATTAGAAATGGTCAGTAGTGCATTTGTTAGATTGGAATTTATAATGGGCTGTTTCTGTCTTACATTAGTAAGTAAAACATTTTGGTCTGGAATTAATTGGGTTGTTGAGTGTTCTATGTTTCTGTAATTTAAGTTAATTGACAGTATAGAATGACCCAAAATTTTTCTACAAGAACTGGTAAATGTTTGCAGAAAGGAAGTAAGAGAATGTCCAGATGTTACCCATCTCCAATCCTCAGTCCTGGTTGAGAGGTGGTTGGTACATTTTAATGCAGAAAGACTGTGTAGAGATCAAAATGTCATTCCATTTGTCACACAATGCAGAAAGGGTCATTATAAATTCCATCTCTACAACATTTATGCCGTCTGAAATATCAGTAAAATGAGTATACTTGTTGTTTGGATGTACACTATTAAAATTTTGTTAACCACAGTAAGAAGACGTTACATTCTTGTTATTATGTACCTCATAAAACCATCCAAACTTTTCTTGAGCTGTAGGAAGAAAACTTTTCACAGCTTTGAGGAAAATATCTTCATAACCATCGAACAGAAGTTTTGTATTGGCTGATGAATGAACCATGTGCTATTAGCTTTGTTCAACAACATGTCAATCATTTTAAGGCCAAATATTTCATTCTTCATTTTCTGTGCTGCAGCCTAAAAAATGTATGGAAAAAAAAAAAAGAGTTGATTACTTGGGCTGATTGTGTAGACTATGAAAAAATATGAATAATTAAAAGATTATCAATTACAAAAAAGTCCACAAAACCATAAAAACTTACCATATGAAATACAATGTAGAAATGTGAATATCTTATGATTTAGAACTATTTTCAACAAACATATCAATCATGGAATACTGTTTCATCATGTAGCAACTATAAATACAGTCCTTTGATAGATTGTTTAAGCAGAGTATTCATGATGAAACTTTGTAGAATGGACAGCAACTGCCTGTTGTGGAGACACAAGTATAGAGGGCAACATTTCGAAAGTCTTCTGCCGTCTATTCAACAAAGCTTCATTATAAATACAGTTAATTCGTGTTAAATTCAGTCAAACATTCTCCATATTTTATGGTGAATCATATAATGACTGAAATCCTTTACTCAATGTACTACATGTTTGTTATGTTACCAGGTAAACGACTTTGTCCAAAGTTAGGGATATTTTCTAAAAATGAAAATACTAATTCCTTCATAATTTATTCAACCATTTGGATGCTATAATCAAGTTTATCTGACTTGACAACACTTGACATTTTGTGTGACACAAGAGTTTACTGTCAGAAGTGCTGTTGTTCCTCGTAATGTGACACTCAAACATACTCAAATTTCCCACCTTAGTAGCATACATATATACATCACTGAGCAAAGTGCAATTAGTGGATCTGATATTGAGAAAACGGTAAGAAGACTGAATTCAAAATTTAATTTATGAGTAGATAACCAACACTTTTCATGAAGCCATGTTACATTTATGATTCATGATGACAAAAAACCCACTTGAAGTAAAAATGTATCTCAGGACAGTTGGTATGGGTATTAACACTTTTATTTTAATTAAAGTGCTAATACTCATACCAGCTGTCTTGAAAATACATGTTAAATTTAGTTATGCACTCAGAATTAAGCAAAAACTTGTAGAACATGGAGGAAGTACTTCTTTAGAAATGCACATCTGGAATAGTGGTATACCAGATTAACAGTTGACTACAGCAATAATATTTGAACATGTATGAGAATCACTATAAAATGTACGAAAATGCACTACAGCTATAGAAGTTCTTAGCAAGCATCTATTTTATTAAACAAGAAAACCTGATGCTAAGCTTCACCTGGTTGCTGTTTACAAAATCATATTTATAGGTTTTCTTTCATACACTTTCATCATAAAGACACTGACAGATACCAGGCTGGAATATGTTAGACAGTTTCATAGTTGTTGTTGAAAACTAACTTTTTTCATATCTATTTAATAGAGTGAGACAGTCACTGAAACATATGATGATCTCACCAAACAACTGTGTTGAATAATGTCTTGGGTCCCATGCAACAGTTGAAAGATACAGACTAATTACAGCATGTATCCAGTATTGTTGGCTATTAAAGCAGCTGGAAAGGACGTCATAATTTGTAAATAATCAAGCATACATTACATTGTGTCTTAAAAATAAATACAAATAATTATCTCTAAATACAAAAGTATTGTTCTAACCTACAGTAAAGTGACCCTAATTAGAAAATTGATTACAGTAAAGAAATTAACTAAAAAATATAAAATACAATATAATTAAAGTATTTCACTTTATTAGGAAAGATCTATGAAATTTATACAAAATTTTAATTTTCAACTTGTTTCCAGCCAATTAAAAACTGAGACCAATTATAAACCTATAAGAATAACTTTTAACTTCTTTGTTTGGTGGCTTTAATATAACACAAGTAATTATCATGTATTAACATACTACACTTGATGGGCTTCGAAATTCTTTGGTCAGTTTATGAAAGAAATATATTTATATTACACTTCATGCAATATACTACAGTTTCTAATTATTTTAGATCTAAGGTATAAGTTCATTGACAACAATAATGTTTCAAAAAATCATTCCAATTCATACAGCATTCAGTCCAAATTCCATAAGATACATTACGGTAATTGCACTAATTGTGATAATACTCACTATTGCAGGCACATTCAATGTTGTGATGATATCATCAAGAGAGCCAATGGTCAAATCTGGCTCAAAATGCCATGTACGGACCTGTATGTATGAAACAGTATCATTCTCGTTCCATGTGACATTCACCTTCTTTCTACTTTCTCTGTACAAACGTAAAGAAAGAAGAAACAAAATATCATACGAAGAACTAAGCCTCATAAGAATTTAACACAACACGTATGTTTAGCAATAATTTAAAACTGGAAATGAACCTGGTTCTCCATACATTATTACCAGTAAAATACTCGTGAGGTTAATACTGTCACATATCCAATACACATAAATTTTGTAAAAAATTATTTTAAATATATTTAGCAAGTAACTTATTATGTATGCTTCACTTAATAGTTCTTCTTTCAAAAGATAAACTGAGAGTGGATATTTTTTTACACAGACAAGAAACAAAACTTTTCACTTATAGTACTTTGATCATACAATTCTATGGAAAGTTACAAATACCCGTTGTATTAATTGTTACTTCCTCATGGCTACAAATGTAGCTATTTGTATACATACGAAAGATTCCAGAGATTGGATTAATTTAAATTTGCATGACACCATATCTGTAGACCGACTTAAGTTTCTCTTATAAAAATTATGGAACATATTTTTGACTAGTATAGAAAGTAAAAACATAAGGCATCATACACCAACAACATAATATATCTCTGAAAAAATAAACAATAACTGAAAGCAAACTTCTAAAAATCAATTGTGGCCAAAAGAAGATATATTTTAAATCTATAATCAGATGGAGCTGGACAGTTAAATAAACTTACTAATCAATTAATTGTGAAACTTTTCAATTACATTTACTTATTTATTACTCTTACATGAGACTCTGATAGCTGTAATGACTAAAAAACAGTAATAATTGGAAACATTAATTTATTACAATGAACAGCTACTAATTAAATGAAAATAATAATGAAAATATAAAGGTAATGTTTCAATTACTGGAATAGATGCAATACTCAAAAACAGTATTTATCAGAAATACTAATTTCAATAAATAGATACAGGTAAATAAAAAACAAGTAGACTGAACATGACAAAATATTTCTCATAGAACCTTTGAAAATTAACAAACGTGTTGTTTCAAGGCATAGAACAACTTCGATTTCATATGTTCTTTACACTAAAAAGTTATATACAACAGTAAAAAGACCACACTTACAAAGGTATAAAAGTTAATGTGACAACATTAAATCTGTAATTATGTTTAATTTGGCAAGTTAACATATATGTTATAGGAAGCTATGTTGAGAACCACACAAACATGATGGTTTAGAATAAATCCAATGAAATATCATTGCCTAGTTTCTCACCACCCTAAATATTGACCTCATTTATTTTGTTAAATTTGTTACACAAGGCAGTTCTCTACCAGCTAGACAGTTCAATATTTCACTACAAGGCAGGAATAAATTTTAATTATTAAAACTGAAAGTGTAGTTTTCAACATAATTCTGCTAGAGCTTAAATGAAGAAATATGAATTTAAAAATAACTACTTGTCTAATGTACGTTATTATTTTAAGGTCATCTATCTGAGGTAATTCAGTCTTGATCATAGAGCTCCCTCCCATTTAGATGATGAGATCAGTTAGATGGATTTTGTGAAGCATGACTCTTCAAAGTCTTAATAATAAGCAAAGATTATTTAATAAATTAATTTATTATAGAATTGGAGATAAACAGAATGTTAGATGTTGTAAGGTAGAAAATTGTTATAAAAAAGCATTTGTTTTGATTGACATAGTACGTGACTAGAGGGATGTTTTTAGGACCACCTGAGCAATTTTGTTCCCTATGTTAATGACTTACTACTTGGGCAATTACCTTTCCAAAATTGATGTTAAGATACTGGAAAAACTGATTTTATGACTGTTTCTTTAAGCTGAAGAACCTAAACAAATTTAGGATAAGGAATAGTGTAAAATTATCCACGTGAGTTGAGAACATTTGGAAAAGGTTTTTGTACAAAAAGAACATTGATAACTGAAGAGACAAAAAAGAAAGACTCAGATGTGATTATTGGTAATTATCTCAAAACTTATGCTGGATAGTTTGAGTGAAAAACAGACATAACTGTAAATACCCCACAAATATGGCACAAACAGGCCCAACTAGAGGGAGATCAGGGATGTCAGTGACCCAGGGCCCAAGTGTCTAGGGGGCCTGGGAGGAAAGCCTATATATAATGCCTTGCCTCTTAGTGTGTGCGGGAGCCCCTTAATGCTTGCTGCCCCGGGGCCAGTAATGGCTCTTGACTACCCTGGGCACAAAAATCACACTAAACAAAAACACAAAAGAAGTGACAATACACTAAACAAAAGATAAAGACCACAAAACTCTTAACAAAAACAACTAGTCATTTTACAAATGTTCATACAACTATTTAATTAGTTAAATTATTTGCACAACAGCTGCAAAAAGAAAAGTGACAATAAGGTGCCACTTTATTGGGTATGATAAAAAAATTAAAGGAAAAAAATGCTACAAATTTTGATTGTTATATCTGTATAAAATTCTAGTAAGACCCATCATGGAGAGTCTGAAACTTTGAGAAAAAAAGTGAAAAGTTGGTGAAAGAAACTGAAAGATAGAGGTGGGCTTGCTAACCAAATGATGTGGCAAGGTTCAGTGAAAAGAAGCCAGGACTTGTTTTGAATTTACAGGTTGTTTTTTTTTTTATGCTGGAAAAACTTGAAAAACTTTGACAAGACAGAGGGTAGCAGGGATAACTAATGTAGTGAGAGGTTTTAAAATTTGGAAGCTTAAATAATAATAACAATTTGGAGCTATGAAGAAAATATTTTTTTCTAAATTCTTAATAAACTGAACATGATTTGATTCAAGGACTTAAATTACTATAGGCTATAATAAACAGCCCAAAACAGATCTTTTGAATTTAAAACTTAAATAAATACTAATTTTAGAGTTTCATGTTTGTTTATCCCTCAGACAAATTTTGCACTTTGTGCTAGTTTAAAGAAATGTGGTTTAGTTTACTAGATAATATAGTAGGTGTGCCAGTTTAAATTTATTTAATCACTTATTGTCAGACACACAGGGGGTTACATTTTAAAAAATGGATTGTATACTTTGGTTGGTTGTTTTGGCAAATGGTGGATTTCATGGCCAACTGCCCTCTCTGATTTGATCTTGTGTTCTAATACAAATAACAAACAAATTAACCACATAAATTTGAAATATTTAATTTTCATTCCTTGATCATGCTTTCTTGAACAACATTCTTTCCTCAGATGTTGTCAATATATAATTAAATATAAAAGAAATAAACCTGATTAACGTTCATAAATACATTTAGAGAAGAATTAGAAAAGGTAGATAGGCATAACATAATTAAAAACTGGACATGCAATATGAAAAAGAAAATAAAGAAAAACTTTTGTCAGTAACATCAATTTAAATTTTCTTATTTCCTGTTTTTATGCAAATAATTCTCTACTTTGACATCTTAGGCTTAAAGACACTGAAGTGTTAAAAATAAATTATTAAAATAGGAAAATTACTAAAAATATCAAAATACTTGTATATAAGCATAAAAAACTTTTCATTTTGCAAATGTGCTGCTCTAAAGCACATCTATCTTTCATGATAAGGATATTATCCTAGCATTGTAGGCCTGCAAATGAACTACATGTATAAACCACGCTAATCATGACACAATAAATATTCCATGATCTTGTTGCTTGTACAGAAGGTATAAACAGTGCCAGTACATTTGGTAATATCTAAACTAGGGACAGCTCTACCTTTCTTTTTGCTTGAACCATCATGCACACCACAAAAATTATTTTTCTTTCTTAAGTGGCTCTAATTAATGTAACGTTTGTTTCTTCAACAGTTAACATCTGACCTTGTTTAAAGTAAACGTTTCACAAAACGTAAAGGCACTTACACCTAAACCTAGATGGCCTTGGACATTTTTTCTTAGTAGGATTTCTGTGTTTACTTTGTGAAGGTATTTATAATGGCTACGATCCCGGAAAAATGAAAGGTATCGTATCACAACTACAGTAAAAAAACAACCCATAACTCGTCCCAGTAAGTGGGTTTTTTTTTTTTTTAAATTGTACTTCTCAAGGCTATCAAGTCCTGTCGAAGTACAAATATTTGCGATTTATCTTAACACCACGTGAAACGCTTCCTTCTGTTGAAAGACTCGCTATAGTGATTATTACAGAGTTATTCCGGTCACTATTAAAGTAAAGGTGCACTCTGTATGTAAATTTAAGCTAATACTCTCGGCCCCGACCGGAGTGAATGAGAGGGTATTGCAATCCAGTCCGTGTGTGTTTGTGTTTCTGAGAACGTATTTCGAAAGCTAACAAATCGATGTATTCGAAAGTTTTACGCACGATGGAAGTTACAATGGGACAATCCTCCTTAAATGTGATACAAATCCGGATCTGGATCACTTTGAGGATTTTTTTCCTTTAATCCTCGGGAATATATGACATTTTCGTAGTTTTGGGTTAATATCTCTGTAAAATGTGATCGCACTTGTACCAAATTTCATTGGCACACTAAGAATTCAGAAAGATTTTGTGAGTTTTCAAATGTGAAATTGAATGTTATCCAATATAAACGCATAAAATCTCAAAAAGGAAGGTCGCGGGTTCGAATCCCCCTCACACCAAACATGTTCGCCATTTCACCCGTGAGAGCATTATAATGTGTCAGTCAATCCTACTATTCGTTGGTAAAAAGAGTAGCCCAAGAGTTGGTAGTGAGTGGGTGAAGATTAGTTGCCTTCCCTCTAGTTTTAAACTGCAAAATTAGTGACGGCTAGCGCAGATAGCCTTCGTGTAGCTTTGCGCAAAATTCAAACTTAACCAAATCAAAAGAGGAAAGGAGGGGGCGAGAATATGAAAATCTCTATTTCCTCGTTTTACTGTGGGCTATTAAACAGACGTATACTACGTTACTACTTGTAATGGAATATCAGAAAACTATCCCTACAATAATACACTTTGTCAATTTTATTTTAACTTAATTTATATTGAAGAAATATATATGTTGCAGATGCTCTAAATAGAAGATGCGTGTAACGTTAAGAAACTTTATCACCATCCTACTAGTACACAACATAAACAATGCATATAACCCTCGTTTACGAGTGCAAAGATGGTTAATAGAATATAAAATGCAGCGTACTAGTGTTAAAATATAAAACTTACATGTAAACTTTTCAGACAAAAGTTGAGATTAAAGCAAATGTTAGATAATTTGAAAGTTTATTTCATCACTTTATGTGTAATATCACTTTAGTAATGCAATGACATAGATGATATGAAATACTTTTAATATATGGTGGTATTTTTCACACCAGCTCTACATTCTAGATTCTCATTACATTTTCTGGTGTACATATGGTGTTTGTTTCCTGAACTTTCTCCTAAACTCACTACTGGTCCTGTATAGCAAGGTAGTTAAGGCACTCGACTCGTAATCTGAGGGTTGCGGCTTCAAATCCCCGTGACACCAAACATGTTCGTCCTCTCAGCCGTGGGGGCGTTATAATGTTACGGTCAATCCCACTATTCGGTGGTGAAAGAGTAGCCCAAGAGTAAGTGGTGATGACTAGCTGCCTTCCTTTTACTCTTACACTGCAAAATTAGAGTCGGCTAGCGTAGATAGCCCTCTAACTTTTCGCGAAATCCAAAACAAACCAAAACCAAACCTCATTACACACTAGCTACGCAATATCCTCCCATATTTACTACCACAACGAAAGTCACCTGTTGATGCACAAGCCAGTGAAACATACAGGCTATCTAACGCAAAGCACGATGGGATAGGATGTACCAGACTGTGAACCTTATAAACTTCCTGTTTATGACTCATAGTCAACAAAGTATTTCATCCTTTCCTAGTTAGTTGTTTTTATTAACGACATTGCTGTAGCTTTTTCCTTACCTAATTCTTATTCGAGTTTGAAGAATGATTTGTGGCAGTGGCTGTTGAAGCACTTAAAAGTTAAGCCTAGAAAGCCAGCTAAGTTTGAAATCATGCGAGTAGTGTTGTTTCTATAAATTGGCACACAATTGACGATCAGTAATGTCGCAACAGACAATGATGCCACTTGAATAAGTCAGATTTTTTTTAGTATAATTGTTTATGTAATTGTTTGTTTGTTTTTTAAATTTAGATTTCCGGTAGCTGCTGTAAGTAATCAAGTTTTGTTTCTTTTCCTATTAACGCGGACGTATTAAATATATTTCATATCGCATATGCCCCCAGTGGCATATGCCTGCGGACTTAAACTACTAAAAACTGAAATTCGAAGCCCGTGGTGGGCAGAACACTGATAGCCCTATGTGTAGCTTTGCGTATAATAATAATACAATCAATCAAACGGTCATATCGCATATATAAGTATAAAATTCATTCTTCAGTGCACAAACAAATTAATCTAAAGAGCTATATATCGCAAATTTTATAACTCTGTAGATTGGTAAATCTACATCAGGCCCGGCATAGCCAGGTTAGTTAAAGCGTTCGACTCGTAATCTGAAGATCGCGGGTTTGAATCTCCGTCGCTCCAAACATGCTCACCCTTTCAGTCATGTGGGCGTTATAATGTGACGGTCAATCCCACTATTCGTTGGTAAAAGAGTAGCCCAAGAGTTGGCGGTGGGTGGTGATGACTAGCTGTCTTTCCTGTAGTTTTACACCGCAAAATTAGGGACGGCTAGCGCAGATAGTTCTCGTATAGCTTTGCGCAAAATTAAAAAAAACAAAAAAAAACAATAATTCTATTTTAACGTTTCACGAAATATCTAGAAAATATTGAAGCATGATTATTAACAGTATGGGCCCGGCATGGCCAAGCGTGTTGAGGCGTGCGACTCGTAATCTGAGGGTCGCGGGTTCGCATCCCGGTCGCGCCAAACATGCTCGCCCTTTCAGCCGTGGGGGCGTTATAATGTAACGGTCAATCCCACTATTCGTTGGTAAAAGAGTAGCCCAAGAGTTAGCGGTGGGTGGTGATGAGTAGCTGCCTTCCCTCTAGTCTTACACTGCTAAATTAGAGATGGCTAGCACAGATAGCCCTCGAGTAGCTTTGTGCGAAATTCCAAAACAAACAGTATGATTTTTATGTTTTTGACGTCATCAGCAGCACTCTTACGACTGGACAGTTTATTTTGTTTTTCATTCAATCACGTGAGCAGACATTGCCATCCTACGTATATCATTATTGTTCTAGGATTACTTTTGAATTTTTTTATTTTGTTATGCATTTTATCCGCCAACTTTAAAACATTTCTGTTTTAAAAACTTGAATGTTTATTTGGCAAATGTAGATAAATGTTAATGTTTTTCAGTGTGTATGCAGTTCGATGATACAGTTAAAAGAAATACATAATGACGTAATAATGCTAGCGAACGTGTATTTTAATAAAACGTGTTTTAAATTAGAACTTTCTTTTTTAAATACATAGAACAACGTTTCGACCTTCTTCGGTCATCGTCAGGTTCACAAAAGAAGGTCGAAACGCTCTTCTATGTAAAGTGTTTTCAGCCCAAACGAGCCATCTCAACAAGTGGGTTTCTCGTCATCACTGATTATTTTGGCGAACACAAGCTCAAAATGTTAAGTATACAGCAGTTAAAAGTCAAGGAAGTAGCGAAGGGGGGTTAGGATGAGTTTGTCAGCATAAACCCAAGTTTGTGTGAATTCTGTTTGGAAAAAAATATTCGTCTTTTTTTTTTTTTGGGGAGGTCTCGGGCAAAAGATATTTGATGTAGCGACGAATATCTGTGCAAACAACAAAAATGCTGAGAGAAAATCGACAGACTTTCAGTGACAGCAGATAATATTCGTAATTGGATCATTTGAATATGCTACGATAATAATGCAAAAAGTGAAACACTACGAGTCCGAGAACCACTGTCCACACTCCAGCAACGCCCATTTTCTCCGTGGAATACTGAAAGTATCCTCCCCCCCCCCAAACAAATATAGGGACTACCCTTCACCGTTGGTTAAAAGAGCTTTTGAAAACAACGAGTTTTGATGATGAAAGAATATAAGTTGCGTAATTGAAACAAATTATTTATAATGTGTTCATTTCTTTATAACGTACATTTAACAGCGCTGTTAAGACACTATGTCGTCTGATATATTTGAACATATGGTATTATGTTTGATGTGCTTGTGTTCAGCTTGATGAGTGTGTTTTCTTATAGCAAAGCCACATCGGGCTATCTGCTGAGCCCACCGAGGGGAATCGAACCCCTGATTTTAACATTGTAAATCCGGGGACATACCGCTATACTAGCGGCGGGCTCAGCTTGATGAACAAGCACACAACATTTATTTATATTATTAAAATACAAGTGCAACAATACATAGTTATAACACAGATAATAGCAGGATTATAATACTACATTAACTAACTAGCTGAAGTACCCGTCCTCGGGACGAAAATTATGCAAATTCACGGTTAACAGTTATCGCAGTACATGAAAAGTTGCTTCCCTTATATGTAACTGTTACAAAAGCTCACAAAAACTGCAAAGCACAAAATGTGAAACCGCAAGTTTACATGTGGCTTCAAGAAACTTTCATGCCAAATTTGGTGCAGATCCACCAACAGGGGCCGAGGTAGTGATAAAAATTGCAAAAAAAAAAAAAAAAAATTATAAAAACTGGAAAACGCAAAATTAAAAAAAAAAAAGTCTCGCCATGAACCCAAAGACCCTCCACACTAAATATGGTGAAGATCCACCTACAGGAGGGTAAGGTAGTGGTTAAAAACCCGCAAAATTGAAGATTTGTACGTAACCCCACACTGACCTAATGAACCTCCAGACAAATTGGATGAAGGTCTCTCCACACCCTGCCAAGTAGTTACATTGACATACAACAGACAGCACTGTCATATGTATATAGATTCATGATCGTTCTACTCGTGGGAACTGTGCAGCCTGAAATCTCTGTGGCACTAGTATCTCCCCTAATATCCTCAGCGTCTTTTTCTGAGTCAGTCACCAGGGAAATCAGACAAAGATGTACAATTCCAACTTGTTTTCGACTGTTTTCCTTTCTTCAGACTTTGAAGAGCGTCTTTCCTGAGAGTACAGTTCTCAAACTTGGTGAAACATCTGTATTGAGCTCCATCATACATATTATCTTCTGGTCATATTACCTTCTCTTGCCCCAGAAACACCTACTGGTGCCTTCATCTAACACTTCTTCCCTTACACTAAACCATCACTTGGTGGGAACATTTAGACTTACGATCATTTTCGATCTGCAGATTTGCAAACTTTCATAATCATTATCAGGACGTTTAAGAAATATATAGCTTAATTTTAACTTATAAATAATTTAATTAAACCATTTTGTTCCACCCTGAGGCAGAAATTTATTAATCAAAAACTGAGAATCTTCAAATCCTGTCTTCGCGTTTCTATCATTGACCAAGGTAAGCATGAACCAGGATTTTAGGTCTCAAGGAACGTAATTAACTCTCTACAATCGGGTTATATAACAAAGGAAAGCCTCAAGTTTTCCAAAAGAGGATACAAGTTAGACACTTCAATTTTTAGAATACATACGACATCTGGTTAGCTATGATTTTTAATGAATTTTATGAATAAACAAATAATTATTGAAAATAGGAAGGCGAAAAGCTGTCAAATATTTATACCTTACTATTTTGTTTCTGGTCAGGCCAAGAAACAAGCACGAATTTAAATTACCCGGAATTAAGCTTTCTGCGCTTCAGTAAATTCACATATATTCTCCTACTGACTCAAAGTCAGTCATGAGTCATGCTTAAAAATCACAGTTCGTAAGCTAACAAAGCCAGTTCTACACGGCATGCTGGGATCAAATGTACCTATTATGTGATCTACCATCTGTGCACACATCGTTCCAGAAAATTAACCATTTTTATTTCGTGTGAAGTAAACTACAGTTTGTCATTTACCAGGTTTTGATAACAATGAGTACACAGACAAGTAACTGCAAAAGTTTAGTTAGCTCATTTATAAAAATTAAGACTGGTGTTACACGTGGAATTTTCTGTTCTGTTACATCATATCACGTGAAAATAGTTTCTCAGTAGACTGATTACACCGAATCCTAGGCAGTATTTAATGTATTACAAAACAAACAAGCCTTACGTTTCCTTTAGGTGTTGAAATTCTCACGATAACTTCTTACTTTTAGAAGGAACTATGTTCTTAAATAAAGTAAACTTCAAATAGATTTTACAGAACACAAACTATCGTACACAAACTAACTGTTTTACATAAACAATATTAACTGGACACTTGGTCAGGTCTGTTTATTAACGATATCCTCTCGTGTCTCAATTTGGTTGGTTGAAAAACAGAAGAAATAAAATGCTAACCGACCTGAAAACGTTACCCGTATTTTCTTATAAAATTGGGGCAACCACACTATAGCTTCAAATTTTTATTTTTATGAAACGAGCAATTATCTTGCAAACAGAAGTGCGGGTTCGAACCACAGCTTGTTTTAGATCTGTATCTTGGTTGTAAAAAACCTAACCTAGAAAACAGACCCTCTGTTCCATTTCAGTGCTCGTTCTTCCAGAAGAAGCCATTAAAGAGAAGGCTTAACGACTCTTTACGTTTGCAATGCAACGTGAAGTTATGAGATTGTAGTCATTCTTTTCTCTCTTTCTTTTTCTTATTATTTTTTCTTTGAAATTTGTTCGGGGACAAAGAGGAAACAATTTATCAGTTGAGGATGGTGCTAAACTCCAAAAAATTTGTTGAATTTCAGCACAAAAACCTACAAGTTTTTCAACAGATAAGACAACAACCCCTCTAACACTGCATTTCCCGCGACTCTGAATTGGAATACAATACAAAAATAACTTGTATAAATAAGTAGACCACGGATATTCCGTTATTGGGTGAATATCACATCCGTAAGCCGACATAAGACACTACTTAAGATCCTGTCGTGTAATTATTCCGTCAATTATCAAACGTCACGCCCACAAATATCTACACTATAAGCAATGACGTCATTCGTTCGTTATGTCTTTCTTTTTCATCTCGAACTTTCTGTAACAGCCTACATAATGGTCAGTTTGTGATTAATGCTGATTGGCTATTTCCTGTTTTAATGTCGACTTCTTTTACTGTGTCTGAAGCTATATACACGAGACTGAGACGGGTTCTCATGTACAACCCTGCCGACCCTCAGTGAGGGTAATAATATCAATCCTTAGCTTTTTCATTAAGTGATGAGAAAAACACAGTCCCTGAGCCCAAAGTAGCCAATAACACATAATGAAGGGTGCAGAAGAACAAAAGTCAATATCTTTATAAATATAATAGTACTGTCTGTTGTCTGTCCATGTAACTACTTCGCAGGTTGTGGATGGATCATCACTAGATTGGGTATGGAGATTCATTGGGTCCATGTGGGGAGAGAGGGTTACATAGAGATTTTCAGTTTTCGCTTTGCGATTTTTATGGATAGTTTTGCATTTTTAACCACTACTTCGCCTTCCTGAAGATGGATATTCACCAAATTGGGTATGGAGGTTCAAAGGGTCCATTGGGAGGGGGAGGTGGTTACATACAGATTTTCAGTTTTCGTTTTGCAATTTTTATGGGTAGTTTTGCATTTTTAACCACTAATTCGCCTTCCTGAAGATGGATATTCACCAAATTGGGTATGAAGGTTCATTGGGTCAATGAGGAAATATATACAAGTTTCCAGTTTCACATTTTGTGTTTTGCAGTTTTTATTATATTTTTAGATATAAAGGAAACAACTTTTCTTGTCTTGAAATAACCTTTTATTAATCATGAATTTACATTAGGATACGGGTACTCCTGCTAGTATAACATAAATAAATTCCATGTTCCAAACACACGGTTATTATTTAATATGATATAGTCTTCGACAGTGCTATTAAATATTATTCTTAACTTTATTTAATACAAACTGGAACGCACTACTAATAAGGTACACAAAATACGACCAATATCTCCAGAATGTATCTTAATTATCTCAGTATTGTTAATGTATCAACGTTTGGTTAACAGCTCGCGATTATGTCCAACTTCGTTTCAAGCGAATGCTAAGTTATCGGCAATCAAAGCGACCTTCTATGAGCGAAACATTGAGGTACTAAAGATACATATTGGAGATATGGATTGCTATATTCACTCACCCCTGATCTAGTGGAAAATACCAAGTGCGTTTACATATATTTCACAGTCTGTAACTGTATGGTTTACCACTGCAGTTTGTCAACAGTTTTCCAAAATCGCAAAGAAAATAATTCTTCGTTCCTTGAAAAATTCTAACATATTTGGGAAATTTTGTCTACATTTCTCCCGATTTTACTAATTAGTGTATGGTTTTAATAGCATAATAACGCGATACTTGAAAGGCATGCAACTAAATTAATACCCGAAAGTCTTTAAATTTTTTGATAAACTGTCGAGGATGAAGACAAGGTCAAGAGTTTTAATTTACTCGTATGTAAAAATACATTTACTAACTGGAAAAGAGCCCGGCATGGCCAGGTGGGCTAAGGCGTTCGAATCGCAATCCACGGGCGTTATAATGTAACGGTCAATCCCACTATTCGTTGGTAAAAGAGTAGCCCAAGAGTTGGCGGTGAGTGATGATGACTAGCTGCCTTCCCTCCTGTCTTATGCTGCTAAATTAGGAGCAGCTGGTGCAGATAACCCTCATGTAACTTTGTGCGAAATTCAAAACAAACAAACAAACAAACTAACTAACTAACTAACTGAAACTGGTAATCGAAGGTTAAACGAATAATCGCTAGTTATGTAACGCGTTTCTTTTAGTGCAAAGCAGTCTTGGATTATCTGCTATGATCACCGTTGGGAATCGAGTCGTTGAATTTTAGTCTTGGAAGTCCGTAAAATTATCACTGTCTCGCTGGAGGATCCATACAATTTGTCAGGAACAGGCAGAAGATATCATATTGCTGTTTTTCCCTCTTATTACAAGCAAAATCTTTATTCGAGCGGCACTCTAACCAACGTGTTTCATAACGAGGTTCGCTTTCCGTAGCCCTAACACGTTGCAAACCTGCCTTCATTCGTTTTGTCGGCACTGTATCTACAATTAGTTGGTAATAGCCACTGAACAGAAGAACCCGGACATACAATATAACTCATTTAATTTTTTTATTACTTTAATTAGTCATGCTATTTAAATGAAATGTGGCTTTTACCCTGAGACTATTTTTTTCCTAGCCAAAATTGTGACTTTTTCCTGTGACTATTTCCTTTCTCATCTTATTGGTAAAACACGGTGCACTATTATACCTGACATTATAACGGTATCTAATGAAACGTTGTAATTTGTAAAATTGTTTATTTACAATTCGTATATAAAGTATTATAGTGATTCGGTTTCATAAATGATTATTTGCATATTACTTCAAACTTTTTTATAAAAAAAATACTACAGGTCTTTTCTAATGGTTTTTCAAAATTACAAAACAAACTGACGCGAGAAATCAAATATTTAGGCCTAGCTTCTAGAGTTTTTTTTTTTTTTATATACTTTTGTACATGATTGTCTCTTTTCGGATTCAAAACATAGTACTTGCAAGTTGATATCTTTGTAATAAAGCCGAACTATTTGCTTTTAAACGGCTAAGAGTAAGTTTCAAAAAGAGAGAGGGAGAGAGAAAGAACTAGTTTTATTAGACTAGTAGTAACAAACACCATTTCATAATACTGAATATAATATTTATAGAAAATATTAGAACCTTTTATGTTCGTTTGCAGTTAAACACAAAGCTACACAATGAGCTATCTGTGTTGTCCACTAAGCGTATCGAAACTAGGTTTCTAGCGTTATAAAGTTCGAAGACTTAATTCACATTGTACTCGTTAAAAATAATTTACTATTTAAAAGTAACAAATTACAGTTAAAGCTCCACCATCCAGTGTGATAATCAGTGTTGAAAAATAACCATAAAAACTGAAGCAAAAACAGAATTAAGCCTAAACGTTCATAATATTTTGTGGGTAAAAAATAGAACATACAAACATACATTTTTTCAGGTTTGAAAATATGAACTTAAGCCTAAATTACTTGATTTTTTATTGAATTTAATAAACAGATGCTCCCCAGTGGCTCAGCGGTATGTCTGCGGACTTACAACGCTACAAACCGGGTTTCGATACCTGTGGTGGGTAGAGCACAGTTAGCCCATTGTGTAGCTTTGTGCTTGATTCAAAATAACAACAACAAATAGATAATATGAAAATATATCTGTGGTTTTTGTCTAGTTTATAACATGATATATTTTTGCTGTGAATGGTATTATTTCTGTAAAATAAGGACAAGTAATCTAGCAGATAAATATTTACTACATAATGTACCTGAATACATAAGGTCCGACTTCTGTCAGGTGTGGCTTCTCTGTCAGTGACAATACTCCATCGGGATTTGTTAGGTTGAAGAAATAAAAGTTTATAAATATAGGTACTGGAACGTTCTTCCACTGCTCAAAAGTTTCTGATTCTGGGCTCAGTATTAAGTGCTTAAAAAACAAACAAAAAATCTTTATCAAAAATACAATAAACAATGCACGTGATGAAATTAAAATTACGTATATAGAGAAAGTGGTGTTTCAATATTCAATGAAACTGTTGGGGCTTTTTGGATAGGTAGAATGAATGCATAAGACAGTTTCGTCACTCATCACGGAGAAACTTGAGTGCTTTACATTTGACTGATACAGAATTACATTATATTATATTTTGTTTAGACGTGTACTTACGCTGCAACTTTACTATTTTGTTTCGTTTTCAGCAATTATGTGTATTCCTAGAATTTCAATTTAACCATTTCTTCATGAGCTTATTTTACATCTCCTAGACTTGTATCGTTTGTTTTCAAAGCTTTAATTGTATCAAAATCAAAAGACAAACTGGGATATAGAATTAATAATTCTGATATTAAACAAGAACCAACGGAAGTGACATCATTGCTATGAGACAATGCCATTTCCGATTAGTTTCAAACAATGAACCCGCCCCAGCATAAACTCACAGAAATGTACTTACACAAATGCTACAGATTCTTAAACGCCAATGGCTCCAATCTGCAAGTTCAACTTACTTGTTTTCTATTTCTTTCGACATGCTATCTAAATTACATCTTAATTGCAACACAATTTTCAACTAGTACATGCTTGAAATAATGGAGAATGTGTACAAAACGTTGTAAATAATTATGAGTTATCAATTACAGAGCAAAAATGTTCATTTTTCTTTTCATAAAATCATAGTCATTGTATATTATATGAATAATTTATGGCGATTGTACAGACGTGAGGTACTTATCGCTAGTTCAAGTGGAAAAAACAGCAACAAAACAACATTAACTGAACAGTAGCGACACTCAACCAATGTAAAGTAAGCTTCTGAGAGCAAGCACGACGTCCATTGTTACAAGATATTTTAACCGGGAAGAAGGAAGAAGAAATTTTACGGGTATAGTCAGGGAAATATCCAAAACCCTAATTGTACTGTACTCAGAAAATAAAAGTAATTTGAATAAAAAAATTCAGACGATAATAAACTTTTCAACATAATTACGAAAATATATAACTATCAGTGTCTGCGTGTGTTCTTTATATAAAGAAACTTAGTACCACTATACCACAACCCGCCAACAGACAGATTTTAAATTAATAGCTGTATTCATTGTATTATCTTGTATCAGCTATTATGTTAACCTGGCATATATGGTAAACATTAAAAATAAGAGGCAATTGTTTTAATGAAGATATCGATTTTTCACGATCGGTCAAAATTGTAGTTTCAAAATAATAACTTGTCTCATTTCCAAATTCGTATTTTTCGCGTATGTTTGAACGTTTTAAATCAAACTGCATCGCAAAATTTCCACTTTGAGAACAACAGCCTCGTGTTTTCTAACTCTTATCTGTTCGCGAAAACATATACGTAGATGTGGTATATGAATTTAACTGTGAGTAATTAAGTAGTTTTCGCAAAAACAATATTTAGAATGGATTACGTATCGCGCACAGTGAATTAATATTACCACAGATGTCGAGAAAAACGACATGGAAACAAAAGGTTTGTTTTTTTATTTCGCACAAAGATACACGAGGGCTATCTGCGCTAACCGTCCCTAATTTTGCAGTTTAAGACTAGAGGGAAGGCAGCTAGTCATCACCACCCACCGCCAATTCTTGGGCTACTCTTTGATCTATAGAAGTGAATACTTGTCAGTGATTAATACAAATAAATATTATACGTGCTAATTTCCATGAACAGTTTCAAACAGTGTTTTCCCTTAATCAATAAATATATGTATTACACCACGATCTTCTCAGAATTCTTATTCAAATTTTTCTTCGAAACACCATAACAACTTTTATTGCTTCATCGTGTGAACATTACTCTGAAACAATGGTGTAAACAAAGGCATACAATATGCGTAACTGTTTGTGTTTTCTCCCTACCGTACTAGAATCACGTTCTCTTTTTTATTTTTCCAAACATACTTAAAAATATTGTTCTTATAGCTACTACCCTACTTTAGTTGCCTTATTAAAGCAACGTAACTATATGATATATTAATTTTCCCTTCTGGTTCTCACATTTCTGGTTAAACTGTACCCCTCCGCTCCCGCTTTTTTACCTGGAGAATGAACAGAAATAATATTATATATTCAGTATATATCAGAAACACATAAAACATTTTATCAAAAAGGAAGGCGTTCACGAAGTGTACAAGTAATACATTTTGTTAAAGAAGAAGGCGTTCACGAAGCCTACAGATAAAACATCTTGTTAAAGAAGAGGACGTTCATGGAGCCTACAGATAAAACATTTTGTTAAAGAAGAGGGCGTTCATGGAGCCTACAGATAAAACATTTTGTTAAAGAAGAGGGCGTTCATGGAGCCTACAGATAAAACATCTTGTTGAACAGTTAAACCAAATAAACCGAGTTATTCCTCCCAGACCTGTCTATCTAAAGTGAATTCAAGACACAAGAACAAGACAAAAACAATCGTTAAAAGAAAACTAGAATATTTATATAGTGTAGTATATTAATTTTACCTTAACGTTAGGTATCATAATTTGAGGAAAGTACTGAAACGTTATTACGAACAAACTTGAAACACTAAAACTACACTAGAGAAAAAAACAATTATGAATGTGCATTGCAAACCACAAGAATATGTTAGTAATGTTCAGTCTATAAAAATCAGTAACCGTAGATCCGGGCTGCAAATAAATATAACAAAAATTGGCGAGAGGGAAAAATAAACAAACAAGTGAAAAAGTGTCGATAAATGATGTGTTACTCTCATGGGAAAGGAAAGGGCTGTAAGCTATTAGTTCCGTGTCACGTATCACCATGGCAAACAGAAAGGTCGGCATTTTTGACATGCAAATATCGCAACTATGAAATTTCTACTCATCCACGAGCATCAAGCGACTTATATGGATTCAGGCTGAGAAACAACAGTTTGGTGTCTCAAAGATTGATTCACAATTTGTGTTCGAGAGTAATGGGAAAATCTCGTAGTCCTAGAAACATAGTAAACGAGTGTCAAAAACACTGGACGCAAATAGCCAAGCATCAGATTTCAACACTCTACAGCTGTGGTGCCCTCCCTCCTTCCTAAGAAAGGTGAGAGTCGGAAGGGAACAGCACAACTGTTTGTTTTTTGAATTTCGTGCAAAGCTACACGAGGGCTATCTGCATTAGTAGTAACTAATTTAGCAGTGTAAGACTAGAGGAAAGGCAGCTAGTCATCACCATACACCGCCAACTCTTGGGCTACTCTTTTACCAACGAATAGTGGGATTGACCGTCACATTATAACGCCCCCACGGTTGAAAGGGCGAGCATATTTGGTGTGATGGGGATTTAAATTTGATGAATTTGTTTGTTTATTTGAACTTAAGCACAGAGCTACAAAATGGGCTATCTGCACTCTGCCCAACACGGGTATCGAAACTCAGTTTTTAGTGTTGTTAGTTCGCAGACGCATCGCTATGCCACTAGGGGGCTACCAATGCTTTACGGTTAGAGAAGAGGCGAGGGATAAAACGTACGTCACTGTAATTCAATATTATTTAAATTTACAAATAAATAACGACAGAATATTTTATTTTTGTGACATATACAAGGTTCTATTTTATAGGAAATCGTTACGTCAGTTTAACACAGTAGATTATCTTTAACGAAAAATTTGACCACTCTATAGATTTAGTCAAGTATATGTTATCACGGAGGTCTCCAATATAGGCTATATAAATAATTAACATATTTTTATTTTAAAATTATCTATACGAAATGAGCTTAAAAAAAGAAAAAGAGTATTATTTACTGAAATATACATAATACAACAGTACCCACTCCCCAAATTTACCATGTACCCCAAAAACTTATCTGGCTGTTGGGTTGGGTCATGACTTGATAACCCGTGTGCAATTATAAACGTCACTACTGATATGAAGAGAGTTTAACAGTACACAGATACACCAAAAAAGGAAAAAACACACAATAAAACAAGAAAGAATGTGAGGGTCAGTAGTAGAAAATAAATATTTTATCATATCAGTGAACGGCCCTGAAGAATCACTTCACATTGTAGGAACACATCTTTTGTTTCAGTAACTGTTGACATATTTAATTCCCGATAATAACAGCAAATCGCAAACGTACAGATAGATACTCTAGCGACAAGAAAAATAAACTTTGTGAAGTATTGTATTATATGATAATAAACATATGGTAAGTTCCAGTATCTAGCAAATTTCAAATCAAGAGTCCCTGTTGAAATGCGTGACCCGAAAAACCTTGAACTCTTACAGGACTTTGAACCCAGACGATACGGAGCACGTGCTTTGCAGGTGCTTGATTCTCTCTCTACAGGAAGAGAATACTCTCCTACTCAAATATTCACCCAGATTAGATTAAAAACAATTTTACAATTCTAATTATCATTAGTTTCTACTATAATAAAATCGCTACCATTTCTGGGCATATTTTTTGCCATGCAAGAATTCATATATTAAATCCCTTTGGAGACAGCATCCACAAATTAATTATCGAAAATTAATTTAAGCGACTACTCAAATATGAAGGTAGTGATAAGTCCACATGAACGACAGACAAAAAAAGTTTAAAAGACAGAAAGTTCCCTAGTGATTCAACGTTAAGTTCATGGGCTTACAACTTTAAAATCGAGGGGTTCAGTTCCCTGAAGTTCAAAGAGCGCAAATATCTCAATGTGTGCGATAAGACACCCAGAAGATGGAGACATTCTAACTAGGTAGTACTTATCTTTTTACTACATGGAAACGATTAACTGATTTATTATCCATTTAATTAATTACATAATGAAACAACGAACCTGTCTTAATTAACGGGGCTGTATATTCAGCAACAATATATTGGAAAGTATAAATACAGAGTTTAGGTTTTAGCATTGAAAATAAAACAGTTATAAAAGAAAGAAATCGACACAGATATATATCGATCTACAGGCCTCACATGAATATTTAACATATATCGCATAAAATATTAATTCTGCGTTTAATCTAATACTGCCTAAATAAATATATTTTCAGTAATTGTTTTACCTAGCTTTGTCAACTTGCATATATTATTTTTTATTCAAATTATGTTGCTCTTTTAACCACATTAATTGTAGAAAAGTGGGAAAATAAAAAGTTTATCTGAAAAAATAGTAGTAATAATAACAAGATATTTACAAAATAAATTAGACAATGAATTTTCATATAAAATAGTGTGTTTCACAAGTTGTAATCATTTTTAAGTGCAATCGAATAGTTGTAATGGCTTTAAGGACAGTTTTTAACGTGTGCCATCCCCTCTAGTACAAGTTCGCAGTAAAACTGAAAATATAATGCGAAATAATCTTGTTTAGATACAAACTTGTTTAATTGTTAGTGTTATTACTAGCGTTACTTGTTAAAAGTAAATCCATACTATGGGCTATCTGCGCTGTGTAGTAATAATAGTATTTAGGCCTTAGTAATTAAGACCTTACGGAAGAACTATCATAATAATATTAACATAATTAGTCAAACTCAGGTTAAACTTAGATAATTACTTATGATTATCTACTGAAGTTAAAGGTTTTATTAAATTACGTTTGTAAAGTGATACTGTTTTATACGCTTAGTGTCAATGTTAAGGATATAACGTGCTTCCTCCCTCTATCTTACAGAAGGGTCAAACTAGATTTTCCTGTGTGTACTAGATACTATACCGTTAACTTTATCATGCAGCTAAAAATCAAAAATAGTTATTCTCTAAGTATGAAGACCAGTAATAATTTAATTTTTTTTTCCAATATCGCTGTACATCTAAGTTATACTGTTCCAAAATTTACAACTAAATACAACTTACTTGCTTTAAAAGTTAAACTCACTGCAGAGTTTTCAGTTCAACTAAAACAATAACCTATTTAGGCCTACATTAATTCGTGAAATTAGTTTTAACATATGAGGCAACCTTTTTTAAAAAAAACTTACCTCTCTGACCTGCCATCTCAGTATATTAGGAAAAATCAAGTAGGCTACAAGGCCTGCAATAGCCAGTAATAGACCTAAAGAGACTAATATTCCAGCTTTACAAACAACTCCCATCTCACGGCTGTGTATTACCAGTTAAGTAGGTTACAAACTTGTGATAAACACAGGCGAGTGAGTAGTTCAGCACGTGATATGTTGAAGGGATAACACGATTTCGGGATGAAATTGATGGATTTTCTGACATACAACAAAAAAGTACTTTTAAGTATAAGCGAGCAATAGTGACACAGAAAATAAATGTGGTTAGACAGAGTCCAAGTTTCAGCCAATAACTACCCGTTGAAAGTTCTACAGTAAGCACCATTGAGCAGCAAACTTCTAAATTTTTTGAACAATAGATCAACGTTCCCCGTGGTCAAAGGTTAATTTTTGACTTATCCGATTCCATTATTGTTTTGCGGGTTAGAACCTGTTGCTTAGTTTACACGTTCGACAATTCGTTTGACTGTTGCTAGGCTCCTTTCATACAATACATGATACAAAAGTCCGAGCAGTAGTTACTTCTACCATTAGTCTTGTCCCGCTTCTGCTATGTAGTCACATGATTTAAAGTTACCAACAGTGAAACGAGATGTGACGAGAACTGGCTTTACAGCTGTTTGTTGGTTCGTCGTAGGGCTTTGTTCAAAAAGAGCAAAGAAATACGATTGTAGGTCAGTTTGCAGAGAGCAGAGAAGTGAATTTCGTTTACGTCTTAGATTTAGGACAATGCTAACTGTCGTAGTTGAGATCTGTGACAGCTACTAGTGAGTTTATATCTTAGTGAACATTTAAGAAGGCTAAAAAAACGTTTTAATAGTTTCGTTAAATATTGTGATCACAGCGATAACAGAAAAAAACAATCTTATTCCATTTCGGTCTCTTGCAGCTATCGAATATTGACTCTTAAAATCAAATTTTCTTAAGTAAATTGATTTTTTATCAGTGTAATAAAGCTACTATTTTTTAAAATGAAAAACGTACTGCTGCAATCATTCTTATCACAGAGTTCTGATAAGGCGTCCAAAGGTGATTATAGGTTTCAGTCACCTAGATGTACTCGAATTGTGTATGTTTTGTTACATCAAATTCAGAACGCGCTGTGTAAATCCGACGACTTAATGGCAGTTCCACCGGGGAACGTACTTGAATTTACGACAAATAAAAATAATATAGCTTAAATATTATTATATATTGGATCAGGTATGTTTTATATAGCAGTTTAAACGTCACCACATTCTATTCTATTCATATTAACTAGATAGTGTTTTTTCCTAACCACAAAATTAAGAGATATTTTATAAATAAGGTACAACCATTTTTGTTAATTTTTCTAAAAATATTTAACCATAATTTTATAAATACTCCTGCTTAAACATTTTCACTGTGAGTAATCGCGCTCCAAATTTTAGCTTTATAAGCTTGTACACTTATTTCGATAGATAAGCAACTGGCGAATACTTACTTTTAACGGTAATCAAACGTACTGCACGTGGCTGAGTAATTAGCGTGCCCAGACTATGAGTTGGTGGTTCGACTTTCGTTGTCTTATAGACGCCCTCCACACTTTGGGATTGTGGATTCACTGTAAATGTAAAGGTTAAATTCCACAAAGAGACTGGTCAGACAAGAGTTGGCAGTTAGCGCTATTTGGTCAACAAATAACTTACTATTAAAGAGTAATGTTATTTTATAATAGTATGATTTCCTTAAGCCTAATGAGTAAATCATATTATTTGCCAGAAAACTTGAAGATAGGTGAACGTAACTAAATAATATTTCTTTAAATAGCTAACCTTCAGTTTATCATAGTGCTGAAAACCCTACATGCAAGATTCAATCTTTGATCCGAATATGGCGAAAGGTGGAGAATATTAGAAGTTGTAATTTTATATCACACCATGATAACAAAATGACCCTCGCTGAACGTAACCGTTCACATTACACCGGTTTACTGTTTTATTATTTTTATTTTTCAAGACTATAGCTTAAAAGCTAGCATTTCTTATTAACTACCTCCTTTTTTTTCTTCTCTTAAAGTTCTGGAGATTTATTTGAGTTCGATCTTCTATTTAATATTTTACTTGATCGAGACACTAATTTTGAAACAAACCCTTTGATTAAACATCGAAGCAATAACTTTATACACTGAATGATGAAAGAACATGATCCGCATGCGTAAGTACAGGCGACTTACTCTGGGGAAGGAGGAGAGAACGTTTTAAAATATCTTTCTCAAGGACTAAAAAATCATATGATTTAAAAAAACGATATTACTATTTGAACCTCTATAAAGAACAAACTTGGGTGGGTCAGAGTAAAATCTGAGGGAGTATGCCACCCCTCTCCTAGTACAGGTCATGAATGTATGTTTGTTTGTTTTATAATTTCGCGAAAAGCTACACGAGGACTATCTGCGCTAGCCGTTCCTAATTTAGCAGTGCAAGACTAGAAGGAGGACAGCTTGTGATCACCACCCACCGTCAACTCTTGGGCTACTCTTTTTACCAACGAATAGTGGGATTGACCGTCACGTTAAAACGCCTCAACGGCTGAAAGGGCGAACATGTTTGGTGGGATGGGGATCCGAACCCCCGACCCTCAGATTACGTGTCGAATGCCGGGCCTTTTTCTCATTAGACAGCATCAAATATTGTAGCTTTAAGTTGTGAATTAATGGAAACATGCATGGCAAGGTGATTAAGGCACTCGACTGCAGATTCCATATTTATATTAAAAAAAAAAGACTGATACTAAACAAAAATCAAAATAACAATTAAATGTAGCAATTATAAGTAGCGCAGACGTTAATATTTTTGAAGCCTTAATATTACAAATAATCTTAAAGCGATCAGAGAAGCTACTTTCGTAATAACGTATTGTCATATGATTTAGTAATTATTATTTTAAACCCTAACATGAAGTATTTACTGTGATTGATTTGTTTGTTTGTTTGTTTGGAAATTTCGCACAAAGCTACTCGAGGGCTATCTGTGCTAGCCGTCCCTAATTTTGCAGTGTAAGACTAGAGGGAAGGCAGCTAGTCATCACCACCGACCGCCAACTCTTGGGCTACTCTTTTACCAACGAATAGTGGGATTGACCGTCACATTATACACCCCCACGGCTGGGAGGGCGAGCATGTTGAGCGCGACGCGCGGCGCGAACCCGCGACCCTCGGATTACGAGTCGCAGAGCCTACGCGTCATGTGGTATGAAGCATTTTTTAACTTTGCCTAGGAATACAGCAAAAATATGATAATTCATTCAAACCTAATTTACAATTTCGGACATCTCGCCAGAATTTTTAGCCACATTTTGAGCTAAAGTTAGACAGATGAGTACTCTGTGTATTGGCAAAATCACACGTTGATGGGCTGTTCTATTTTGAAAGTTAAACAATTTTTAAACTATATTTGTTCTTCAAATGAAATTAAAATCTTCAATGAAATGTTAAACTTTAAGATTTATATGTAAGCCCGGAGATGTAGGCTTAATACACTATGTAACAGCACGAATTAATAAGATTTTAGTAAAACTGAAAACAGAAGAGGGGAAGGCAGAATAAAACACTTATTCACTGATGATTTCGGGCACCATGTCGTTTGTACAATGTGTATTAACATGTAGTAATATAGTAGCGCATGCGAACTGATTGGTTTTGTTTAAGTTTTTCCAAAGTCTGTCCCAGACATTTAACAGAGTGCACCAGCTCTTCCCATAATGCTTGATAAAAGAAGGTAGCTTTAATATTGGTAGCTTGTTTCCTGCCCGGCGTGGCCAGGTGGTTAAGGTACTCAACTCATGATTCGAGGGTCGCGGGTTCGAATTCCCGTCACACCAAACATGCTTGCCCTTTCAGCCGTGGGGGCATTATAATATGACAGTCAATCCTCTTTATTCGTTGGTAAAAGAGTAGCCCAAGAATTGACGGTGGGTGGTGATGATTAGCTGCCTTCCATCTAGTTTGCACTGTTATATTAGGGACGACAAGCGCAGATAGTCCTCGGGTTGCTTGGCGCGAAATTCAAAACAAATCACGCTTGTTCCTTGTATCTAACTATTACTAGATGGCACATGTACGTTCAACAGTTTCTTCGTCAACCTTACTCACTGCGTATAAAATAATCTAACTTACTTTGTTACAATATCTAGAATATCTAACACTTTAATCAACATATTTACTATAACTTGAAGCTCTTTACACAAACCCAAATGCATCTTTTCTTAAATTAGGATTCCTTTGTTTGTTTGGAATTACGCGAAAGGCTGCACGAGGGCTACCTGCGCTAGCCGTCCCCAATTTAGCAGCGTAAGACTAGAGGGAAGGCAGCTAGTCATCACCACCCAACGCCAATTCTTAAACTACTCTTTTACCAACGAATAGTGAGATTGACCGATATTATAACGTCCCCACGGCTAAAAGGGCGACCATGTTTGGTGTGACGAAAATTCGAACCCGCGATCCCAGGCCTCTTAAATTATAAATTATTTTTACTAAAATTATTATAAGAGCCACTGGCCAAAATTTGTTCAGTCCTTTGTTTAGTCAAAATGCTACAAAATACAATTGCTAGGCCATGGAAGTCTTATTAAAGATATAAATGTTTTACAGGAACAAAACTGAAATAAACAATTATAAGGGTGGCACACAATTCAAAATCACGAACTGTATGTTGTGTATTGATACTGTATGTAATGGAAAAATATGTGCACAGAACAAATATCTGAAAATAATAAGACACCAAAGAAACGCCGAAAGATCAAATTTCCTAGCGTAAGTACATTTAGTATCAGTAAATATAATACGTCAGCGCTTTATTTCTATCGTTAAGACTACCGAAAGTTGACGTCTTTTGTACGTGGTGGCATCTAGTGGTGAAATATCTTTTGCGTTATAACGTGTAATTGTTTTACACAAATTTACTTACAAGACTGTACCCTTTATGCACCATTTTATTGTTTCTAAAAAGGTGGCACAAATTCTAATAATCGCGCCTATATTTCTTTATGTTGAACTGGCTGTTGTTGGTCACGTTTATTGGGTATACAATTGCATTGTTGGATAATTGTACTTTGTTCGAAGCAGTCGAAGTACTTAGCTAATGGAAACCGACAACATCACAGACAAAATTCTTATACAGTGGTACCTCGGTTCTCGAACGACTCCCTTCTCGAACAATTCGGTTTTCGAACATATTGTTTGAGAAAAAAAATGTCTCGGTTGTCGAACATAAACTCGGTTCCCGAACCAAGCTGTCGTGGTCCGAACTCCCGAAATAACCCGACTGGTGACCCGAACGACCCTTCGACCATTTTCGGCCCACGCCAAGCTTGCCCAAAACATTTTACCCGCACCTGTCGCTCAGTCCACACCCCCGCTAAAATCTGCTGTGAACGTTCTCGTTTTTCTTTTTTGTTTTTCTAAATATTCTGATTAGATAAGCCACCATGGGGTCAAAGAAGGATAATGAAAGCAGCAAACCAAAAAGAAAAGTTGTTAGAGCCACAATAGAGGTAAAAAAAGATCTCATAGCGAAGTATGAGAGTGGTGTTCGCGTGTCTGACCTTGCTACACAGTTTGGTGTGGCGAAGTCTACAGTCTGCACCATACTGAAAAATAAAGAGGTCATCAAAGGGGCTGATGTTGCAAAAGGAGTGACAGTGTTTACGAAACAAAGATCACAAACAATGGAAGAGGTAGAAAAACTGTTGTTGATTTGGGTAAACGAAAAACAGTTAGCTGGTGATAGCATTTCTGAGACCATCATTTGTGAGAAAGCAAAGCAGTTGCATGCTGACCTCCTGGAAAACACCCCTGGAATGAGTGCTGATACAAGTGATGCCTTTAAGACTAGTAGGGGTGGTTTGAAAAATGTAGGAGGAGAAGTGGCACACATAGTGTGGTGAGATATGGGGAGGGTGCCAGTTCTAACAAAGACGCTGCTGATAAATTTGTTGGAGAATTTAAGGACTATGTAGAAGCTGAGGGTTTTATTCCCCAACAAGTGTTCAACTGTGATGAGACAGGCCTTTTTCGGAAGAAAATGCCAAAGAGGACCTACACCATTAAGGAGGAGAAGTCACTGCTAGGACACAAGCCAATGAAGGACAGGCTAACTCTATTATTATGTAGTAATGCAAGTGGAGACTTAAAACTTAAGCCTTTACTTGTGTATCATTCTGAAAACCTGAGGGTTTTTAAGAAAAATAATGTCCTGAAAGGTAAACTAAATGTCATGTGGAGGGCTAATAGTAAAGCATGGGTAACCAGGCAATTTTTTATGGAGTGGGTCCATGAATTGTTTGCCCCAAGTGTAAAGAATTACCTCACGGAAAAACAGTTGCCACTCAAGGCCCTTCTTGTGATGGACAATGCACCTGCTTACCCACCAGGCTTGGAGGACGAGTATGTGGAGGAGTACAGTTTCATTACGGTGAAGCTCTTGTCCCCTAACACGACTCCTCTCATTCAGCCCATGGACCAGCAGGTCATATCGATCTTTAAGAAACTCTACATCAAAGAACTGTTTCAAAGGTGCTTTGAAGTGACCTCTGATACAGAGTTAACCCTCAGAGAGTTCTGGTAAAATCACTTTTATAACCTCCACTGCTTGAGGATCATAGACAAAATCAGGAGGGAAGTGTTTTTGAGGACCATGAATTCAACCTGAAAGAAATTGTGGCCACTCTCAGTAGCAGATAGAGATACTTTGAAGTCTTTAAGGCTGAGCCTGTTGTGAATGATATTGTCTCACTAGACAAGTGTATGGGCTTGAATGTGAGTGGTGATGATGTGGAGGAGTTGATGGAAGACCACAACACTGAGCTCACCATAGAAGAACTCCAAGACCTTCAGAAGGAGCAGCAACAGAAGGCAACTGAGGAACTGTCTTCAGATGAGGAGGAGGGAAGGGAGGATGTTCCTAGTTTACTAATGAAGGAAATGTGTAGAAAATGGGGAGAGTTACAAAGTTTTGTTGAAAAATTTCACCCTGACAAAGCTGTAGCAAACCGCAGCATAAATGTTTTCAATGACAATGCCATGTCTTACTTCAGAAACATTTTAAAATGCAGGCAGAAACAAACCTCATTAGACAAGTTTTTAGCGAGAAATAGGTCCAGTGAGTCTCAAGCAGATTGTAGCGGTGTAAAGAGACAGAAAAGAGAGAGAACCCCAGAAGGAGAGTTACCTGATGTTTTTATGGAAGGTTACTCTCCTTCCAAACAATAATAACCCTCCTACTCTCCACGTTCCTCACCACCTTTCACTTATGCCATCAGCTCTCCTCTGCACAGGTAAAGTGCAGTTAAATTTTCACATATTGTTTTTTTATTGTGTTTATAGTTTTTGTGGTTGATTTTATGCATGTAAGTATTATTATACAGGCATAAATAAGCAATATTTTTACTTGATATGCTTCATAATGCGTAAATTTTGGATGTCTGTAACGGATTAATTTAATTTACAGTATTTCTTATGGGAAAAATTGATTCGGTTTTCGAACAGCTTTCTGGAACGGATTAAGTTCGAGAACCGAGTTACCACTGTATTTCATTTGTTAATTGTTACCTATCCGTATGAAAATTTTCCATTTTCATAATACAAAATGATTATCTTAAAATCGACGAAGTTTAATTTGGCAAACTGCCAAACGACTGATTTTACGAGGAATTTGTAATATAGACATCTTTTTTCTATTGTTAGATTAATCTGTGTTTTTTTGTTATCTCTTGGTGAAATATTTCAAAATCTTCGTTATGGCTGAATAGACAATTTATACAATTCTTTTCTTGAGTGTTAAGTCGCGAGAAAAAAGTATTATCTCTCTGACGCAATTTGTCGTCTTATCATAGTGTTTCGTTTGTTTGTTTGTTTTTTGAATTTCGCACAAAGCTACTCGAGGGCTATCTGTGCTAGCCGTTTCTAATTTAGCAGTGTAAGACTAGAGGGAAGGCAGCTAGTCATCACCACCCACCGCCAACTCTTGGGCTACTCTTTTACCAACGAATAATGAAATTTACTGTGACATTATAACGTCCCCACGGCTGAAAGGGCGAGCATGTTTGGCGCGAAGGGGGTGCGAACCCGCGACCCTCAGATTACGAGTCGAGTGCCTTAACCCGCTTGGCCATGCCGGGCCCATAGTGTTTCATTTACGACAATGGTGACGACATAATTATTTATTGTAATGGTAATTACGATTTAATCGAGTTATACAACAACATGTACGAGAGCTTGTTTGTTTGTTTGTTTGTGAATTTCGCACAAAGCATCTCGAGGGCTATCTGTGCTAGCCGTCCCTAATTTAGCAGTGTAAGACTAGAGGGAAGGCAGCTAGTCACCACCACCCACTGCCAACTCTTGGACTACTCTTTTACCAACGAATAGTGAGGATTGACCGTAACATTACACCGTTCCCACGGCTAAAAGAGCGAGCATGTTTAGTGTGACGGGGATTCGAACTCCCGACCTCAGATTACGAGTCGAGTGTCTCAACCACGTGGCCATGCCGGGCCGGGCCAGGCCGGGCCGGGCCTGGCTGAATAGATGAGGTGCCGTATTTCGAACTCTGAATGAAAAATAGCAAGTGACGTAGTTACTGTGCAGAGGAGACCAAAATGCTTAGGACCTTCGAGAGCTCAGGGGACCCGGTAGAGTTAAACAATATGTTAATAATGTTTATATAAAATTAAGATTTCTAAACCGGTGCGCTTTATTTACGTATTTGTTACTTAAAAAAATAAATAAATGAATGTAATTGAGTCGTTTTCCATTTGGTGCTCACTCACATTTCGTTTTGTAAAACAACTCCGGTAATGCAGTAAATTAATTAAAAATAAAACGTTATGCGACATCTATTTAACAAATTCTGCGATATTAAAAAAACGTATAAAAAGTAAATCTTCATCTTGTGTCTATTTCCCCACATAAGTTCACGAGTTAAATATCAGACGATGAGTTCCGCATGAGTTTCAAAACGATATGTTGGTCGAACTGAAATAATACTTTCAATTTATCTTACGCTTTGTGTGGGGTGGGAAAGGCTTTGCCAATAGTTGTGTTATTTCTAGGACCACATGTAACATCGCTGTAATTAAAGAGTTCTGTTTTCAGTTAGGCTTATGCACAACTAAGTACAGTGTTTTCCAAAGTGTGGGCCCGGCATGGCCAGGTGGTTAAGGCACTCGACTCGTAATCCGAGGATCACGGGTCCCCGTCACGCTAATCATGCCCGCGCTTTCAGCCGTGGGGGCGTTATAATGTGACGGTCAATCCCGCTATTCGTTGGTAAAAGACTAGCCCAAGAGTTGGCGGTAGGTGGTGATGACTAGCTGCCTTCCCTCTAGTCTCACACTGCTAAATTAGGGACAGCTAGCGCAGATAGCTCTCGTGTAGCTTTGCGCGAAACTCAAAACAAACCCAAACCAATCCAGAGTATGTGGCGCGCCCCCTGGAGGGATGTGGCCTTCCGGTAGAGATCCCTAAAGTAACGACCTTAATCTAACTGAACTATCACTTTGCTCTCAAAGTGTTGTTGTTTTTTCTCCTTGTTACTCACTCCTTACAAACATTTGTTCTTTTCATTTTAAAAGCGGGTAAATGTTGATTTTTGCCGTGTTCCTGATGGAAAGTATTTCAACGTAAAGGGAGTGAGTGGAAGTAACTGGAAGTTTGTTGAGTCATGTGAGCACCGCTGTTTAAAGCTTGGAAAAGCAGTGACTTGTTGGATATTAAAATATTTTTAGTAAACTGTACAACGTACAATGGTAAAAAGCTGGGAGACTTTGTATCAACTAATATCTAGAACCTTCGTCGGTCTGGTAAATAAAAGGATGGATTAAGTTAAATATATCAAACGACAAAAGTAAATACAAAAAAAATATTTAGAAAAACAGTGTTGCATATGGGCTTGCGCTTCACTTATGGCCTCTCATACTATGCATTTATGTGTATTCATGCATATATGTGAGATTTTCCATTTTTTTGCTTTTAGGTCTCTCTCTTATCTCCAACAAGTCACTATCAAAGATGTTTTCTTGAAGTTAAGCGCATATCTATACAATGAGCGATTTGCGCAGTGCCCACCAAAGGTATTGAAAAGTTTTTTGTTTTGTTTTTAGCGTTACAAGCCTCCAGATTTACTGTTGTGCCACTAGGGTGTACGCCAACAATAACTCATTTCGTTCGATATTAAAACTCGTCAAGAGCAAATAGCTACTTGGGGAGCGAATTTTAAGAGGAAAAACATCATCTAAAAAGATACTTTTTATACGCCTTTGATTTGGAACCGCAATGAACAAACTAAAAGAAATAAAAAGAACTTTTAGGCTTTATGGTTTATAGTACCTCGTCGTAACTTTTAGATACGTTTCATTTCGTAACACTTAATTAGTTTACATTTTTATGAGTTTATTAATGCTGCAAAACCTTAGGATTAACAAAAGATTTTTTATCACGGTTATGAGTATCTGAGATTAAAAAACAATGAAACTTTCTTAGAGTTATTGAGAAAAGCTGATCATATTGAAATTTAAAAATATAATTTAGTATTAACTTTTTATTTGTCCCGGACACATCAGTAAACTTGAGGTGTTATAACATTAGAATTCGAGGCTCTACCCATACGGTACCAGTAGTACAGTGGTAAGTCTGAAGGTCGTGGTGGATACAGCTGAGATATCCAACTGTTTAGTTTTGTATAACCCATCGTACTATTAAGGGTAAATAGAAGATAGAGCAAATCCATGATGACGAGAAACCTACTTGAAGTAAAAAATTGTATTTTCAAAATGGCTGATATAGGTGTTAAAACTTTAATTAAAATAAAGTCAAGAACAATGTTTCGACCTTCTTAGACCATTTTCAGGTTAACGAAGAGAGTTTGCACCCGTTTTTAGAATACAAAATAGAGCAAAAGTTTTGAAGTATAGCTTCCCTGCGCGACACCTAATTAGATCAATTCTTCTTAAACGGATTGCAAACGGAAAGAGCTTTAAATAGTTCATGAAACTGAGGGTGAAATAAGGTAAACGAAGGGCGTTGACTAATTTTCTTTTTCCTATATTAATGTTAGGTTAAAATGACACCTAAGCTATAAAACTTAAAGCTAAGCCTAATGGCACGAAACTCGTGCATTCACTGCAGCACCTGTACGTCTTGATGGAGACGTCTTACGGTTTTTGCAAAACCTAAAGGTAATGATATCTCTGTAGACAGGACTCGCCATTTCGTTGTAATGTAGGCACTTTAACAGTATAGTTTAACGTGTATGCACATGACAGAACTATTGCTCAAATTCAGGAAGTTTGAAAATTTTAATAAAGAGATTGGACTTCAGGTCAAGAGGATTTTGATCGTTGTGTTTTCGGCATAAAATGCAATAATTTATGTGTGTTTGTACATAATTTGCAGTTATTTTACAAAATTATAGCTATATATTGCTTAAATAATGCCTCTTTTCTCTTGTTTTTAAATAATAAAAAGAAATTGAGTGCATGAAATTTATTATTACCAATCAAATGTCAACATACATATCACAATATAATAACATCTATCACATATCAAGTCAACAAACATATCATAATATCACCTATTTCGTTATCAGTGCATACGAAATAGTACTTGTACCACCTACAAAGATCAGTGTGCAAATATATCTTGATGGATTAGTGTTATACTTGAAAGCCCTCACAATGTCAGTTCTAGATTATACTCAAAATAATCACAAAGGCTGTTAAACTTTACACTGAGGAGACTGTGAATGGTATTTTCATGTCGGTTGTCTCTGGAATCTATTTGGATCCTCCTCACAGTAGATGTCCTCTCAGAGTCAGCATCACTTTGCTCAACTGGCGAAGAATATCAGATTTAATCTTTTTACCTGGTAGCTTAAACTTTCCAAAACTTGGACAAAGTGGTGTGCTGATCGTCAAATTTAGGAAGGTCAGCTTTCGGAGTAAGGATATAGTCTCTTGTTTGATCTTCTAACTAGCTCTTTTGTTCTGGCGAGATTGGTATAAATCTGTCAGATAGATTGGCAACTGTAAAGGAAAAATCAAAGGATTGCAAAGGGTTCCATATACACTTTAAAAATACTAATGTTATAACACTTTTATAGTAGCTTATATTATTTTTATTAAATAAAAAAACAACAACAAAAACAAAAATAGAAACTACTCAAAATTACCATCTTCTGGAGTAACTATCTTTAGTCTCAGGATTCAGGTGTGAGATGGCCTGTAATACTGGGCCCTTGAATGAAAACTTTTCAATCACAGTAGACACTACGGTTCAGTAAAACTGCTTCGCAAAACTGAAATAGAATACAGTATATCTGTAATTGCTATAGCAAAAATAAGGATACATATTTAACTTAAATTCGGTGTATTTTTTATTTTAAACTTTGTAAAATCATGAAAATTTACAACTGTAATACTTTGGCATAAATTAATCTCTACTTAATCAAAGTATATTGAATAATTGTATTAGATATCGTTATACTTAAAACTTTCAAATTCTGAACACTGCTTTTTTTACTAAACTAAAAATGTATATCTGAAGAATTTGTTGATTACAGCTGGGGAAAGCCATCAAGTTCATTAAGGTACTCTCTGGACGTTCAACCAATGGCAATCTTGTCGACACGAGGGCTATCTATGCTTTGGTTTGGTTTTTGTTTGTTTTTTTAATTTTGCGCAAAGCTACACGAGGACTATCTGCGGTAGCCGTTCCTAATTTTGCAGTGTAAGACTAGAGGAACGGCAGTTAGTTATCACCACCCACCGCCAACTCTTGGGCTATTCTTTTACCAACGAATAGTAGGATTGACCGTCATTTTATAACGCCCCCACGGCTGAAAGGGCGAGCATGTTTGGCGCGACGGGGATGCGAACCCGTGACCCTCAGATTATGAGTCGCACGCCTTAACACGCTTGGCCATGTCGGGCTCGGGTGGCGATGACTAGTTGCCTTCCCTCTAGTCTTACACTGCAAAATTAGGAACGGCTACCTTTACGATCACGTAATGGTTTCATAAGTTCTTGGTATATTTTGTAACGGACATTTGAACTAGTGTCTGAGCGTTCCCTTATGTTCTTTTGTGCATTATTCTTTATTCGTGTGAATCTTAATTTCATTATGGGGCATGTACTTATCAGTTCTTCCGTATAAATCAAACAGTTTTCATTGTTGTTTACAATTTGCCTTTGATGATGAGAAAGGCACACCTTTCCAAAGCGCTCGGGCTAGAGGATATCGTATTGTTGTGTTTTTACCATTATCAACAAGATTTATAACAAATGTTGGTATATATTTGGAGTATGACATAACCTAGAAGTGATTAATTTTTGGAGGGGTCAAGATCAAAGGTCAAAGTGACGAAAATTCAAAATATCTTTATCTGTTAACGTAGGGACGGATTTTTCGCACTATGTTTGCTCTATAACTCAGTCAGAAACTATAGGTTATGAACAGATTTCTGATGAAACTTAGTGGACGTGTGAACAATATGTTATGTTACTTCTCATTGTGCTGTAAACATGGCCTGTGTGTCCATCGTTATCAATGGGGCCTCGGCATAGTCAGGTGGTTAGGGAGTTTGACTTGCAATCTGAGGATCGCGAGATCGAGTCGCCGGCACACAAAACATGCTCGTTCTTTCAGCCGTGAGGGCTATATAATGTTATGGTCAATCCCACTATTTGTTGGTAATAGAGTAGCTTAAGGGTTGACGGTGGGTAGTAATAACTAGCTGTCTTCCCTCTAGTCTTACGCTGCTAAATTAGGAAAGGCTAGCGCAGATAGCCCTCGTGTAGCTTTGCGCTAAATTCAAAAACAACAAACGTTATCAACAAACACATTTTCGTATTTTTTGAAAACTGGTTACGATAGACCCTGCGTGACGGAATTGTGGACTTTTTCTGTTTCGCACAATAGAAACTGTCTCTAAATTCCATGTCTACCTGTTCGAACACTAAGGGAAGCTTTCTTTGGAGGTGTTGTTTGTTATTATTTTTATGCTAACAGCTCGAGCGTTTTTTCGGATCTGTCTTGAATCAAGAAAAGCTTAACATCCATTGTAGCGCACTCAAACCCAGGATTTAGTCTCAATGACTCGTAGACTGGTCGTTAATGATAAATAAGAAAACTACATGCTCAACTTAAAGGTTCCAAATGACCCAGTGGAAATATTGAAATATGAGGGTTCCAAGCCATCCAGTGTCCTGAATTACCAATTCATACATTCTTTCATCTATTCACTGTACTCACAGGGTAACAACATATATACTTTAGGTGGTGGAACACAGGAATGGTTAATTCATATTTTTTTTTCATCCCAAATGCTCTCAAATTGTTGGTGAGATGCTGATTTTGTATGTCTGGAACAATCGTTTATTCTGCCATGCACCACAGAAAAATCTATGTGACAAACTGTACAAAACGCATGACTGTCACTGACTTTTGATGAAATGACTGGATATTTTGGACTCTACTCTTTCCTAAATTTTTGATTCACAGTTTTAGTCCTTTTAGATTCGTCAGAAGCAAGACAATCTGGTGAACGAGGCCTCTTTTTTTCCATCTTGTAAATGATCGCATTGGTGTTTCTATGTCGCTTAGAAAACGAGAAATACCCATTTACGCGATCGCTGATTGGCTGACAAGCACTGATGACGTAATTATGGATTTCCCCACATACCCAGTATGGAGAAGCACCGCGCTCAAACTATTGGTAGTCGTCGGAGATACAAATATTTTTTTTTTATTATTTTAAGCACAAACGTGATCATCGCAAGTAGTCATTTGGACTATGTCTTTTATTATCAAAATATATTTGTATCTCACTAGAAATTTTCTTTTCATCCCTTTCAAGCCCTGGGGGAACAATTTATCACTTTATTGTATAGGCCTATATAATATACAATAATTTGGGAGTTGCAACAAGTCGTAATATTTGTCTATATGAGCGTATAGTCGTAATATATACACCAAAATCGTAATGATTACGCTCAAATAGTAATGGTTGGCATCTCTGCACTAACGTACCTAGCTATTTCTGTTTAACCAAATACTACCTATATTGTTCATTACTATAATTACAGTAACGCATACACGTGCCAAGCTATTTCTACTTAACCATACTTCCTGTATTGTCTTTAGGTATTATTTAATATTGCTGGTAAGCACCGTATGCTGGAGAGCTGGATACATTCGTGATGTACAGGTTACCATAGATATTTTAGTTCTCTAGTTATTCAGAATGTTTTATGAGCGATCTATATTTGGCCTAACTATTTTACCAACGTTTTGTTTCGTGCTGAACTTAATGACAATCACCTCGAATGTGTCATTTTAACACTTTGTCTTGATTAGAGACTGTGTGACTGAACCATGATATGATTGACTGAATTCTTCCTGACTCTACCAGAATTAATAAAATAATTTAAGGAAGATGAAAGCGATGGAAGATTTAACGAAAATTGAGAAAGGAAATTAGAAGAACGTGACACGTGACGAAGTGAAGAGTTAAATGATGACGTAATATTCTAATACTAACAATAGAAACAGATCTCGTTGAAAATAGATCTATCGAGAATAACCCCAATATCATGGTACAGTTACGGTTAACCTTTCATAGAATTTTCTAAAAAAGTCTCAATATCAGGGTACAATTACGGTTAACCTTATTTTCTTTCTGGTCGTTTTATCCAGTTACAATATATTTTATTTATTGTATAGAAACTTCTAATTTATATTGTTTTATTTACATAACCACAACTTTCATCTCCCTCTGGAACAACTTCTGCCTTCGTTTTTTTTAAACAAGACAATGTTGACTAGTAACTCTTTTGATGACGTAACTGTTTCTATGTTCCCCGAGTCTTATTGATTAATCTTTTTTATCCTGGTTGTCAAGGTTGGAAGTACTTGTTGTTAAGCAAACTTTGGAAGCAGTAGTTGCTAATGGAAACCAAACTTTAGAGTTTACGTCGCTAAGCAGAATAATTTTAAAACTATTTTATTGGTCCGAATTGTGCTGTCATTTCTTCCAACAAGCCTAGCAAACAGATTATAAGTTTCGGTTCTACTAAATGAATTTCTGGTTTAGTGTCAAAGTAGGACACAGCTTACGAAAGCCGCGATTGTGTCGTACGTCATCGAATCAAGGAAGTATCGCGGAGCAACTTAAGCTCGTGCTGTTCTTGTCTTATTCTTTCTAGACACGTGCTAATTATAGAAGGAAATATTCTCTTCTTTCATTCAACATTCATAACATGATGTCAGCAAAAGTTGTTGCTTGACGTTAAGCACAACGCAACACAAGGGGCTATCTGTGCTTTGCCTATCAGGGGTATCAAAACCAGATTTTTAAAGTTGTGTGTCCGTGGAAATGCCGTTATGCCACTGGGAGGAGGGCTTTCTGAGCTGATCACACCAGAGAACCAGAGCAAACAATTTTACGTTTTCTTTGATTTTAGTTTCAGTGCTTTACAGGCCCTGGGATGGCCAGGTGTTTAAGGCACGCGACTCGTAATCTCAGAATCGCGGGTTCGAATCCCTGTCACACCAAACATGTTCGCCATTTCAGCCGTGGGGGCATTATAATGTTACGGTCAATCCCACTATTCGTTGGCAAAAGAGTAGCCCAAGAGTTGGTGGTGAAGACTAGCTGTCTTCCCTCTAGTTTTACACTGCTAAATTAGGGACGGCTAGCGCAGATAGTCGTCGTATAGCTTTGAGCGAAATTCAAAACTAATCAAACCAGTGCTTTACAGTTAATATAAGTATAGAGATAGTGAACGAGTTTAGTACGCATGTTTCTAAGCCAGTTGTAAATTAATTAATCCTCAAGCTCTCACTGATTCCACAAGTCATATCTTAATTTTATTCACTGTTTTGTTTTGTTTTATTATTATAATAAATTATTTCTTGTGGCTTCTTACTTCCAATTATTCAACATAACTCACTATCGTGATTTTACAGAAAACAAAAGGATGTAAAACTATGGACAAGGAACAAAATTTTCAACCTACATATTCTATATTAAACTGCTGGTCTTCCATATTAGCCCAGTTGATTTATTGACGTTGGATGATAGTGACAAGTTGCTTACAGATACGTAGGTAATACCTTAAGGTTCTCCGATTATTAGAAACGATTGTCGAGGAACATATACACGTATTTCTACAAAATGTTATTTGATTTATATAATATCAGTTTATACTTTCTTTTCCCAAGACACGATTTCTTTCAGCTACAGTAAGATAATTTTGAATAAGCGACTCGTCCCCATGGAGAGTTTAGTTACGATAACAGTTATATTTACGTAAATAACTGTTTATGTAGGTGGGTTTCATGTTTTTTTTCAATATAATATTCTTTATGGGGTACTTTACATTATTAATACAAAATAAAAATGAAAATCACCCCTTACCTTAGGGCTTAGTTCCTCTTGCTTCGTGGGAGGTCTTAGTATAACTACACGCAAACGTAGGTATTTCATGCATTAAAAACAGACAAAACAAATGATAGACTTAATATAGTTAGGCTTGCTTCTTAAATAAATACTTAACAATACAGGTACTGTTTAAACTTTAAAGTTAATTGCTAATTACTTAATTATTTATAAAGATGTTTAATGTACTAACTTATTATAAGATTTTAGATTACACTTTATACTATTCATATAGAAGCACCAGAAGGCGATGATGTCATAGTTCAATGAAGTGACACCAGAGGGTATGCTAGAAGAGGGTAGGATTTGTTTTGTAATGACAAGTAAACCACTTGAAGTAAAAATGTATCTCAGGACGGCTAGTATGGGTATTAATACTTTTACTAATAAAACAGAGAACAACGTTTCGACCTGAAGATAATCTAAGAATTTTTTCTCTGATTTATTAGTAAGAGTAATATTTGTTTGTTTGTTATTAAGTATAAAGCTACACAAAGAGCTATTTGTGCTCTGCCCACCACGGGTAACGAAACCCGGTTTCTAATAGAATAAGTCCGCAGATGAACCGCTGTGCCGCTAGGGGCAGAGGGTAGGCAGATGAGGTCATCTATGATAAACACATAGATAGCAAATGTATCACAATAGGGTGAAGCACATAGGATATTAATGTGTCTCAACATGTGATTACATTTTTAACTTTACTGTTGGGGTCAGTAACAATCAGAGTCTTAAAATTTATATCCTAGTTGTATAATATTTTATCTATAGTTATCGGTGATGAAATGTTTCTGATCTGTATTACATTATATTTTCGCCTTATAAGTAAAACTTATACTAAGTCTGCTAGTTTAGTTTTTAATTCTTATTATTATCGTAAAATGTATAGTTTGTGTATATATGTACCTGAATTACGTACGTTTTACAAAGGCAAATGTTGTTACTATAGGCGGATAGTGTTATTAAGAGCAGTGTTAGTATACCTTTGTACAAGGTCCGGCATGGCCAAGCGCGTTAAGGCGTGCGACTCGTAATCCGAGGGTCGCGGGTTCGCATCCCCGTCGCGCCAAACATGCTCGCCCTTTCAGCCGTGGGAGCGTTATAATGTGACGGTCAATCCCACTATTCGTTGGTAAAAGAGTAGCCCAAGAGTTGGCGGTGGGTGATGATGACTAGCTGCCTTCCCTCTAGTCTTATACTGCAAAATTAGGGACGGCTAGCGCAGATAGCCCTCGTGTTGCTTTGCGCGAAATTCAAAACAAACTATAGCTTTGTAAGGTATATACATACTTAAACTTGTCCCAACGTATTTTTATAGATCTTATTAATATATTGAATTGTATATTATAAGTTTTACAATGAAGGATGGTGTTTCTAAAGATAGGCAGTGTTACTGTACTTCTATAGAACTACATACGTATTTAAACTTGTTTCAACTTATGTTTTCATTTTTATATTTAATCGTGTGTGTGTGTGTGTTTTTTTTGTTTTTTTTTTTTGTTATAGCAAAGCAATATCGGGCTATTTGCTGAGTTCACCGATATTTAATTGTACTACGTACACCTCACAAAGTCGAATTGTGTTTCTCCAGGCAGAAAATTTTACTAACACATTTAACACTCTAAATAAAAGTTGTTCATTTCGACTACCAGGCATAGTCACGTCTATTTTATTCTTTAGTGATATCGTGGTCGCTGTCAAATTGACTATCTAAAATGTATCAATAAGCAAGATGACTATAAGTACGTGGGTACATGAGCGCAAGAATACTGGTGACAGCACACAGATACACTGGATACATAAGATATATGGATGGGTAGGGACTTACGGGCCACCCTGTACTTTGTGGTCAGGAAGACCAACACCATAGTCAGCATTAACTTATGAATTGACACTCTTGATGTTTCTTATAGCATTAAGGCGCAGTTCAAACAAATGATTGTATACATACATTTTGTTCCATAAATACAACAACTGAAACGTAACCAGGACTAAACTTTCCAAGAATTTATTTATTTATTTATTTACTTTTATTTGGAGGGGGAATAAATTTCTTTCACACAAAATAAATCCTACCTAAATAAATCTTATTTATCGACCACTACTATTTCTTCACTGTTTTATTTGACAATTGTGTTTTTATATTGTTGTGTGCGTGTGTTGGAATATTCGAATATGAAATCAAATAATCAATACATTTATTATTACAATCCACAACGATCTAAGTTATGACTGAAATAAGCTCTCTTTATGTTTTTAATACTCGCGCTGACACTACACGTGCGGGAAATGCATCCGATTCGTCTCGTGGTCCGCAGCGCAAATCGAGTACAAATGAAAAGCGGCTACAATAGGCGCGAGCGAGACTATCTCTTTTCCAGAGGGTGTACCAGGTCGAGTTTATCTGAAGGCGGGAGTTCCTTGTGCAAGGAGGGCTGTAGGTGTTATTTGTGAAGAGAGGTTGATCATTCCTCAAGGTGGTCGAGGGGAGATTTAGGGGCTCACATACAACAATACATACACAGGGGGGAGTGAAGACGGCACGGTCCACTCCTTAACGGCAGCCGAAGGTAGGGATGACACTATAAACCAAAGGGAGCGGGGAGGGGAGAAATCATACACAGCAATATTTTGTAGCACATTAGAGAATTACATATGACGTTTATAGAATTTATAATGACCGAAACTTGTATTGACACTGCACAATTGCTATGCAACCGCGCAGATAACGGAAAGAAGAAAATCCAGGTAAATATTAATCGTTTATGTCTTATTTTCCTATACCATGTTTCAATAAAACAATATAAGAATACGAATGTCTAACTTTCTAGATTAGCTGAAGTGAATCCATTCGTATGTTTTTGTACAACTCGTTATTTGTAAACAAGGATGGTTGCCCGTTACATTGTGTAGGTCTGTACTACTGTAATCTAGTAGTAGTAGAGTAGGAATATTTATATTTAGGTAATGTTTTGAAGCAAGTATGAAATCGAAAACATTTCCCAGTCTTGACGTCACAAATGCACATATTTGGTATCTTGAATGCATATCCTGTGGTAGAATCAAAAGCTCGCAATGATCCATGTTGCTGCTCTGTTAAATTTAGCGTCAACCACACCGCTGCTACAAAGATTTGTTACGGCCACCGCTACACAGATGAGTGTTGTATATTCATTAAAAAGGACCTCGTCTGTTATTATTTTATAGACTTTTGATAATGAAAGATGACATACGATAATACGTAAATAATAAATCCTTATTTTCAATAAATCAGCAGAGCTACAAATGCTAAAGCGTACACACTTATGCGACGTGTGTATTATGGCGGGACCCACTGACACAGCCAACAATGGAGTTACAAATGGGGCGCCAAGACAAATAATTTGAAAACAGCGAAAAAGTGAAATATATATTGTGTTTAATGTGTGTGTTTTTTTTAATTTAATATTACAAACTATCTAAAAATCTCTTTAGGTACAAAATGTATTTAAATTTTTAAACTCTATACTTGGAAATCGAATGGTGCGAGATAGGAGCCAGCGTCAGGCCGTACACTATGAATAGAAGGCCTGTGATCCTGCAAAATATTCCCCCAACTCCTCTCCCTTCTTTGCTCTCATGGAACATTCTCAGGGAACTTTTTATGGGGTCCCTCCTACAATCCATACCACATCCATACCGGTGAGAGAAATGTAGGATCCGGGGGATATTGCATCGAATCATGAGCAACCGAGTTGTGTAGTTAAAATAATAAAAATTGTATAGCCTTACAAAAATCGGGGGATTCTATGGATCACGCATTAGCATGCGTATGCGTCTGCAGAGATTTCCTTGTGTTCACTCTACAGTCCACAATGCCTTTCGACAGTCTTCAATTTTTTTCAGTGATCTGTTTCTTTGTTCTTTGGGGAAACCTTTTTTCTATTGTCAAAGATACCAAACTGTTAATTATCACAGGCATCTTCATGCTTACATTATAGAGTCAATGAGAAGCTATGAACTCCTGAGCATTCCAGATCTTTATGATCATTACCCATTGCCTTGTTATGTGAACAAAGGTGAAAATATGATCATCCTACATCACTACATTCGTGGCGACTGAATGATGACAAATTTTAAACAGCAACTTAGCATTCAAGCCTTGGCCAGTATCCTTTAAGCTGGAAAATTTGTCAAGTCTGCCTAGATCTACTGCTTTGCTGTTGTCGCAAGGGAAGTCTATTGAGAAAGAAGGTCGCTTCCATTTACTGAATGCGGTCTACACTGAGGTTTCCAACTATACCTTGTAAGTGCTGTGAAGTGAATACCATGTGTACCATTTCTGATTGCAAGCGTGTAATTATATCTCTTCAGATGTCTTCATCTGTATTTGATAGCCTGCCCAACCTCTGTTTTTCAGATATCCCACTACAAGGCAGAATGATCAAGTAGTGGATGAAATATGTAAGCACTACCCTCAGCTGTCAGATGTTCCAAATCTAACGCCCCAAGGTGTTCGTTAAGTACTATCCACATGTGCATTATGTTATGTTTGTTGTGAAATATATTTTCATCACAAATATATTCTTTTATCTATGCATTTGAGTTTATGAGCGCAAAAGCCAATGAACCAAATACCAAATACAATTCTTTCTAAAGTACATAACAGGAATGACCATATCACCACTTGTAAGGGTATAAATTTATTCTGCAAGAAATATATTCATTAGTTACAAAATAAATTAAATGGTATTTTTGTGTTGCATAATATTAGTGAAGAAACAAGTGAAAATTTTGTGGGAAGTTATATTTTTTAAAATACACACAAGTACATATATCTACCAAGGAGGGGCTGTGGAAAATACTGTTTTGATACTTTGAAATATTTGTTGTGTTGTATACGATGTAACATGACTCAACTAATGAAACTCAACTAAATTGACGCTAAAGAGAATACATTGTCAAGATGAACTCGTACAACTGATTTATTAACCAGTATGTGTATGACTTTGTTTCTCAGATTAAACCTGAAAAATGCCAAAAATGGTTTAAAAGAAATACTGTTTAAAGTAATTATAGTTATACCAGGGCAGTTTTGTTATTCATTCTCAATAGAACTCATTCTGTCAATTTTAATTGCAGGAGCTGTGGAGGATAAGGCTTCGTCAGAAATTCTAGAATAATAGAAAGCGGAAGGATTCATCATTACCTATAGTCCAAGAAAGAAAGAAAAAGATGAAAACTGCAACAGATGAAACCACATCTCATAACAGAGGCTATATGGATTAAAGCAATACTTGTGTGAAAAGCCAGTTGGGGAGGATGAAATTCCACCGAAAAACACAAGGAATGGATGAAAACTCGTCTGTATTGCAAAAAAAAGGTGATCTTTGTAAAGTGGACTTGCTTATGGATAAAACTCTGCATGATCGTAGGAAACTGGTCATTGACAACACTCCTGTAAATGAACTTATAGAGCATTATACTTTCCTTGTGGCATCATCAGCACAGCTATTGAATGAATTTAAGCGGCTAGGAAATGATGCAGAAAAAGGAGTGTCCAACTTTCTTAATATAAGGACTCAGTAAATTCTCACCTACAGGACAGAAACATATCATCAGAAAATAATCCATTGGTAGCATTTCTTATGAAACAGTCCTCACACATGTCTGATGTTACATCTAGTATTGCCATTCTTGGTATCCGTTTTCTTCTAAAAGAAAGTGAAAGTATCATGGTGGGTACTGAAGTTAGGGAACCTGTTGAGAGTGGTATATACATTCAATGTGGTTCAATTTCTCAGTTCTGTGATCAGGAATTCAAACTATATGTTGATGGTTTTGATATTTGTGCCACTGAAGATTTTGTGGAAGCATTCACGATGTATATAGGGAGTTTTTATATCTTCAACTTTACATTTCCAACAAAGTTCAGTTGTTTGTTTTCAACTTGTTGCTGCATTTTGAATTTTATTTTGGTACATGTATATTGGTGTACACTTGTGTTCAGTTTGGAATAAAAATGGTGATGCTAAAATGCATTTTATATTATTTAGGATAGTGGTAGGTTACTGGGATTTAGGTTGAATCATCAGATGGCTGCGGGATTGACTGCTCAGTGATGGTTCTGCTGACCACAACTGACTGAAGATGGTCTCTTTGCCTAACAGTGACATTGCAGAGGTGGTCCTGACCGGGTCATCATGACTTATCTTCCATGGTCGTTGGATAGTTAAAATGACAACAGTCCATTGTGAATGAATGGTCATAATGACAACCGCTCCTTAGACGAATAGGGTCATACTGACTATGTCATGACTACTCTGTTGTGGTTTGCAGGTAGGCAATGAGATTATTGTCAGGTAGTCAGCATTGGTCAGAATGACTACCTAACGAAAGTCATAACAATTATCATAGACCAGTCAAATGTATTACCTGCCAGGTATCCCTGCCACCATCACCTGACTATTTTACGACTACACAATAGTAAAAATGACTAATATTTAATAGTCATATTAGGTAGTCATCGATTTTAGCGACTACTTAGAGAGTCTTTTTCGGCATCGCTTGACTATCTGATTGACTATTCAAAAGTCGTCGCCTTGACTGGTTCTTATTTTGAATGAACATTCTTTGAAATATAATTATAATTTTTACTTCTATATTTAATTTGAGTTACACATGTGTTCTTTGTTTTGTATGCAACACATTTATAACTAATTCATTTGTATTTATTTCTATAATTAATATATTGTATAACTTATTAGCCATAGAAAGGGAATTTATTAAATCTCTAAATAATATACAGTAATTTAATTTTTGATGTTTAGTTTTATAAGCTCATATGCTTCGCCAAAATTTAGTTTTAAAAAGATTGTACATAAACAGTTGTGTTTAAACATTACCATAGTAGAAAATTATATTCTTATACGTCTATGGATTTTCTAGCAATTTTTTCTGTAAACCTTGTTTGTTGTTGGTATGGAAAAAAAAAAATCATTTTAGTGCTGATTGATCTCTACTAAAACTAATACGTTTCCACTTCTAACCGAGATTACCTTTGAAAGTATATTATAGAAAAGTCACATACAGAAATTCTAAACAATGTGGGTATTTAAAACCTATTGCTTATTAAGTCAAACTCGTCAAATAGTTGACACGATCTGCCTCTCCATCTAACTAACTAAATAATTAAAAGTAAATGTGAAAACAAGTTAAATAATACATTTGAAATGCAGAGTATGCTTATATTATATTGAAACAGTTTACGTAAGTTGTACAAACTTTACATAAATTCAAAATAGTAGATTATATTATAATTTATTAGCAGTAAAATAAAAGACATGACAAGAAAAGACACATTATGTAAAGAAAATTGTATACCAGTGTTTTATTTTGTAAAACATTTAGTTTTATTAATGTAAACTTAATTTAAAATTCTGTAGACATAATTTATTGAATAGTTCACATTACATAACGTAGATTAGAGTGTTCCGGTAATGTAGTTCCCCCCACCTCTTTTTGAATATTTATTAAGGATCCAACAGTATTTAGTCGACACCAGATGAAGACTGTCCATTATCCATTAATATACAAGAATTACAAGTTAAAATCTGTTTGCTGTCGTGTGAAGTATTTAGTTTAACAGTATCACATCGAATCGGATTGGCTAGGGATATGTAGATGTGAAATAGCAGCCACAACCTTCTGGAACATACTAACTTATTTAAATGTGAATAAAAATAGGAAGGACCTATTCAGGCTAAACTGTGGTGTTTATTTGGCCACCAGATAACAGAACGGTCTTGTACTTTTCTGTTCACACTGTACTTAAAAACAGATCTGCTCATTGTTCAGTGTGGTTACATACGTTATGGTTGAACTAAGAACATAGGTGTCGCTGTTAACCTGACGTACAGTGAACTTCTGAGTATTGATTGTAGAAACCGAACGTCAGCCATGAGATGGTGTAGTGATAGGTGCTGATCCTGGCTAACGAAGTGGCGAAGGTGCTTGAATAATTAAAATGTTTTATAAATAACGTAATATCCAAAGACTATTCTGGGTGTCTTAGTCGTCATTTTATTAAAAGTTTTAGCCTGACGTGATAGCAAATTTAAGGAATGCAAGTGGAACGTTTTCAGTCAACAATTTTTTTCCATTGAAAATCAATAAAAATAATAATGGCCAATACAGAAAATAATAACTAATAATTCTTAATTTTGTATTTGAGGATTTTGTTTGTAATATTGATTTGGAAAGGTAAAATTATCAAACTAAAAAATTCATCCTCGAAACAGGTGACGAACTTGAAAAGAAACCATTACTTGAGTATAGTATTATAGGATTCTGGTGTAGCCTTGTACGCTATTTTGCTTGGCTGAGAGTCGTAAAACCTTAGGTTCGAGTTGCGATATTTCGTTAAACAAGTTTCACATTTTAAACAACAGCAGTTAATCCCACTATTCGGCCAAGAGTACCGCTGTAGACGGTTGGTGTTGCAGAGTGGTTGCCCTCCATCTTATCAGTAATTCTCAGCTGGAGATGGTCACGCATTAACATATGTAGGTAGTATACTTATGAGCAACGAGCCATCTGAACATGAGGTTACTCTGCTCAGCCAAACCAAGTGGTTTTAATGTTACAAAATGTCGCCAGAGCAGCCCTCTAAAGGATAATTGTAAATGAAACACTACTAAATTTTAAACGTTTTTTCTGGAAGTGTAAAAACAAATAATTGCTGCTGTAGTACGTACATGGTCGTTTTGTTTTGTTTTTAATTGGAAACTCTTGAAAGAAAAACCAACCCTTTATCTAGGAATTGAGGTTAAATATACTGAATATATACATCAGAGGGGGGTTAACAAGTGCCACTCAGACATTCAGAAGATTCAACGTCAATAAATATAAATGATATAAGATATCAGCTGAGAGACAACATCACATAGACCACTCCGGACAAGGAAACTTCATTATGTAGTTTGTTTACAATCTCTTCCGGAACGATGCCCAGCGTGACTGATGTATTTCGAAAAGTGTAAGATTAAGTGCCACAGGGCTAAAAACTTGTGTCACAAGTGTAATTAAATTTTAATTGTAGTATATTATTTCGTAATGCACGCCAGCTGTTTGTAACATCAACTTTATACTTCGAGCCAAAGGGCAATAGTTTGTATTAGAAAAAGTAATATTTCTGTTTTAATTGTAAGATAATTCTTAAATACAAAATAAGTCATGATGTAACTAATATTTGAAAAATAATAAAAGTGTTATTACTGTTGGCTGGTAGCTTATGAATTTAACAAAATAAACAAAATACCTTTAAATATTGTCGAAACACATTCAGTCTAGCTCTTCTGTGCTCATTACCATATCAATTAATCATGACACAGAAGAGCTAGACTGAATGTGTTTCGACAATATTTAAAGGTATTTTATTTATTTTGTTAAATTCATAAGCTACCAGCCAACAGTAATAACACTTTTATTATTTAGTAATAAATAATTTAGTAGTATAAGACTAGAGAGGAGGCAGCTAGTCATCACCACCCACCGCCATTTCGTGGGCTACTCTTTTACTAACGAATAGTGCGACTAACCTTAATGTATTTATTAACGTCCCCACGCTGAAAGGGCAAGCATGCTTAGTGGGACGGGGATTCGAACCCGCGACTCTCTGATTGCAAGTCAAGCGTCTCCTAACCACGTGTTACGAAGGGTTTTGTTTGTTTCTTGATAAACACCAAGCTGAACAATTGGTTTTAGGTTCTCTGGCACTCGATTTGTAGCATTCTAAGCCAATACATTTCATCTTAGCACTGCATGGGGCTTTTTTTTGTATTAGAACAATTTCCAACTCATATTTATAATAATACATTAATTTTCTTTGGGTTTGTGAACCAGTTTGTCGGTGGAGTTTGTTTTCTTTCTCTCAGACATTTTGTTAATATTTGGCGACACATTTTTAGATACCAGATTACCGATTTGGTATTCCTGCTTCTGTTCTGATGTTGTTATTTAGAATCTGTAAATGCTTGTCGAATCAAGAACTGTTTTTTTGTAATCCTTTCTCTGTCCTCACTAGCTACCTTTGCATCAGATTTCATATTTCAAAAGACATTGTATTCATTAGAACTCACTGGTTTTGAAATTACTGCTATTCAATGCATCATCATTCGCAAGCCCCCAGCAAAATTCAGTAAATAGAGCCCCAGAATGATAAGAAAACTAAGAAGAAAATTGAAAAGCATACAATCTGGGACTCTTTCATTTGTGGGGCACTGGGCAAATGTTCAGATTGTCCAGATGGTTTTGTTTGTTTTTAATTTCTCGCAAAGCTACACGAAGGCTATCTGCGCTAGCCGTCCCTGATTTAGCAGTGTAAGACTAGAGGAAAGGCAGCTAGTGATCATCACCCACCGCCAACTCTTGGGCTACTCTTTTATCAACGAATGGTAAGATTGACCGTCACATTATAATGTTTCCACAGTTGAAAAGGCGAACATGTTTGATGTGACAGAAATTCGAACCCATGACCCTCAGATTATGAGTCGACCCCCTAACCATCTGATCATGCCGAGCTTGCCCAAAAGGTAAGACTGCCGTGACTCAATATATAACACTAGAAAAAAAAACCTTCTCAGACGCCAATGAGATCAAATCTGAAAAATGTTGTGCGGGAAAGGTAAATATCAGACCTATCTTATAGGCCTAGCATGGCCAGGTGGTTAGAGCGCTCGACTCGAAATTTGAGGGCTGCAGGTTCGAACCCTGTCACCGATCACTGTCGTCCTTTCAAAAGTGAAGGCGTTTTAACGTCATGGCCAATCCAGTTATGCGTTGGTAAAATAGTAGTCCAAGAGTTGGCGACGAGTGGTGTTGACTAGTTACCTTTCCTTTAGTCTACTGTTGCTAATTTAGAGGAGCTACATGCGAAATTCAAAAATAAAGGAACATTCAATAGTTGAGTATAATTAATTAACAGTCTGATAATAGATTAACTGTGATCACGTTTAAGTTGCATCTTATCGATTGGTTGTTCTATATGTTGCATGCTTTAATTAGTTAGAGCCACAGGAAATCTGTTAACTGTCAAAGCTTTCATTAGTTCTGGTGAACCGAATCTTTAAAACGTGGTCTGTGATCAAATGAAGTAACGTGACTTAACGTTTTGTGGTTGTTTAAGAATTTAAAACTGAGTTTATTCATTGTTTGTTTCTTTTGAATTAAGCTCAAATCTACACAATGGCCTAAATAAACGTTTCAAGACATATTTTACAACTATTTAAAAATTCTTCATGTTTAAAGATATTCAAAAAAGTTATCGGGATTTCTTTAGATTTCTAATTAATTTATTAAGTATTCTTTAAGTTGGATTTGTTGATTTATTATGAAAATCAATCATAATTTTAAGTTTCCATATAGTACAACAATATTTAGCAAAATTATGGAAATAAATGACGTAGAAATGATTAATTACTTTTCCAGTTTAAGACAGTTTGTTCCCACCAGGACAGCGGTGAGCCTACAACACTAAAATAAGCGGTACAATTCCCTTCGGTGGACACAGCAGATAGTCCAGTATGGTTTGGTTATAAGAGAAACACAGAGTACAGCTTTTATTCTTTTGAGATTTCAGTAGCATTTAAGACAAACAGAACTTTTTTTGTGTGCTCATACTACGAGTGAGTTCTTAGTCAATGATTAATTATTTACTTAACCACTACTATGACACTTTTACCGAATATGAATAAATAATGATAAACGTGAATTTGTAGCATACTATTAATCACGTACAAAAATGATCAATTTGTACACATTCATTCCATTGAAAAGAAGTGTACAAATGTTTCAAAGCCATCAAGTTCTGAAATTAAGAATAAAATGATAATAAACGCTCCATTAAGGCTTAAAGTACTTTCGACTTAAAAAAAGCAAATAAAACGATAGCTGATATTATTCAAACACGTTTGTTTGTTTTTGAATTTCGCGCAAAGCTACTCGAGGGCTATCTGTGCTAGCCGTCCCTGATTTAGTAGTGTAAGACTAGAGGGAAGGCAGCTAGTCATCCTTACCTACCGCCAACTCTTGGGCTACTCTTTTACCAACGAATAGGGGGATTGACCGTAACATTATAACGACCCCACCGCTAGGAGTGCGAGCATGTTTGGTGTGACGGAGATTCGAACCCGCGACCCTGGGATTACGAGCCAAACGCCTTAACATGCTTGGCCATGCCGGACCCTATTCGAACACGCTGCCATACTAACATCCTTCTCTTCTTATGCAAGTTCGAAATATGCTGTTTCAAAGTTGAAAACAACAATCTAATTCAAATGTCACTTTCTCAAGCTACGTGTGACGTTTTAATGTAATTTTTACAATTTATATCTCTCAGTAGTGCGAATAAAACCACCAAGGAATTTTTTACTTTGCGAAATAATGTACTTTTTTATCTTCTGTGACCTTTGACACATCAAAGAAAGTTAAGCCTTTTTACGTTTGTAGGAAAAAATGCCGTATAAGACAGGAAAGGAAAAAATAAAACAATAACGTACAGAAGTCCTTAGTGGTAAGTGTAAAAACAACCAAACTTCGAGGTTCGTTTAACTTACACAAAAAACCCCAAGACTAGAAGTCTACTAAACTCATACAAACCCTTCAAGGTCAAAGTTAAATCAACTTATAGAAACAACACAAAACTAAAGTTAAGAGTCACTCGACTAATACAAACAAACAAAAACAACAGTATTTACTCGACTTATACAAACAACTCAGTACCAAGATTTATTCAGTTTTCACAAACAAACCGAAATAAAAGTTTCCCCAACGTGTAACTTCACTTATACAAACAATCGAGCAGTCCAAAATCATGACTTGCTTTATTTTTAGAAACAAACAAATAGCTCAAGGTTAAGAGTCACTTAACTTCTACAAACAGTAAAGTAGTCGAATAATAAAATTCACTTAACTTGCACAAACTATCAAATAGTCTCAGATCAAAATTCTCTTAATTTGTACAAACAATTAAACAGTCCAAAATTAAGATTTGTTTTATTTGTAGAAACAATAAAATAGACAAATATTAAGATAAACTTAACTTGCACAAACAGTACAAGAATGAAATTCACTTAACTTATACAAACAATCCAATATTAATCGACTAACTGAAACAAACTGAGATCGAGATTCACTCATCTTCCACAAACAACAAAAGACCAGAACGCATCAGATTTACACAAACAATATGTTGATCCAGAGGCACCCTTTTGCCTTCTAATGCATTTGCGACGAGTTTACGTACTTACAACACTAAAATTCGTGGCTCGATTCCCCCTTTTAAAGAAGACAGACAGCCTACTGCGTAGATTTGTGCTAAAACTATCAAAGAATCCAATTCTTAACCTTTTCAAGTAACCCAGGGCCAGAAGACGCTTACACAAACAATTAATCTAACTTGAAGACATAATGAAAAAATGAGGTGAACTTAATGTATTACTTCCTAACATCTTTTTTCTTGTATTCTCTTTTTGATGTAAAAAAAATAAAATAACATAAGTTGAAATGGTTGTATTGAACTTCCCTGTGTTAAGCCTAATAATCATATTACTAATTACACAAGTGGTAACTGCAAAAAAACTCTTCCTAGCTAATACCTTCTCATAGATACGAATTATATGGGATGTCGTTATGCGTTAAATAAAGTTCCTGAATGAAAATAAACTGATCGAAGTTTTAGACAGATTCAACGTTTCAATTTTTACTGAAACGTTAGCCATTCCTTACAATTAAATTTGCGCAGAATTCGAATTTAGAAATGGATGAAGGGCTTTTAAGATTTTATTTCGAATATGTTTGAATAGGATTATAAGTTTTGAACTTATAATGTGGGTTTCAGCGCTCAAAAACAGGCAAATTTGTTTCTTTTCTATTCTAGGATGACACTCGTCTCGTAAACGCTGCTATAACGTGTTTTAGAGGTCATTAGCATAAAGGTTTTCAGCTGGATGTTTCCATAGTATTATTATCTAAAGGTTTGGAACTTATTCTTTCGTCTAAACCTAAACTTATGACATTTTCACAGAACGTAGGTCACAGACAGATGTGAAGAAAATATATCATGTGCCGTTTAAGCTCCATAGACTCTCCAAAATAAATTATAAAACGATTTCTACAACGTGATCCTTGTAAGTAAGAGCATTTTTTGGTTCGTAAATTACGCTTTCTATCATAAGTTCTTATAAGTTCAACGGACCGTCTAAATCACAGCAGTATTAGTTGTTGAAGGGAAAATTGCATCATTTAATCTTCTCCGATTCTATTGGGAATAAAGTAGCGAAAGACATCCGTAATTGTAGTAATCCATTCAGAAGTAATAATAATAGAAAAAGATATTGTACAGTTTGAACTGTATCTGTGCAGAGCTAAGTTAATGTGAGCTGAGTAGCTTTGAAGTAAAAAAAAGAAAGTGAAATTTGTCTAAAAGTTACTTACGTAAATTGAATAACAGCAGTCGCTGTGATTCGATTTGACAAAATATGCACACATATATTTATATACATATATAATAATAAAAATAAAAGCAACATATACTTAGTTTATATCGAACCGAACAAAAACATTCGTACCTAAGAGAATCAAGTTAGCCATTTGTAGATTTATTAACCTTTGGTCTGTTTTAACAGTAATTTTGTTTTACAAAATGCTGGAAGGATTGTTTGTTTCTTTTTTTTGAATTTCCAGCAAAACTACATGAGAGCTTTCTCGTTTACCCTAATTTAGCAGTGTATGACTAGAGGGAAGGCAGCTATTCATCACCACCCACCCTCCAACTCTTGGATAACTCTTTTACCAACGAATAGTGGGATGACGGTGTGTTATAACACCTCACGGCTGAAAGGGCGAGCATGTTTGGTGTCATGAGAATTCGGGTTCGCGACCCTCAGATTACGACTCGAGCGCCCCTAACCACCTAGTCATACGGGGCCCACTGGAAGGAAACGAAGTTTAGTAAAGATATGTAATTAATTACGAATTGTATATCTTCAGTAAGAATAAACATTATAATATTTATGTGATGCATAGTTGACAGTATACACGAGTAAAACAACATTTTGAGCTTACAGTGGGATGGAAACCAGAGCCATATACGCTTCAGTTTCACCGAAACAAATCCGCAAAACAAACTGTTTGTTTAATTAAAATAAATGGAAGATGGGAGAAACTTCCCCTTAGTGCTGAACGTATATAAAGCACGTGCAATTCGTGTCGCGACCGGGTTTCAAAAATGTCAACTAACTCCGTTTGCTAAAGTAAAAAACAACAGACAGTTGCCATTCATTCTACAAAGTTTTATCAATATTAACTTCTGATCAACGAAAGTTTCTAACATTCAACATCGAATATATCTAATTAAATGTACTTCTTTTATATACGTTTATTCACTTGTATGCTTTTACTTCTAACTATATTTTCGGCGGTAAACCCAGTAAATGTCTCCCGACATTCAACCAGCTTATAGTAGAGCAATGTTAGTCTTGGAATGATGTACTAAGATAATCAAAAAATATAATAACACATTATTAAACTAGTCAAACTCTTAATTATAGTAACATTAAAGATTTAGTTGTGCGTTTTAGAGCAGAGCCACGTTGGACTATCCGCTGTGCCTATCACGGGAATCGAACTCTGCATTTTAGTATCATAAGTCTTTAAACTTACGGATATCACAATGGAGTGCGTAATACCAAAAAAAATATAGTGTTGCTCACTTGTTATGCATAAACAATAACTGTTAGTATTTATGTTACGGAGGTTTTTAGACCTAATCGCGAGCGAATAAATGAAACTCTTAGGCACTTCTATAAAAAAAATGCTTTGTTTAGATATCAGCTAACAGGATGTCTGTAGTAACATAGGAAGTGATTTCCTTTTCTTTCACAAAAGATCCCGTACTAAATTTACACCCTGTCTTATCAGCTTATTATCAGGTCGTTTCATAAGTAATGTGTCAAATTTTAGGTTCAGAAAAAGAGAGGGATTTCAAACGCTTTCAATGTTATTTAATTATTAATGTATGTTCCATTATTATTAATTACTTCATGCCAATGATTCACAAACTTCTGAATGCCACTTCTATAACATTCTTGGGGTTTGGAGGAATATAATGTAAAGAGAGTAGTTTTGACATCTTCATGTGTTCCAAACTCTTTTCCATCAAGATAGTTCTGCAAACTTTGGAATAGATGATAATCAGATGGGCAAGGTCTGGAGAATAAGGAGAATGTGGAAGTTTTTCCAGTCTAGTTCTTCAAACTTTGCAGATGTGATCCTTGCTGTTTGGGGCAGTGCATTATCCTGGTGTAACACAACACCTTTACGATTGATCAAAGCAGGCTTCTTTTCTTTCAGAGCAACATTCAAGCGTTCTAACTGTTGACAATAGAGGTCTGATGTAATCGTTGAGTGGCAGCAACTCAAAATAGATCACACCAATAATATCCCACCAAACACTTTACAAGTCATTTTTAGGGTGTAGGCCCATTTTGGGCCATGCTTTAGCCGGTTTACCTGCACTGAGCCATTGTCTGCGGTGCTTAACACTTTTATAACATATCCATTTTCCATCTCCGGTTACTAATCTGTCCAAGAAAGGTAAGTTACATTCACGAGAGTTAGAGAAGTGCTCTAAGATTGGCTTCTGTCAAATCATGGGGGACCAATTTTCCAAGTTTTGACACTTTTCCAAGCTGTTGCAGATAACAATAAACTGTTGAATGGGTTGAATTAAACTTTTGTGCTGGTTCTTCAACTGTTACAGCACAATTTTCATCAAGTGCAACCAGCAGCAAGTCATCATTAAACTTAACAGGACAACCTAAACGTGGCGCATCATTTAAGCTGTAGTCACCTTTTTAAATTCATAAAGCATTATATGCCTAATGTGCGCCTCAGACACATCCATCTTCTAAAGAGTTTATTTGATTAATGATCTGAAAAAGTGGAGTTAAGTTAGTTTCTTTTATTTGTCTGAACATTTTTATACACGTCCTACTACATATTTTAGTCATTAAAGCCTTCTACAAACACAGAAATGATGATGTACTTTCTGTATTCAATTTTCGGACATTAATTATGGGATGACCTGATATAAAGAACTTTCACGTCAGCATACAACTGAACAACTAAATCCAATTGGCCTGTTCTAGACGCACGCGAGAACTGGTAATACAAATCTGATTAATGTTTCAAGTTCATGAATCGCCCAATAGTATACACACATGTACATGAATTTATAACTGTCTCCTAAGCCAAAACGTTATCCTACATTCTATTAAAGATTGTGCATCTAGAATATTAATAATGTTACTGTACACACTAATTAAATAATATTACATCCACGTAAGATTTCAGTTCCTCAAATGTTGTTTACGTTTGAAAGTAATACAATAGAAGTAAAAGCAGCCGACATGTTTGTATAAGTTACATATGGACTGGGACTGAACATCAGCTAATTATCTTACTATAAGTTACATGCTTTTGTTTGTATATATCTATATTAGTGCATATATCTTTCTGAACCCACCTTCCCCCCATAGCGGCACAGCAGGATGTCTACGGACGTACAACGTCGTATTATAACGCTCTCACGGCTAAAAGGGCGAGCGTGTTTGGTGTGACGTGGATTCGAACCCGCTACCCTCAGATTACGAGTCGAGCATAATCATCAGGCCATGATCTACGCCGCTATTTATATTTACGTAACTGACGTTAGTTTAAATATTTAGGTCTATGATCGAAACGTAACACCCATCAAATACATATCTTTTTTAGGGTGAAAGTAATCATTTGTATAGAATTAACCCACTGGCTGCGGCTGCTTTAAACGCGCGCGGGATTTTTGCAAGCCGTACACCTTTGTACGGCATCAACTGTCGGACAGGACTCTACCTTGTTCGGCGAATCAACAGTCACTGGGTTACTAAATATTTGTTATCTTCATGTACCGTTGTAGGTGTCGTGTTTTACATTCTGAGGATTTAACAGAACGTGAAATATTATTGTTTGCTTATTTATTAAGGGTAAGATTATCTAAGCTATATTTCTAAAGATGTGTAAAAAGTGTAACATTTCTTATAAATATTCAGCTTATCGAGAGGTTTAACTTCTCTATGATATGAAAGAATAGTGATCGAGAGATATTCTTTCTTAACAGTTTGATAATACGTACGATACTTTAAAGATTTGTTATGTAAAGAAGTTCCCGAACATGCAAGTATCCAAATATTTACATTATAAAATAAGTCAAAAAGCGTGAGTTTATTCAGAACTTTGTTATGTAAAAAACGTCACTAAAACGTTAAATTAGCCAGAGATTAACTTTTTATAAAATGCGATATAATATTTAGGCAAGGACGTTACAGAACGCGGAATTGTTTAGAGATTTTCTTTCTAAAGTTAACAAATGTGATTTTTTTACGCGACAAATGATTTTGTAATATTTTGTACGTGTTAAAAACAGAACCATCGTGACCTCTCTATCTCCAGATAGGATACGTTCTAAAAATAAGTCTTGTGTTTTAAATGCTTACCGCCTTTGTTCTTATAACGACTTCAAATTGGTGTGAAATTAATAGATATTAACGATTTTTTTTCCTCAAGAGTTCTTTTATATGAGGAGATTCATTGTAATAAAACTAGTGTTAACTATGTAATGTATGTTTTCTTACAGCAAAGCCACATCGGGCTATCTGCTGAGCTCACCGAGGGGAAAACTATGTAATAAGACAAGTGTCAGCCATCTGACAAGACTAGTGCCAACTATCTAATAACACTAGTGCCAACTATCTAATAACACTAGTGCCAACTATCTAATAACACTAGTGCCAACTATCTAATAACACTAGTGCCAACTATCTAATAACACTAGTGCCAACTATGTTATAAGAAAAGTGTCAGCCATCTAATAAAACTAGTGTCAAGTATGTACTGAGACTAGTGTCAGCTTTGTAATAAGACTTGTGTCAGTTATCTAGTAAGACTTGACAAGTGTCTTATAACACTAGCGTCAACTATGTAGTGACAATTACGTAATAACACTAGCACCAACTATCTAGTGAGATTAATGTTGCTTATCTACTGAGACTAGTGTTAAACATGTAGTGAGTTTAGTGTGAACAATATGTGAGCTTCAAATGTGGTGTTGAAAAGAAAGATAGTATCGAAGGCTTATTTTAGGCAAATTTAAACCTGAGAATCTGTTTAGTGATGGAAACAAGTAACATTTTCTCCGTTCATTACCGTGGAAGATTGTACGTTCATATTTGTTAAATTACGGCAGTTTTGGAATGCAAGTCACTCGTATTTGTATAGCTGTCATTATGCATGTTAACTGAACAATGTTCAAAAATGTTTTACAGATTTCAACAGATGTTCAACAGATGTATACATTACAGATGTATACGTTCTCTCCGAGGTTATTGGTTAATATACATAATAGACTGTGTATTTTCTCTGTTTACGCGCCTTCACCGTAAAAAACGTTAAAATAAAGTGATGGCAAGAGAAAATTTGACATCTCTCTCTCTCTGTGTATATTTCTGTTTATATGAATATTATAAAAGTGTTTTTTAACACGAGAGGGCGCATTTCGGACTGACGTTACGAAATAAGGTAGACGATAATCGGGAGAAGACGAGCTAACCAATACACATCCAGCTATCGATAAGGTCTGGACGCACTTTAAGGAAGAGAAAATTGTTAACGCGTTTTGTTTTTCTGGCCTCATATTATTTATGTATATAATAACTAAATTAAAAAGAAGTAATATGGGAATAAAAACTCGTCAACTTTGATGGTTTCCTATTTGAAATCAGTTGGTAATATATTTGATTTTATTTGTATGAAATTCTGAGTCGATAAGAAAAGAAATTTCTCTCTCGAGTCACAACGAGGAAGTTAAAAAAAAACAATAACAAACAACAACGTAAATAGAGTAGTAACTTTAACTTACTGAAGAGTAAATTGGTATGGAAACGTCCACAGGTAACGCAACGTTAAATAATAGCGAGACGATGAGCACAAAGTCATCAGCTGAAATGAAATGGTCAGTCGATAAAATAAGCATCGTATGTATGTATTGTATTATATTTATCTTCGCAGTTCTGGGGAACGCTTTGGTCATTGTGACTCTGGTACAGAACAAGAGGATGAAAACAGTGACTAATGTCTTTCTGATGAACCTAGCTGTGAGTGACCTCCTCCTTGGGGTCTTTTGTATGCCCTTTACCCTTATAGGCAGTTTATTGAGAAACTTTATTTTTGGGAACATTATGTGCCGTCTCATTCCATACCTCCAAGGTGAGTTTTTTGGTATCTGTCTGTCTCCTTATTCATCTCTTAAGTTTGATGGTACTTCTGATAGTGATGTCGCGAGAAGTTAGGAAAATAAGATTCTGTTAGTCATAGAAAAAATTATTTACTCAAAATCGATAACCTGAGAATCAGGATTTTAAGTTTTATTACAAAACTACATGGAGTTAGTAGGTTTTACGTTTCCTTGTTTCGATTTGATGTCGTAACTTTAAATCTTAATGTTGGAGATAAAACCAGTTAGTTAAAACGTAATAAATAACGAGATAATTTTGACGTCAGTTAAAAACATCTAAATCTCCAAAAATATAATATGACGGAAGTTCAAGTATTTTGTTGGATGTGTAGTTAAGACGGGATTCATATGTGTAAAGTAATGATAAGAGAAATAAAGAAAATATGGATACCGTACTAAGACAAGGGATCACCTGAGACGCAAGTTTAATGTGTAATATTGTGGCGTTCCAATAATATTTCTGTATCTCAGTGTAACAATAAAACAAAAACTCTCTATGATGAAACTTTTCAAACCCTTGGAAGAGACAAAACTGAAGAATTAATTGAGTTGGTGATACATAGACTGGACAGAGGAGTGGAACACCTAGAAGGAATCATGTGTAGATGGAGACCTAGACTTCACAGAAGGGCTGGATCATCTATGTGGAACCACATGTAGGTGGTGATATGGACTGCATTGAAGGCACAAAAAAGAACTGGTTCAATTATGCGGAACCAACTGTAGGTGGTAACGTGGGCTGCATAGAAAATAACGAAACAGCTTAGGTAAACTGGGCGCGACGTTGAGTTGGTGATGATATGGACAGCACAGAAAGGAATGACATGAGCTATATTAAAACACACAAACTAAATATGTCCCTTACCTAAAAAACAGAAGCTGATCCAAAAAAAAAATCAAATGTAGGGATTTGAACACTTTCTACCTCGTCACGGATCTTGTATCAGTCTTAACTTTTGTCATAATTGTTAGAGTTTTAATACGTAAACGGATGTAACAAACGAGTGTAAATAGTGTATTCCTTAATATAAATAAGGACAATTGTACCTTATATAAAACGATAAACCAAACTGGTGCATGCATCTGTAATATAAAGATGTAACTGTACCTTATGTAATATAAAGGTGTAACTGTACTTCATATAATGTAAAGGTGTAACTGTAGCTTCTATAATATAAACGCATATATGTACCTTCAATAATATAAAGATGTAACTGTACCTTATGTAATATAAAGGTGTAACTGTACTTCCTACAATGTAAAGGTGTAACTGTAGTTTCTATAATATAAATGTGTAACTGTACCTTCTATAATATAAAAGTGTAACAGTACCTTCTATAATATAAAGATGTAACTGTACCTTCTTTCATATAAAGGTGTAACTGTACAGCGAGTAATATAATACGAAGGTGTAAGTGTGCCTTCTATAATATAAAGTTGCAATTATACCTTCTATAATATAAATGTGTAACTGTACCTTCTATAATATAAAGATGTAACTGTACCTTGGATAACATAATGGTGTATCTGTGCCTTCTATAATATAATAGTGTAATTGTGACTTATATAATATAAAGGTGTAACTGTACTTTCTATAACATAGAGATGTAACTGTACATTCTACAATATAAAGGTGTAAATGTACCTTTTATAGTATAAAGGTGTAACTTTACCTTTTATAATATAAAGGTGTAACAGTACCTTCTATAATATAAAGGTGTAACTGTACCTGCTATAGTATAAAGGTGTAACTGTACCTGCTATAATATAAAGGTGTAAAGGTGTAATTGTGACTTATGTAATATAAAGGTGTAACTGTACTTTCTATAACAGAGATGTAACTGTACATTCTACAATATAAAGGTGTAAATGTACCTTTTATAGTATAAAGGTGTAACTTTACCTTTATAATATAAAGGTGTAACAGTACCTTCTATAATATAAAGGTGTAACAGTACCTTCTATAATATAAAGGTGTAACAGTACCATCTATAATATAAAGGTGTAACAGTGCCATCTATAGTATAAAGGTGTATCTGTACTGTGACTTATGTAATGTGAAGATGTAACTGTACTTCCTATAATATAAAGATGTAATTGTGCCTTGTATAAAATAGAGATGTATCTGTACGTTCTATAATATAAAGGTGTAACTGTATCTTCTATAATATAAAGGTGTATCTGTACCTTCTATGACATAAAGATGTAACTGTACCTTCTATAAAATAAAGATGCAACAACGACTTCGATAATATAATGGTGTAACTGTGCCTTCTAAAACATAAAGGTGTAACTGTACCTTCTATAATATAAAGATGTATCTGTACTTTCTTTAACATTAGGTGTAACTGTACAGTGAGTATTATAATATGAAGGTGTAACTGTGCCTTCTATAATATAAAGGTTTTATTGCGACTTATATAATATAAAGGTGTAACTGCGCCTTGTATAACATAATGGTGTAACTGTGTCTTCTATAGATGAAGGTATAACTGTACTTCCTATAATATAAAGGTGTAATTGTGTTTTGTATAACATAGAGATGTAACTGTGCATTCTATAATATAAAGGTGTAATTGTATTTTCTATAACATAAAGGTATATCTGTACCTTCTATAATATAAAGGCCTAACTTTGCCTTCTATAATACAAAGGTATAAGTGTACCTTCTATAACATAGATGTTATATCTGTACCTTCTATGACATAAACATGTAACTGTACCTTCTATGACATAAACATGTAACTGTACCTTCTATGACATAAAGATGTAACTGTACCTTCTATAAAATAAAGATGCAACAACGACTTCGATAATATAATGGTGTAACTGTGCCTTCTAAAACATAAAGGTGTAACTGTACCTTCTATAATATAAAGATGTATCTGTACTTTCTTTAACATTAGGTGTAACTGTACAGTGAGTATTATAATATGAAGGTGTAACTGTGCCTTCTATAATATAAAGGTTTTATTGCGACTTATATAATATAAAGGTGTAACTGTACCTTATGTAATATAAAGGTGTAACTGTACTTCCTACAATGTAAAGGTGTAACTGTAGTTTCTATAATATAAATGTGTAACTGTACCTTCTATAATATAAAAGTGTAACAGTACCTTCTATAATATAAAGATGTAACTGTACCTTCTTTCATATAAAGGTGTAACTGTACAGCGAGTAATATAATACGAAGGTGTAAGTGTGCCTTCTATAATATAAAGTTGCAATTATACCTTCTATAATATAAATGTGTAACTGTACCTTCTATAATATAAAGATGTAACTGTACCTTGGATAACATAATGGTGTATCTGTGCCTTCTATAATATAATAGTGTAATTGTGACTTATATAATATAAAGGTGTAACTGTACTTTCTATAACATAGAGATGTAACTGTACATTCTACAATATAAAGGTGTAAATGTACCTTTTATAGTATAAAGGTGTAACTTTACCTTTTATAATATAAAGGTGTAACAGTACCTTCTATAATATAAAGGTGTAACTGTACCTGCTATAGTATAAAGGTGTAACTGTACCTGCTATAATATAAAGGTGTAAAGGTGTAATTGTGACTTATGTAATATAAAGGTGTAACTGTACTTTCTATAACAGAGATGTAACTGTACATTCTACAATATAAAGGTGTAAATGTACCTTTATAGTATAAAGGTGTAACTTTACCTTTTATAATATAAAGGTGTAACAGTACCTTCTATAATATAAAGGTGTAACAGTACCTTCTATAATATAAAGGTGTAACAGTACCATCTATAATATAAAGGTGTAACAGTGCCATCTATAGTATAAAGGTGTATCTGTACTGTGACTTATGTAATGTGAAGATGTAACTGTACTTCCTATAATATAAAGATGTAATTGTGCCTTGTATAAAATAGAGATGTATCTGTACGTTCTATAATATAAAGGTGTAACTGTATCTTCTATAATATAAAGGTGTATCTGTACCTTCTATGACATAAAGATGTAACTGTACCTTCTATAAAATAAAGATGCAACAACGACTTCGATAATATAATGGTGTAACTGTGCCTTCTAAAACATAAAGGTGTAACTGTACCTTCTATAATATAAAGATGTATCTGTACTTTCTTTAACATTAGGTGTAACTGTACAGTGAGTATTATAATATGAAGGTGTAACTGTGCCTTCTATAATATAAAGGTTTTATTGCGACTTATATAATATAAAGGTGTAACTGCGCCTTGTATAACATAATGGTGTAACTGTGTCTTCTATAGATGAAGGTATAACTGTACTTCCTATAATATAAAGGTGTAATTGTGTTTTGTATAACATAGAGATGTAACTGTGCATTCTATAATATAAAGGTGTAATTGTATTTTCTATAACATAAAGGTATATCTGTACCTTCTATAATATAAAGGCCTAACTTTGCCTTCTATAATACAAAGGTATAAGTGTACCTTCTATAACATAGATGTTATATCTGTACCTTCTATGACATAAACATGTAACTGTACCTTCTATGACATAAACATGTAACTGTACCTTCTATGACATAAAGATGTAACTGTACCTTCTATAAAATAAAGATGCAACAACGACTTCGATAATATAATGGTGTAACTGTGCCTTCTAAAACATAAAGGTGTAACTGTACCTTCTATAATATAAAGATGTATCTGTACTTTCTTTAACATTAGGTGTAACTGTACAGTGAGTATTATAATATGAAGGTGTAACTGTGCCTTCTATAATATAAAGGTTTTATTGCGACTTATATAATATAAAGGTGTAACTGCGCCTTGTATAACATAATGGTGTAACTGTGTCTTCTATAGATGAAGGTATAACTGTACTTCCTATAATATAAAGGTGTAATTGTGTTTTGTATAACATAGAGATGTAACTGTGCATTCTATAATATAAAGGTGTAATTGTATTTTCTATAACATAAAGGTATATCTGTACCTTCTATAATATAAAGGCCTAACTTTGCCTTCTATAATACAAAGGTATAAGTGTACCTTTTATAACATAGATGTTATATCTGTACCTTCTATGACATAAACATGTAACTGTACCTTCTATGACATAAACATGTAACTGTACCTTCTATGACATAAAGATGTAACTGTACCTTCTATAAAATAAAGATGCAATAACGACTTCGATAATATAATGGTGTAACTGTGCCTTCTAAAACATAAAGGTGTAACTGTACCTTCTATAATATAAAGATGTATCTGTACTTTCTTTAACATTAGGTGTAACTGTACAGTGAGTATTATAATATGAAGGTGTAACTGTGCCTTCTATAATATAAGGGTTTTATTGCGACTTATATAATATAAAGGTGTAACTGCGCCTTGTATAACATAATGGTGTAACTGTGTCTTCTATAGATGAAGGTATAACTGTACTTCCTATAATATAAAGGTGTAATTGTGTTTTGTATAACATAGAGATGTAACTGTGCATTCTATAATATAAAGGTGTAATTGTATTTTCTATAACATAAAGGTATATCTGTACCTTCTATAATATAAAGGCCTAACTTTGCCTTCTATAATACAAAGGTATAAGTGTACCTTCTATAACATAGATGTTATATCTGTACCTTCTATGACATAAACATGTAACTGTACCTTCTATGACATAAACATGTAACTGTACCTTCTATGACATAAAGATGTAACTCTACCTTCTATAAAATAAAGATGTGACAACGACTTCTTCTATAATATAAAGGTATATTTATACCTTCTGTAATATAAAGGCCTAACTTTGCCTTCTATAATACAAAGGTATAAGTGTACCTTCTATAACATAGATGTTATATCTGTACCTTCTGTTATATAAAGAGGTAACAACGACTTTTATAATATAAAGGTGTAATTGTGACTTATATAATATAAAGGTGTATCTGTACCTTCTACAACATAAATAAGTAACTGTACCTTATGTAATATAAAGGTGCAACTGTACTTCCTCTAATATAAGGATGTAATTGTACCTTCTATAACATAGAGATGTAACTGTACATTCTATAATATAAAGGTGTAACTGTACATTCTATAATATAAAGGTGTAACTGTATCTTCTATAATATAAAGATGTAGTAAAAGTGACGTCTATAATATAAAGGTGTAACTTTACCTTTTATAGTATAAAGGTGTAACCGTACTTTGTATAATATAAAGGTGTAACTGTATCTTGTATAATATAAAGGTGTAACAGTGACTTCCAAAGTTTAAACGATTGTGAGTGTGATATAAATCAGTGTGACCGAACTCTTGCAATACTTTTACCCTAAAATTTCTGTTAACATGATACTATACTTTAAGAAATGTTTCCCAATAATTATTTATTAGAAGATAGGAGATAAAGCTGAAACAGAATTTAAATATTTAATTCTATTTGTCAGAATGGTTTTCGATTGTTACCTTCTTATCAACAAAACCAATGGATCTTGTTTGGTATTTCCAATGGAACGTTAGACGTTTCAAATAATTATTGTATCACGAGGAAATAATGTGAAAGACTAGGGCAATAAGCCATCCTTTAGTACATTAATTGATTATAAAAACACCCGACTTAATAATGTGAAAGACTAGGGCAATAAGCCATCCTTTAGTACATTAATTGATTATAAAAACACCCGACCTAATTTCATGATTGACAGTTGACTATATAAATATCAATATGTGTTATTTATTTATGAAACTAAATCCTACATGACAAGCAGTTTTTCCATGAATGCCGTATTTGTTTAGAATCATATGACAGCTTATATTATAACAAAGCATTTGAAACAAACAAACACCATCGTTTCTCTTACTTCAATTGTTGTACATTGTTTGAGATTACACAACGATGTGTGAACAGATAATATATATATATATATATACATTACATCTAAGAATTTAAATCTTTCTCACACTATTTGTTTTTAGATTTACTGATGTTTGTTTTATCTCACAGGCATTGTGTATCTCCAATTTTCAACTTATGATAACCTTGTTTTGTTTGTTTTTGAATTATTTTTATTGCATAATCTTTATTTGTTAGCTTCTTTTGGAATTTCGCATAAAGCTACACGAAAGCTATCTGCGCTAGTCGTTCCTAATTTAGCAGTGTAAGACTAGAAAAAAAGCAGCTATTCATCACCACCCCCCGACAACTTTTGGGCTACTGTTTTACCAACGAATAGTGGGATTGACCCCAACGTTATAACGTCTTCACGTCTGAAAGGGCGAGCATGTTTGGTGTGTCGGGAATTCGAACCCGCGAACCTCGGATTATGAGTCGAGCGTCTTAACCACCTGGCCATACCGGGCCGTTATGATAACCTAAAGACAAAAGTGTTGGTCATTTGAAAAGGACATCGTGTTGATCTATCTGTTGTTGTGGTTTTTACAAGCTGCTGTTATTGGGTGTCCTAATCAAACAAAATATAATTATTTGTTTTTTGGTGGGGTAAGACTTTTTAGGTTTAAATAAATAACACCAGGAGTTGATTGTATTTGGTGCATGAAGGAAGTGCACTCGTCTGGCTTTGTTGCATATTCCCATGACAGTTGGGATAATTTATCTTTGCGTCGAAAGAACTATCTTAAATCACGAGCTCAGTAAAATATTGTTTGAATTTTATTGAAAGACCCTCTCTCTCTGTGTGTACTCGTCTCGGAGCAGCTGTACAACCTTTTGTCCAAGTCATTCTTTGTCTGCAGATAAGACGTAAATGAACACACTTCTTATCCACTTTGCGAGATGCAGTTTTTTGTGGTTTATCTTTCTTATCTACCTCGCAGCAAATACGTAACAGAAGCTTCCAAAACGCTCTCGGTATTGAGAAAAGTTTACTTAAAATTTCCCACCAAAGTATTCGAGTGCCATCTAGGCGCCCCTTATTTAGTAGTGAAAGACTAGAGGGAAGGCAGCTAGTCATCACTACCCACTGCCAACTGGTGGGACGGGGATTCGAACCCGCGACCTTTCAGATTACGAATCACAAGCCCCCTAATTACCTGGTCATACCGAAGGAAGCTGTTTCATCCTTTGATAAACTGTTTATTTGAATGACGTTGTATTTTCCAATATGAGAAAAAAAATGTCTTTCTATAAATAGGTTCGGTCTCTTTTTTTCTAAACAAAAATCAAGGTACTCTGTTACTTCTGTCTGACTTATTTCTTTCCTCTGCTCTTTCATTTATACTATAAATGAATTATATAAAAAAACAACATTTCGTCAAAAAGTACAAAAATAAATGTTCCCCGCTTCAAACTTGTATTATTTTAAATAATAATGACCACATTTTAGCATTCAACAAAATAATGTCATTAGTTTTCTGATAGAAACAGTCATGGCCAGAATGAGGTATGAAACCCACCTGATATGTATCAGCAACAATATTCAGAAATAATCAAGTTACAGATGGTGTAAGCTTTATTCAAGAGAATGGCAACAGGATCGGCTAAGCCTGATGTATCTCAAAATGGCTTGTATGGTTATTAACACTTTTATTGATAAGAAGAGAACAACGTTTCGACCTTCCTAGGTCATCTTCGTGTGAATACCTACACCAGCTGTTCTGAGATACATTTTTATTTCCAGTGGGTTTCTCGTCATCAAGAATTACTTCACCACTGGTGACACCCTGCGCTTTTGATTTCGTTTTAGAGCAATATTACAAACAAAGGAGTTTCTAGGCCACCAAGAACTACTCCTCTCAACAACAACAACCACATCAAATACACAGACTGAAATTGACCAAGTCGTGGGTCAGTGAAGCTATGAAAGACGTAGAGGAGTTTTTGGTTTTTCCATTGAGAAAACATCACAAACATTTAATGGGTCCTAATAGATGTATTAAGTTAAACACAATTAAACTATAATAACGTTCTGGGACAACATGGAACGTATTGGTGCGTATTGGCTGTCCCATCTTCTAAACTGAATTGAAACTGTTAATATATAAAACTTAAAAAAATCTAAAAGCCAGCTCTTATCATTCATGTCTACTTTTCCCTTAAGTGTATATAAATTTGCTGCCTCCACAACGTACGAAGACAACCCATTCCAAAGGTCAGCCACCCTTTTAGAAATCTAAAATTATCTTAGCCAAAGCTGAATCCTACCCTCTCAAAATTTATTATTGTTCCCCTTGTCCTCCTGTTCTTACTGTAAAATATGAAACAAGATGATACTTTAACGCTATCAATCCCCTTTACAATCTTAAACACCCCAATCAAATCCCTTCAAACTCTTTGTTTTTTTCTTTCCAAGATAAAACAATTTCAGAGATTTCAATCTCTTTTTCGTATGACAATTTCTCCATCCTAGGCAGCAGGATATTAAGAGAAAGATCAGAATTGACCAACAAAACTGAAGTAATACAATAGATAGACGAGCAGTGAACAGAACTGATGAAAGTAATGATCAGGAAAAGACTGTATGTACAGGAGTCATGTGGAAAGGTAAACACCAATGTTGACTGGTCATGGGCATAAACACAAGTACACAGTTTTCTCAGAAACTAACGTAAAACAGGCAAGGATTCACATTCTGGTTAACCAATAACAACTGTAAAATAGTTGATTTTCTTTTTGATACATCTACTAAAAATTTTAAATGAAGGAAAAAGTAAAGATAGTCTGATTCTAAGATATAATCTTTAAAATTTGGAGTTATAACTGAGCTTCAGAGTCAGTTTTTGTGCTTTCACATGAGTGCAAAGTTACCTTTTTTGTAAAATATACTTCAGAGATGCAGCTATTATGAACTTTCAAATTCATTAGAATAAACAAAAAAATTCTGGTACAATAATGTTTGTGATAAAAGTTATATTTTCTCACTCGGAGCGCGGGTTCGAATCCCATCACACCAAACATGCTCATTCTTTCAGCTGTGGGGCCGTTATAAACCATCGATCAATTCCACTATTCTTTGGTAAAAGAGTGGCCCAAGAGAAGAATTGGAGGTGGTTGATGATGACTAGCTGCCCTCCTTCTAGCCTTACACTGATGGTGACACGCCTCAAGGAATACTTCGTGCGATACCAGGGATCTGATGCTGTGCCTTCAATAAAATGAAGAAAACTGATTTCAGGTTATAATTTGTCGACTTATTATTTACTGTTTTGATTTAATTTTAGTTCGATCTTTGAGACGCCTACGCTATGCTGCAGAGTAACTGCCTACCAGGGTAATGCATTATGATATTATCCCACAGTAACTCTAAATGTTTTGTCTATACAATAGAAAGGGGCATACTGTATTTTTACAATGTTCGTATAATATCTATCAGCATCCTCATCCTTTTACACTTATCCTTATAGAAGTAATCTTATTTACACCGTAAATATAAGGAAAAAACACCAAACATCTCCAGCTATTTATTTTCAATGCTAAGATAATTAGAAAGTTCGTTGAGCTTTGTTTTAAATGAAATATTCTAGAATGCATTAATTTAACGAACTATTTTCTCTGGGCCACACTCTACAATCTGCGACTTTACGTAATTCATTTCTTGGTATTCGGTCACTTCATATGTTTCGCTAAATCATTAGCGGTATAAGTGAAGTTGGAGTGAGTTTGGAGACCACTACCGAAATGACTCCTTACAATTTTCTCCAGGTAACGAAAAATGTTAGCGAAGAACTAACATGTTTTGTTTTGTTTATTTTACTAATCATTTCCAATGTTTAATAGCGATAAGGCAACTAGTTAATAGAACCCATTACCAACCAATGGGTTACACTGTCTTAAACAATAGTAGAATTTCATCGTCACACTTATGACTCACCCAAAGTTCAAATTGAAGAGTTTTGTTTAGTGACGGAACATGAGCGTCAGACTGGAAGTTCGACACGTTAATCAGTGGGCAGTGCTTGACCCAATTGAAAGGATTGACATTTAAATGTCTAAAAATCGTGTTTCTAACTGTAATGATATTAAAAATATTGGACTATATTTCAGTTTCACATATAATATTGCCTTAAATAATTTCTTTCTTGTAATTGAATTTCGCGCGAGGCTCCATCTAGTGACTCTCAGATTGCAAGTTGAGCGCTCTAACCTCCTGGCCACCGCCGAGCCCGCCTCACAAAAACAATACCAACAATTTTTCCATTGTATTAATCAAACGTAAGTACGATAGCATTTGAAAGAAACGCTTGCATGTGAAAATATGAATTCTCGAATATGAAATGAATTAGTTTCTATCTGAAAATCTCTGTTGATTTTGATATAACTTATAGCTAAGGCAGGGCTTTGGAAACTTATGTTTCTAACATTTCTAGACTTTCATTCCTAAATTCACAGCTAACGTTGACTAATTCCAACGTTTTCCAATTCAATTTAAGAATGATAATAAGAAAAAACGAGTTAAATGACTTCAGTATGTTGTAGTAAAATTTGTTCATATACTAAAATAGTGTAGAGAATTTTCTTTTGTTGGGAGAGACGATGGCTTTAACCATTTCTCCCATACAGTTGAAGACATTTTAAAAAGTAATTACAAGGAAGTAAAACTAGCCATCAAACTTAATCACATGAACTTGATACAAAAAGATGAAAACTATCAAACTTTAATCTTAGTGACGTCATATACTTATTGCTTTTCAACGCGTGCAAATATTTGATGTCAAGCGCGTGCGAGTTAGTAAGCTTGTTTACGATACTTCAAGCTTATTTCCAAGGAACAAGAGAAAGGTAATCCCATGGACTACGGTCCATAAGCTTCTTTGAGTTTCGTAACGGAGTAATTTATAATGAAAATAAATAGATAAAATTTAAATCCAAAGTTTTACATTTCTGATTATTTAAATTGTTTTTGTTTTGTTTTTTACTTTAAGGTGCGAACTTTTTTCCATGATTAGTACGTACGACTGTCTTGTTTTGGTTAAGAATTGTGACATTTTTAAAATGTCGCCATGTATGAAATGACTAGACAGTAAAGACGTCTATTAATTGTTGTTTCTGTTTAGGGTATTAGCGTAAAGCTGTACAATGGGCTATCTGCGTTGTGCCCACCACAGGTATCGAAATACAATTTTTAGCGTATAAGTCCTCATATTTTGTTTGTTCTTTATGAAGTTAAGCACAAAGCAACACAATGGGCTATCTATGCTCTGTCCAACACGGGTATCGAAATCCGGATTTTAGCAATGTAAGTCCGTAGACATAACGCAGTGCTACTGGGCGTAGAGATTCCTCAAATTTACCATTGAGCCACTGAAACTTAAAAGTCCCCCAGTGGCACAGCGGTATATGTGAAGACGTACCCGTGAGGTTATATGTGAGGTTTTGATACCCGTGGTGGACAGAGCACAGATAGCCCATTGTGTAGGTTTGCAATTTGCACTTATCTACAAACAATACGAAACTTACAAAAACCAGACTGCATCTACCCCTCAACTGTGTTTATTTGGTGCCAAAAATGCTTTTGCTTCACTCTTAAGGTGTCGTGCCTTCCGGAGTTTATTTTGTTTCAATCTTAAACACAGGGATGCGCAATGGGCTATCTGCGCTTTGTCTATCGTTAGGCAGAATCCCAAATTTTAGCCACCGAAGGACAATTGGTTAGAAAAGTAAACATAATTTATTTTAACAATTTCGTTGTTGATGTTGTGAGCTATTATCAGTAAAGTCGCTGCGTGGCTCATACGTACTTTTATTTCCTCGACTTGTGTTAAGCTATGTTACTCTTTATTTTACTGTAAGCTTAATTTACTTAATTTAAGGTCACCAACGGTTAGTTTACCAACTACTCAAAAACCAAAAATCAACTGCGTTTAATTTCCTGGGGTGAACGGAACACAGAAAGGTCATTGTGTGCAGCTTTGCCCTAAAACAAACTTAAGGCACCTTTTTATTTATGAGTAACTAGGACGAACGCGAAATCTTAAATAGCCGTTTATCATTCTTTATTTTTGAATAAATTACATAGCGGCCAGTCCTAATGTATTGTTTTTCCTGTCGCCTTCCCTTGAGTAAAGCTTGTAAATCACTCTCTGGGTCCTTTAAATCTGTAGAGATAATTTTCATCATTTTGCCAATAAGTCAACAAATTATAGCCTCACGAGGACATTCCACATCCTCACTAAGACCCACCAAGTGACTCTGTAAAGAGTGGGTTCTTAACTCTGTTGGGTACCTTGTGAATCTACTACCTATCCGATACTTTTCTCCAGTTCTTCGGGGGCCCGCAAACATTATTTTGGGAAACCGTATTCCATCTGCATCATTAATTAGAAACATTGCTTGAGAGATTGTAATTTTTCTCGTTATTTTAATCATGCTCTGACAGTTCACATGTAAGTTAGTGGATTATGAGTTCGTTATTTTATTTATGGTCTGATAGTCTAGATGTAAGTTAGTGGATCATAATGTCGTTATTTTATTTATGATCTGATGGTCTAGATGTAAGTTAGTGGATCATAATGTCGTTATTTTATTTATGGTATGATGGTCCAGATGTAAGTTAGTGGATCATGATGTAGTCATTCTGTTCATAATCTGACAGTCCAGATGTAAGTTAATGGATCATGATGTAGTCATTCTGTTCATGATCTGACAGTCCAGATGTAAGTTAGTGGATCATGATGTAGTTATTTTATTCATGGTCTAACAGTCAAGTGTAAGTTAGTAGATCATGACGTTTTTAATCTCTTCATGACGAAACAGTTCAGATGTAGATCCATCATGATGTTGGACATTATAGTTATATAAGTAGAAAATATAATTAAATCCTGTCCTAAGTTCAAAATTAAAAGATTCGAAATCTAAATTTATCGTCTTCTAGTCCAGACAACTAGACTCCATTTTGGTACGCGACTGATGCATGTGAAAGTGTAATTGACGAAGCAATTAAGCGCGAATATTAGGATGAAATCGCTAAATATCTCAGAGATGATGTAGCTTTGAAAAGCTCAAAGCTTCTTCTCGAATCAAGAGATTTATAATTTATTGGCTGATTGTTTGTTGTTAAGTGTCAAAACCCAGGAGGTTTTTAGCAATGTAAGCCCTCAATTTTTCGTTTGTTTTACGAAACCATATTGAGTTATCTGTTGTGTTCACTTTGGAGAATCGAACTCCAGATTTTACTGCTATGTAAGTCCATAAACTTACCGCTTACCCACCTGGGGAATTATGTGTGCCCTCATATTGTCTGCTGAGCCACTCAGAGGGGCATAATGGGTTCAGGGATATTTTTACAAATGAAGAAGGCTTTTCTCGTTTTAACAAATTAAATCAGAATGACAACCTGTTAACTAAATGGAAACAAAAAGAAGTTCAAACATGTCAGTCACTCATTAATCATATTAGATTCTATGGATTTAAAAAAAGAAACACCAAAGAGTAACAATTTCAAAGAAACAGCATTTCTGTCATAATAATAAGTACAATTATTTAATATAATTAATACAGTTAAAGTAATTATACGTATTATTGTACTAAAAACGTCGTTTCTTTGCAGTTTTTACTATTAATGTACCAAATATACCATCATAATGAAAAGAAATCAAAATGAATCGAACCCTAAAATAGAAGTTTTTAAAGCTTTCAGATGGCCCGGCATAGTCAGGGTTAAGGCACGCGACTCGTAATCCGAGTGGTAGCGGGTTCGAATCCCTGTCACACCAAACATGTTCGCCCTTTCAGCCGTAGGGGTATTATAATGTTACGGTTAATCGCTTTATTCGTTGGTAAAAGAGTAGCCCAAGAGTTGGCGGTGGGTGATGATGACGAGCTACCTTCCCTCTAGTCTTACACTGTTAAATTAGGAACGGCTAGCGCAGATAGCCCTCGAGTAGCTTTGTGCGAAATTCAAAAAACAAGAACAAACAATCATCACAACTGCCACGAAAAATAATCATCATTATAATCTAGTTTGTTTTTAAGCACAAACAAACACAATGTTTTCTGCAATGTAGTAGTCGAGGGAGTCAAACCCCAGTTTTTAGAGCTATACGTAGGCCAAATTATTTTTTCGATTAGCACAATCAACAAAAATAAAGAGAAATACAAACATACTCAAGCAAACGGAAGAATACTGATCTCAAACAAATGTGGTTCCTCATTCATCTTTGTTTGTTTTGTGTGAAGTGTATGTCTTTTAGTCTCAACTCTATGTGGTGTGATTTTCTTTAACGTGTTGCATCTGGAGCATCTCATTTAAATGACCAGCAGTAATCAGCCGCCTAATTTGAGGCCCAACAAGAAACTCTTCTTTAAGTTTCCTTTATAAAAGGACTGTGAATTGCTTGAAACATTCGCCATCTTTGTCTTAAGATCTTAACAGACTGCTTCATCAAGCCCAGTTTTATATGAAGTGGAAGTAAAAGGACTTTTCATGTTTCAACCAAACTTTCACGTTCAGTGATTTGGATCCGGCAATGCATGGTCATTACTTCTTTACCCAGTGCTTGTTGCGTGCTATGCTATCCCATTAACACAGAAAACGTGAAACCTTTGTATAATTGGATTGTAGACCCAACAACGTAAAAAGGACTTTTAAGTCTCCACAAAGTAGTCAACCATATTATTTGCATTTGATCTTATTAAGAAGGAGTTTGAGATTTTCGTACGTTTTCTTCAAGTGAACTAAATGAGCAACAGGAACAGATGTATATGTGTTACCTTTGTGAAAATGTGTCAATTCAACAACATTATTGTAATAAACCAGTGAACCTTCTCTCGAAATGTATGGTATAAACTCTTTCTCACGATTTCTGTACCAATAAAATTATGTTCATGGAGAAAGTAAGCTTTTTAGGCCAGAGTCCTTTTGGAGGCCCAAATCTCTCACCAAATCATCAAGTTTACCTTGTGTGAAAAGTTATGGTTTACCAGATGTTTCAGGTTGAAAACAAGTCCAATCACCATTTCTATTGACATCATATTCAGAATCTAAAGAAACTGTATCAAGATTCTCTGGTGAAGTAGGTACAGGTAACTCAGGTTAATAAGCACTAGATCTTACACCAGATTAATGAAGTAGGTACAAATACATTAGGCCCATAAGCATTAGGTCTTACACCAGATTGGTGAAGTAGGTACAATACATTAGGCCCATAAGCATTAGATCTTACACCAGATTGATAAGCATTAGGTCTTACACCAGATTAGTGAAGTAGGTACAAGTACATCAGGTCCATGTGCAACAGGTCTTATAGCAGGTTTGTGGAGTAGGTACAGGTACATCAGGTCCATGTGCAACAGGTCTTATAGTAAGTTGGAGGTTAAGATAAACAATTTCTTTTTACTTCGAGTGTTGTAGCCTTAAATGTTACCTGAGCAAATATAGCTGTCATCTCCATGGTTTCTGGGATCAAATCAGATCACTGGAATTCCAAAATGCAAAGATTTTAATTTCTACCTTTAATCCATTCTCTCAACTCTTCGACATAAATGGTGCAAACTTTGTGCAGAGCCAATGATTTGTTTTGATCCTCAAATTGTATTCCAAAATACGTGCAATACTATTTTTTCTTACAAATTCTCTAATGTTTTGTCATTGGTTCTTCACGACAAATTCACCACAGGTATAACAAAATATATTATATTATATATTACATACATATACATATTGTATTATATGTTACAAAGTTTTTTGTCATAGCAACGTAGAAACAGTATTGAAATGAAAAAAAAAATAATGCCATAGTGCACTCAGAAACAACTGCTATTCAGAAATGACACGCCATATGGCCCGTTAATCTTTTATATACTAACGGTGTGTTTCACGTGGGTTCTTGAACAAATGGTAAAGCTCTCACATCCTGAGTGGTCTAGCGAAACCTACAGCCAGTGGTTGTAAACAACTAAACATAACAAAATATGATCTTATTTCAATGAAAATTATTTACTTGTGTAAAAGTACATATAACGTATTGTAAAAAATCTGTACATGGTGGAGGAAAATGGATATTATTTTCGGATTCAGCGTACAAGAAGTACTACAGAACATATAGAATGTCAAGACAATACAAGCATCGAAAGCTTGTGTAATCTCCATACATAATGAACCAGTGAGGTTTTTTGTATCATAGTTTATACATACGCTTAGTACCGGAAATTTTGTTTATTGTTTTAAGCATGCCCACAGGTACTCCACCTTCGTTTCTTCCGGAGATTTTCAGAAATTCCAAGAGAATCCTGGTTAGTGAGAAATACAGTTTTTCCTTTCGCTACATCATTGCTAGATTGTACATTATTTTTTAACTATTTTCCAGCCTTGATCCTGAAATGGATCGATGCTTTTTACATTGCTCAGTTTTACTCAAATTGTAATGAATAAAAATATTTGCATTTTATTATTCCAGAAGTAAATGAGGTGCAGATTCAAACTTTTTTTTATATATCTCAAGCATACATTGACAATTGAGACAAAGTAGCTAAAGTCTAAGGTTTGGTTGTCTTTAAGAGGAAGGCTGCCTAATTAGAGGTACCAAAGCCTAAGAGTCAATGCTGGAGAAGCTAAACAGATCAGATTTGCGTAAATTCTGATTGGAGGGATGAATTAGTAGAGATAGGTCTGTATTAATTGTAACTGGGTGATTTAGTCGAGTTAGGCCTGTGTTAATTGTGACTCTTTAAGTTGGTAGACCTTAGATCTGTGTTAGTTGTGACTGGATTACTGTGAGAAACATCAATAGCTTTAGTTATAGTTGCAAATTTACTGAGACACCTTGACCCAAAAAAAGAAGAAACGAGAAAGACTTCAAGGCTGTTTGTTTTGAATTTCGCACAAAGCTACATGAGGGCTATCTATGCTAGCCGCCCCTAATTTAGCAGTGTAAGACCAGAGGGAAGGCAGCTAGTTATCACTACCAACCGCCAACTCTTGGGCTACTCTTTTATCAAAGAAAAGTGAGATTATAACGCCCCCACGGCTGAAAGAGGGAGCATGTTTGGTGTATCGAGGATTCGAACCCACGACCCTCACATTATGAGTCGAGTGCTCTAACCACCTGGCCATGCCAGGTGTAAGATCAAACACTTTTATAGATTCCTTGGAATTTATTCATGTTATTCTTCATGACGTACTTTTATGTAAGGTTGGCTCAAAGTATATATATATATATATACATATTTACATTCTAAAGTAAAGTATTTTTCATCTATTAAGAATTGCTAAGACTTTTTGAAACTTTTTGAAATGTTATTAAGCTCAAACTTTGATATTTAAGTGTGATAAGATGTCATTAGTTCTCAAAATAGTTAAGATATATGGTTTTATTACTTGTGTCATTTCTAGATATAAATCTTTTGAGCTACTAAGAAATTAGCTGCTTTTATTGTTTGATGTAAGATCAGTTTATGGAATTGTTATTGTAAAATTCTGGTGTTAGTTCAGCTTATTTAATTGTTATTGTAAATACATGATATTAGTTCAGCTTATCTAATTGTTGTTTTAAATACCTGACGTCAGCCTAGTTTATCTAATTGTTGTTGTGAATGCCTGACATCAGCTTAGTTTATCTTCTTGTTGTTGCGTGTACTTTCAACTGACAATGTTTCTGAGAAAGGGCATGTTTTAAAAGTTATAAACTAATAACATTTTCGTTATACGTACACCACATGATCCATGATGTCAATTTTTGTTCATATAATATTTTATACCTGAATAGCGGTTCTTATTTCTCTAAGAAAGAAATTGTCTATTGAGAATATGTTTAGTTTAGCATTCACAAATCGAAGCACCATGGAACGTTTACATGAAAGCACATAGCTTCTCGTTTAGCTTTGTATATATCTTATTTTTAATTTATGATTCTTTAGGTTTTGCAAGAGAAGAACCAAGCATATGTGATTGTACGTAGACATAATTTGCTGTGTACATCTGGTTCGTGAAGACAGCGTTAATAGAAAGAAACGAGCCATATTAAAATATTTACGCATGGCGTTTCCTGGAAGCTTAACGTGGTTGCTAAACAACTTTATATGTACATATATATATATATATATATATCTTTTTTTGGGGGATGTTATATAGTTAATTTAATTAAAATATAAAACAAGTAATTGCAAATATCCCCTACCGCCGTGTTTGGATACCCGTGGTGAGTGTAGCACGGATAACCAACCCATCATGTATGTTTGTACTTAATTACAAACAACCAGCTGATTACGAATAGCAGTAATTTTTGTAATTTTTTATTACTTTTGTTGAATAAATACATATCTAAAGAGGTGTTACTAGGGTTGTACAGTATAACTTAGTTTGTAGCCTGTTTAATAACGTTTTGTAATTGTGATTTATTTATTATATTTCAAGGCGACATTTTAACATCTACTTCGAATGTTTAAAAAATACACACAGAAACTGAGGTTTCGAGAAATGTGTATTGAATTATTATAAATATATCAAATATGCATTATTTCATGTATTGATAACAAAGGGTATTCTGTAACTTTCGAATTTTTCGGTAAGAAAGAATAAACGAAGCAATTTGAATGTATTAGACTAAGGTCTCAGTCTCGCGATGACAACGAACCGTATTTTAATCTAATACGCATGTTGCAATAACAGATAGTTGAAAGTCATAGTCGTCGTTTTGGTTTGTTAACAGAACAATTACATCATATAAAAACAAATCTTTAAAACAGTTCCCATCAATAATTGGTGAGGCTTTAATATTCTACTATACGATAGATATCAATATCCGAACCCAGCATAGCTAGATGATTAGGGCGTTTGACTCGCAGTCTACGTATCGCAAGATTTGAACCCCTCTCCCGTCCATCATGCTCTCCCTATCAGCCGCGTAACTTTCCCTCTGGAGATGGGCTCCTTATACAATTTATTTAACATGTGTTCAATATTTATTCTAGGAGAAAAATCATTCTAGATGTTATATTTATATGCTAGTCTTTTCTGGTAGACGTACGCTAATATATTATGTATATGGGTGTTTATTTGTATGCGTTTTTTTTTTATAGCAAAGCCACATCGGGCTATCTAATGAACCCACCGAGGGGAAATCGAACCGCTGACTTTAGTGTTATAAATCTGTGGACTTACCACTGTAGTAGTGAGGGACCTATGTATGGGATAGAGCAAGTTATTAAGTGTTTTTTTTACCAGGGAACTTGACGTTACGAAGCATTCAATTAAATATGTAACTTCCTTATCGATGTTTTCTGTGGTGTATATGTAATGTAGTGTATATTAATTTAGGAAGCTTTTTATCTTTTAATGAATTTTAGTGGTGAAACTTTGGGAAGTTCGTTTGATATTAACGTTTGAAAAATTTATTGTGTCGTTTTCATTTTCCACTGTGAAACGGATATCTTTATGTAGATTGTTTATATGTTGAAGAAATTTTGTTTGTTCATCTTGACAAGTGAAGTCGCAAAAAAAACAACAAAAACATATCTAAGCCAAAATATAGGCTTGTATTTGGATGTGGTTATGGCACACTGTCGCATGCGATGTTAGAAAAAGTGGTCAAAGTACCTGACAATGTATTTCCTATGATAAGACCGTGTAACTGAAGGAAGTACGGATTTTTGTATTGAAAGCAAATAAATGTGGTTAGTTGTAACAGTGCAGTGAGGTGTTCCTGTTTTATGTTGATTTTCTTTTTGGGATTTTGTAAAGTAATTTCTGCAATAAGATTTATTGTTTCGTGGCAAGGAGTTTCAGGAAAAAGGTATATGACATCAAATCTGGACATTACTGTGTAAGTGTTGTACAAGATGTGGAGTGTTGTTTGCCTGGGCGCTTAGTTTGGAAACTCAGTGTCCTAAAATCCGGTTAAAGTATTTACCAACGTTTTGGTATAAAAAGCTATAAGAATATATAATTGCGTGTAATGTTATTGGGTTTTAAGGAGTTAGGAAAACCGTAGGTTTTTTTGTTCTAGGTTGGTTTGTATGCAAAAAATTATAAAATTTGAATGTGACAGTTTCTTTTAATAATGTTTTGTGTAGTTTTCTCAATTTTATTGTTGTATGCAAGACAATCCAAGTTTACTCCAAGTTGTTGGATTCCCTAGGTGGTGCTGATGTTGTTTAATTCCCCAGACTTTCAGGTTCTGTTGATGTTCTTAGATTCCACAGACTCTCAGGTGGTGTTGATGTTCTTAGATTCCCCATACTCTCAGGTGGTGTTGATGTTGTTGGATTCCCCAGACTCTCAGGTGGTGTTGATGTTCTTAAATTCCCTAGACCCTCAGGTGGTGCTGATGTTGTTTAATTCCCCAGACTTTCGGGTACTGTTGATGTTCTTAGATTCCCCAGACTCTCAGGTGGTGTTGATGTTCTTAAATTCCCTAGACCCTCAGGTGGTGCTGATGTTGTTTAATTCCCCAGACTTTCGGGTACTGTTGATGTTCTTAGATTCCCCAGACTCTCAGGTGGTGTTGATGCTCTTAGATTCCCCAGACCCTCCGGTACTGTTGATGTTCTTAGATTCCCCATACCCTCAGGTGGTGTTAATAGTAGAATATTAAAGCCTATCAATTATTAATAGGAACTGTTTTAAAGAATTGTTTTTATGTGATGTAATAATTTTGTTAACAAACTAAAACGACGACTGTGACTTTCGTTTATTCCTTACTTAAACAGGCGTATTAGGTTAAAATACGGTTCTTTGTTAATATAACGATTGAGTTTTCTTTGAATAAGAGTGTCTACGTCGTCTAAGAAGGGTTAGGCGTTTTATTTCTACTGATTTCCAACTTATTTCACACACTTTTTTGTTATTATTTTTGAAGGTTTTTATTCACTAAATTTATCAAGGGAGTCCTTTAAATGGGCCTGTTTTGGGGTTGGAAACTACTCATTAAATTGTTTTTGTTTTATTGGAATGATGAATATTTGATAACTCTTCTTGATCCTGAGATGATTTAGAAATGGATTGTTCTTGTAGTTTCTGACTTGTGATTAGTTTCTGTTGATAAAGTTTGCGATTTAATTCTATTATTACTTTCCTGCAGAGGTCTTCTGGCTGGTTTTTAAGCCTAATACTGGGAGTTACTGCGTAGTTTACACATTTATTTAGGGCTGTGGTTTGAGGTTCAGAGTTGAAAGTTCACGAGACTGATCATATTGCTCTTTACAATGTCTATTTCTGTTTTGTTGTTTGTTTGTTTGCTTTTTGATTGACAGGCGAACTTTTTCCTAGTTTTCTTTCTAACTTTTGATTAACAGCTAAGCTTTTCTAAAAGGTGCTTTTATGTATTAATGGTGAAAGTAAGCTATAATTATCAATGGTAGATAGACTTTCAAGGTGACTGCGTAGGTTCAGTTCATTTCTTACCGTAAAAGCTGTACATTGTAATAAATTAGTCTCCAAACTAAACTAACCATTTAATTTACTTAGATTTCACCCGCCAGCTTAAGGCATGCATTTAGATAGATTCAAACCCATTGTTTTAGAAATGGGAATGTCAACTACTGACATTTCTCATGTGTATTTATGTTTATGTCTAGAACCACCCAGATTCAATAATTGATTTTCTTACATGGTTCTTTACTACGTAGACGAAGAAGGTTTCTTTAGTTTTACTACTTATTTTGGTCCGTTTCTCCATTACTGTATCATAATTTTCATAGAGGGGTAATGCAACTGATGAATGATCGATGTTAGAGACTTTCAGGGGGTGTTGATGTTGTTTGATTCTTCAGATCCTCAGGTAGTGTTGATGTTGTTGGATTCCCCAGACTCTCGAATGGCGTTGATGATCTTAGATAATCCAGACCCTCAGGTGGTGTTGATGTTGTTTAATTCCCTAGATTATCAGGCGGTGTTAGTGTTGTTAGATTCCCCAGACTCTCAGGTGGTGTCAGTGTTCTTAGATTCCCAAGATTCTCAGGTACTGTTGATGTTGTTAGATCCCCCAGACCCTCACGTGGTGTTCATGTTCTTAGATTCCCCAGACTCTCAGGTGGTGTTGATGTTCTTAGATCCTCTAGACTCTCAGGTGGTGTTGATGTCGTTGGATTCCCCAGACTCTCAGGCGGTGTTGATGCTTTTAGATTCCTCAGACCCTCAAGTGGTGTTGGTGTCGTTGGATTCCCCAGACTCTTAGGTGGTGTTGATACTCTTAGATTCCCCAGACCCTCAGGTGGTGTTGATGTCGTTGGATTCCTCAGATTCTGGGGTTGTGTTGATGTTCTAAGCCGAAGCTTAGGGGCAAATATTGCCGGGGTGCTCAGAAATGTCCTTTATCTTCGCTCGCTTGTGATCCGAACGTCCTGGTGAGCTTTAATGTTAAGAAAAAACATGAAAAAAATTTAAAAAGATAAAAAAAAATAAAATCAACAATGGGGATAAAATTAAAACTAACTTGAAGCAAGCAAGCAAAATTAGAAAAGTCAACGACAGGCAGCACAACAAGAAAGTGTCCAAGGCAGCACAACAAGAAAGTGTCCAAGGCAGCACAACAAGAAAGTGTCCAAGCCAATGAAGAAACCTGCAGCCAATAAACCGAAATCTCCCAAGAATAACAAAGCCGCCCTTAGAAGGTTGCTTCTAAGAAGGTGTGGGAATAAACTGGATTAACTTTGCAAGGTTTAATATCTGTAAATCTGAATTTTTATGAATACGACATAAAAATCTCGCCAAAGGTGTGGGAATAAACTGGATAAATTTTATAAGGTTTAATATCTGTAAATCTGAATTTTTATGAATACGACATAAAAATCTCGCCAAAGGTGTGGGAATAAACTGGATAAATTTTATAAGGTTTAATATCTGTAAATTTGAATTTTTATGAATACGACATAAAAATCTCGCCAAAGGTGTGGGAATAAACTGGATAAATTTTATAAGGTTTAATATCTGTAAATCTGAATTTTTATGAATACGACATAAAAATGTCGCCAAAGGTGTGGGAATAAACTGGATTAACTTTGCAAGGTTTAATATCTGTAAATCTGAATTTTTATGAATACGACTACACTGAACAAACTTTTTTCGTAAAACACAAACTGTTTGACGAATTTATACTGTACCTATTATCTATCTACCTAGTGTTAAAGGAATATATACATACATATATATATATATATATACTGTGTGTGGTTTTTGATATTGACATGCATTTGCTGAAAGATGTATCAGATGTTCTTTTCACGATATATATATATATATATGTATTTATTTTTGTCCACAGCGGTGTCCGTTTCAGTAAGCGTGTGGACACTCGTGTCTATTTCACTTGAAAGGTTCTTCGCTATCTGTCGGCCGTTCCAGTCACGCCAGTGGCAGACCATTTCTCATTCTTATAAAGTGATAGTGTGGATATGGGTGGGATCACTGCTAACCATGTTGCCTATTGCTATTCTGAGCCGCCTTCTTCCAACCAGTGTATCGGGTAAGTAGAAATATCAGCGACTGTGTGTCACAAACACACGTGCCGCAGAGAATATCAGAACTTAAATCTGTAACTGAAAATACTAGTAATTCTTAAGAAGCCTAGCTTATAGCACTGCCAATTTCTATAAACCTTATTGAAAGCCATACTTATTAAAGTTTTTCAGCCAAAATGTTTCATACACCCACACGTTACCCTTTAGAGACGAGACATCATACACATGTGCACACATATGCGCGCTCGCACATATATAAGTATATTTTATACACCGCTGGAACGTTACTTAGTAAGCACGAATGCTTTGATATTCCATCGGTTTTATTTCCGTAAAATTACAGCGATTATTTTTGAATTTATTGTTGAATGAAATAAGTGTTATAGCGTGTTATCGCATTGTCGAAAACAATATTTTTAATGTATCTCAGGATGGCTTGTATAGGTATTAACACTTTTATTAAATAAAGCTGATATACCCTCTGTTTTATTAATGAAAGTTTTAATACCCACACCAGCCGTCCTGAGATACAATTTTACTTCAAGTCGGTTTCTCGTCATCACCAATATTATCAATGAATTGAATACTGAAATAAAGAATATCCTTGCTTTTCTTATAAAATGTTTAACTAAATATACTGATCAATTTTGTGGTTCATATATAGTCTATGAAAGACAAAAAATTTCATAATTAGAATTTTTGTTTCTAACTGATCGAGCCTGGCATGGCCTAGCGCGTTAAGGCGTGCGCTTCGTAAGCTGAGGGTCGCGAGTTCGCGAGATGTGGGGAAACTGGTTACTGGTATCGCATGGACACATGGATGTATCAATTCACGTAGACAGACATGTGGATGAAGTTATGAGTTGGAAAGGAAGTTTATTTGTTTCCAATGTTAAAAGAAGTCAAAGAAAGTAAATTACTCAGTGAGTTATCTAGAGAAATATAACTGTGTAAACCTGACATCGAGATATCCACACGATTAGGATCATAAACGGAAAGTGACGTTTAAGAGATGATGCGGTTGATGAGCAAGTGTCTAGGAAGGATGAACATTCTACCTGAGGGCGCCAGCAAAATCTTACATTCTGAAAGAAAAAACATCGTTCGATGTGTTTGCGTCAAACTTGCGTAGATGTTAAAGTTTGAGAAAAAAAGCGATTTCCTTGTGCATCTAATGTATGAGGTTAGGAGATGTGATGTGGAAAGTCATCTGTTTTTATAAAACCAGAAGAAAAGGAATGGAAAGGCAGGCGAAAAGGAAAGTGTGTAGAGTCATAAAAAGGAATTATAGTTACATAAACGTAGAGGCTTATGTTTAAACAGAAGCCCGGCATGGCCAGGTGGGTTAAGGCGTTCGACTCGTAGTCTGAGGATCGCGGGTTCGAATCACCGTCGCATCAAACATGCTCGCCCTTTCAGCCGTGGGGGCGTTATAAGTGACGGTCAGTCCCACTATTCGTTGGTAAAAGAGTAGCCCAAGAGTTGGCGGTGGGTGGTGATGACTAGCTGCCTTCCCTCTAGTCTTACACTGCTAAATTAGGAACGGCTAGCACAGATAGCCCTCGAGTAGCTTTGTGTGAAATTCCAAAACAAACAAACAAAATTCTAACTGATCTTTTCAGTTTTTGTTCTTTTACTGTCTTGTTTTGTACGTTGAAACTCATTCTTATCTTATGACAACAAACTAACAGCTATCAACTTTTCTCTAATAACATTTTTTTTCTTCCATAACAAAGTTTTGACTGCCGGTTAATTTTTTTTCTTGCCACTTGTTGAAATTGGTTTAGATTTTTTTTTTCAGGCCCGGCATGACCAGGTTGGTTAAGGCGTTTGAGCCGTAACCCGAAGGACGCGAGTTCGAATCTCCGTCGCACCAGACGTGATCGCCCGTTCAGCCGTTTAGACATTATAATGTGACGGTCAATCCCACTATTCGTTGGAAAAAGAGTAGCACAAGAGTTGGGAATAGGTGGTGATGACTAGCTGCCTTTCCTCTAGTCTTACACTGTTAAATTAGGGACGGCTAGCGCAGATAACCCTCGTGTATCTTTGCACGAAATCTAAACAGAAATATATTTTTTATCATTCAATTCCAACTTCACTACAGAGGTTCCTGTTACATTTTGTGACTATCCTTTCTTATTTTAGATATACATTAATTGGTTTTGGAATTTCTTAAGGTAAGAGTATCGCGATATTGAAATGTATGTGTTGTAGAGGTTAAGACTAATGAAATAACATTATGAAGTTTATTCAGTTTACTTTTTTCCTTCTTATGTTAGTTTTATTAACAGTATTTAGTTGAATATTTTTATTATTATATTCTCATCATAGAAATTATTTTGCATTGTTAACTTATTATTTGGATGACTTAGAATTAATTTGAATCTTCTAAACTTACTGAATCTCGTGATATTATTTGGACTACGGTTGGAAATATCACACCACTGAGGGTATCCAAATAATGAAATAACGCATTCTGATATTTTAAAAATAAGAATGCAGGAACAACATATTTAATTTACCAGACTGACCACCTGGTGGGGTCAGGTGGTTAGGACGCTTGACTCGCAATCTGCGGGTCGCAAATTCAAATCTCCGTTACATCAAGCATGCTCGCTTTTTCAGCCATGGAGCTTTATGATATAACAGTCAATCCGACTGTTCGTTGGGAAAAGAGTTGCCCAAGAGTTGGTGGTGGTTGGGGATGACTATATGTTTTCCCTCTCTGTGCTAAATTAGAGACAGTTTGCACTAGTGTAGCTTTGCGCGAAATTCAAACGAATAAAATAAACCCGACTGACCTCCATTTGTGGTCTAAACGGGTATCTTCTTTTGATAGGAAACTTATATTAACTAGCAAATGCCAGTTGAAACAATTAAACGATAATTTTCTTAAACATAGTTGTGATTAAATATCAAATATGCAGTCAAACCAATCCCTGGGATCAGAGCGTATATATAATATATAGCGTGATTGTCTAGCGAGCTGTTTGCAGCCGTATTTGTTGTTGTTTTGAATTAAGCATAAACATGCCTACCACGGGTATCAAAACCCGGTTTTTAGCGTTGTAAGTCCGCAGACATATCGCTGAGCCACTGGGAGCAGCCATATTTGTTAGTTTCTGTAGGAAAATTGCTTTACGTTTATTTTTAAGCATAGGAGACTGACTATGATCCATTATTACAAAAATGTTTGGGTTTCAACTCAAGGGGTATATCCAGCACAACTCAGGCTCGCTAAGTAAACACGGTGTATTTTTTTCTGTTGGGTGCCACAGTTCCTTGTTATTTTACTGAGCGAAAGTAAAGACCGATAGTCTAGTGAGCGTTTTTATAAAGTTGTCATTTCTATGTCAAAGGGAGATATTCAATTTAACTTAAATCAAGTTATTCTGCCCCTTCCTTTCCTATTTCCAAATTTATCTGTCTTGGTCTCACGTTATAGGGTAAGCTTAACAATGTCTATGAAACATTTCAAGTCAGCAACAATTTGTCGGAAAGTCCAACCAGCATCCCGTAAAGTTTTTATGTCAACTCTTTTCTTTGCTGACAATCCTCTACTCTTTCTGGACCATGGAATGAGAACAAAACTTAATACATATTATTAAATATTCTTTTTATCAAGGCTTAATTGTGTAGTGATATTTAGTTGATTTTATTCTAGCATATACCAATATCGCATGCTTTCTATATAGTTAAGACACTGCATGAGGTACCATGACAGTATTTCAGACCATAAATATGATCAGTACGTTCATTCAAGAAGAACCCTTATGATGTACTCTCGTTACAAGTATATGGGAATTCTAAAGAATGATAAGTATTCCCACGCTGGCTCATTCAACTGTCAACAAGAATCAGTGAAGTATTATCGTAGGGTTGTAGTTAACATTCTGTAATGGTATGGAATAATTAACCCCATAGACTGGAAAGAATGACAAAACTTTCTCTTGTCCCAACACTTTTGCACAATACTGTATATATATATATTTTTTCTCAGTGATTAACTGTTCAGAAGATACATAGCATAAAAAACAGATATTTGACTATTATAAATATGGATTATGTATATTGTCATTTGAAATTCTTAAGTAAATTAAACAACAGCGGATTAACAGGTTCCAGTTATTATAAAATATATACCTCATAAATAAAGTAAACAGTTCGTAATTTCATAAGATATGTTTTTACGTATAAACCAGTCACTCGTATACTTGTACGCGTAAACTATTATTAGAGTCTATTTTAAAAGTAAATGTATTTCACCAGAATCTCTTCACAAAAACAACTAACACTATAAATTCATTATATATATTTTTATAATTTCAAGCAGGGATTGATTTATATATATGTATATACTTGTGTAATTTAGCTATCTGTAGCGATAAGTTGGCTCGGCATGACCAGGTGGTAATGGCGTTTCAATCGTAATGTGAGGGTCTCGGGTTCGAATCCCCGTCACACCAAACATGCTCGCCCTTTCAGCTGTGGGGGTGTTATAAAGTATGGTCAATCCCACTATTCGCTGGTAAAAGAGTAGCCCAAGAGTTGGTGGTGGGTGGTAATGACTAGCTGCCTTCCCTCTAGTCTTACACTGTTAAATTAGGGACGGCTAGAGCAGATAGCCCTTGTGTAGCTTAATGTAAACGACTGTACGCTGAAAGCCGGTGCGAACAGGAAATTATTTTCTCCTGACGACTTTTAAGTCTTCGATGATTGGTTGCATTTTACTTTTACTGATAACACTATAGCAGAAATAAGAATACTGACAGTTGAGCACGTGCCGTTGTTTCCACAGAAACACATCATTTCTAGCGCCCAAACTTATTCAATCCACCCGACGACCTAACAACGTTAGTCTCAGGCTTCACTTTGTAACTCACAAGATTCGATTTTATACAGAGTCCATTATCTTAAACCGAATTTACGTCACAATCTCCTCAGGAATGTTCAACTATACTAGATTTGGTGGGTGATCTGAAATTTTTGTGTTCAATTGGTAAACACAATATAATCTTGCTGAGAGCAAAGTAAACGATTAAATACGATTGTAACTTAGGGATATGGTCCTTAATTTTAAGGCTGTGACAGAGTAATAAGAAGTAGCACTAATTTACTAATATTTCTAATAATAAACACATTAGAATGGAAGACGAAAGCCGGATTTTAAATGTGTTCGAAGTTTCGAAAGATTTGCAATTCAGACACAACTGTTAAAAACCAAGTTCTTCAAAACTGTTTCAACCTACTTTTATGACAGGTTGCCCCTCCATCCAGTGGCATCAGGGGTTCGATTTCTCTCGGTGGACTCAGCAAATAGCCCAATATGGTTTTGCTGTAAGAAAACACACATACACATTCCAGTGGCACAGCGGCACGTCTCTGGACTTACTACACTAAAAATCGTGATTCGATACCCGTGGCGGGTAGAGCACACATTACCCACCATGCAGTTCTGTGCTTAACTACAAACAAACAGACAAAATATTAACTTATGTATCAAGTATCTTCTTAGTTTTCGAAGCTCTGAAATGCATGACGTGAAATAAGAAGCTATTATAATTCAGTCGAACTTAAACTGAACTTAAACAAAATGCTTTTTACGATCACTATTTAATATAACATGTGTTTTGCTTATAGTTCGGCACAAAGCATCATAATTGGGTATATGTGTATCAGAATCCGGTTTTTAGTCGGCATACATTCCGTTGAGCCAATAAGAAGGAACGCAAATAATTAAATCGCAACTCCATAATTTCACGAATACTATTTAATAACATGTTATGTCGTTAAATACGCTATTATTGAGTAGTAGAAAACTGCTTAAATGTTTCATAATGTTTACAGCTTTTCATGGTCTCGACATTTCTCTCGGATTAAAAAGAGCCCCTAGCGGTAGGATGACTTATTAAATAGCATTCTTTGCTTTCAACCGAGTCGTTCGTTAAATCTTAATATGAGGTTAGAACACTGAATTTTCATTAACATCTAGTCAAAACAGGCTTTCTTGTAAACAGTCTGACGCTTTTCCCATTTTAATACCTAACGCGAAAATCAGAATTTTATTAGAGATGCCAAATACTTCCTACAACAGCATTCAATTAGTTTATATTGATGTGAGTTATTAATCTAGTGAAACTCTCAGTCCAAAGCTTAAAAACATGCGACAAAAATAGCTTGTGGTTCGATCCTTACTGCGCAGATAACATCCCGTGTAGTTTCGCACCAAAACATACAGAGAAACAGTGGATGAAATATATTTCTCATTCGATATACCGAACGCTGTAAAAACCTGGTTTTTATTGTTATAATAAGTTGAAAATCCAGATTGTGGAGAAAATATGTAGAAAAATTTGCATGAGACTGAAAAATGTCCACAATATGTTTGTTTGTAATAAGCACAAACCTACACAACGGGCTATCTGTGATTTTCCGAACACGAATATCGAAACCTGCAATCTAGCATTATAGGTCCTAAGACATACCATTGTGCCACTGGGAGGCAATATATATGTAAAATATGCCCACAATATTCACGTAAGAATGTCAACAATATATACTTTAAAAATGTCAACAATACATACGTAACAAAGTATAACAATGTACATGTAAACGTCCACAACATACAAATAAAAGATGTCAACAATATATACCTAAGAATGTCAACAATATATACTTTAAAATATTAACAATATATACGTAATAAAATCTAACAATATCAGGTAAAAACGTCCATAATATACAAATAAAAAACGTTAACAATATATACGTTAAAAACTGTCAACAAAATGTCAACTATATACACGAAAAAAAGCATACACAATACACAAATGAAAGATGTCAACAATATATCTCAAAAAATGTCAACAATATACAAGAAAAATGTCCACAATATACAAATAAAAGAAGTCAACAATATATACGTAAAATTGTAAACAATGCATACATCATAAAATCTAACAATATAGAAGTAAAACGTCCACAATATACAAGTAAGAATGTCAACAATATATACGTCATAAAATCTAACAATATACACGTAAAAAGTACACAACACCCAAATAAAAGATGTCAACAATATACATAAAAAACATCCACAATTTAGAAATGAAAGATGTCAACAATGTATACGTAAGAACGTCAACAATATATACGCAATAAAATCTGTCAATATACATAGAAAACGACCACAATATCCAAAAAAAAGGCAAAAATATATATGTAATAAAATCTAACAACATACATGTAAAATGCCAACAATATACAAATAAAAGATATCAACAATATACAAAAAAGGTATAAACAATATACACATAAGAATGTCAACAATATATAGGTAAAATATCTAACAATATACAGTATCCAAATAAATATCTCACCAATATATGCGTAACAATCTCAACAATATACAAATAAAAGATGTCAGCAATGTATACGTTAAATATCGACAACAAAATACCAACTATATACACGAAAAAAATCCACAATATAGAAATAAAATATGTCAACAATATATACGTAACAATGTCAATAATATATACATCATAGAATCTAACAACATACGTGTAAAAAATCCACAATATTCAAATAAAATATGTGAACAATATGTAAGTAAGTATGTCAACAATATATACGTCATAAAAGTCTAACAATATACTTGTAAAACGTCCATAATATCCAAATAAAAGATGTCAACAATATATACGTAAGGATGTCAACATTATATACGTGATAAAATCTACAATATACATGAAAAACGTCCATAATATCCAAATAAAAGATGTCAACAATATATACGTAAGAATGTGAACAATGTATAAGCCATAAAATCTACAATATACATGAAAAACGTCCATAATATCCAAATAAAAGATGTCAACAATATATACGTAAGAATGTCAACAATGTATACGCCATAAAAACTGACAATATACATGTAAAACGTACACAATATCCAAATAAAAGATGTCAACAATATACACGAGAAACATCCACAATTTACAAAAGAAAGATGTCAACAATGTATACGTAATAAAATCTAACAATATACATGTAAGTCCATAATATCGAAATAAAAGATGTCAACAATACACACTTAAGAATGTCAACAATATATACGCAATAAAATCTGTCAATATACATAGAAAACGACTACAATATTGAAAAACAGGCAAAGTATATACGTAATAAAATCTAACAACATACATGTAAAATGTCAACAATATACAAATAAAAGATGTCAACAATATATACGTTTAAAAGTGTCAACAAAATATCAACTATATACACGAAAAATCCATAATATAGAAATAAAAGATCTCAACAATATATACGTAAGAATGTCAACAATATATACGTTATAGAATCTAACAATATAAAGCTGAAACATCCACAATGCCAAATAAAATATATCCACAATATACACGTAAGAATGTGAACAATATATACGTAATAAAATCTAACAATATACTTGTAAAACGTCCATAATATCCAAATAAAAGATGTCAACAATATATACGTTAAAAACTGTCAACAAAATGTCAACTATATATACAAAAAATGCCCACAATACACAAATAAAAGACGTCATCACTATATCTTAACAAAATGTTAACAATATACAAAAAAAACGTCCACAATATAAAAATGAAAGATGCCAACAATATATCTCAAAAAGTCAACAACATGGATGAAAAACGTCTACAATATAGAAATAAAAGTTGTCAACAATATACACATGAACGTTCCCAATATACAAATAAAATATATCTACAATATATGTGTAAAAAATGTCACCAGAATAGAGCTGAAAATGTTAACAATATATATAACCGAAATACTGTTAGCTCTCTCTCTATATATAAATATATATATATACGTAGCTCAAACATTTCAACAAGACATACCGAAAAATGTCAACAATGCATACCTAATAAATGGTGTCAACAACATATACTTGAAAGAAAAAGAATAGTGAAAATGTTTAAACACATAATTAAATGCCAAAGTGTGATTTAATACAGAACGAGAAAATATGTTAATCAATATTTTTATAACAACGATGTAGCTGAAGAATGCTAACAATATAACTGAAAACATCAATGATGTAGCTGAAGAATGCTAACTATACAACTAAAAACATTAATGATGTAGTTGAAAAATGCTAACAATACAAATGAAAACATAACAATGATCTAGCTAAATGACGCTTCCACAACACTGTGTATAAACCTTAACAATGTAGCTAAAGAACTTCCAACAACAATACAGTTGAAAAAAATGCCACTAATATAACTAAAGGTTTGTTTGTTTGAAGTTAAGCACAAAGCTACACACGGAACTATCTGTGCTTTTCTAACCTCGGGAATCGAAACCAGGTTTCTGGCGCTGTAAATCCTTTGTGCCACTTGGAGACATAAACATAGGAAGTGAACAATATTTCTGAAGGAACATCAAGACATAGCTGAGAATATATTAACAGTAATGCAGTTTCTTGTCGAAATACCATAAAAACATTTAAAATTATCACTCCTTTAAAATTTCCTTGCAGTAAAAAAACAGCAAAATAAAGTAACACATGTATCTAAAAACATGGCTAAGTGAATGATACGAAGAAAGTATAGGAATAATTTACCCCAAATATTTACAACGTAATTACTAAATATGACAAAATTATATGTAAATGAATGTAAGTGTTATAGCTAGATAAAACAAGAAGTAACGATAAGTTTCCGCGAATATCAATAAAGAACGGATGTTCTATAGCGACTTCAATCGATGATTTAATTCGATTGTATAAGTCTTCATCAGCCGAAAGCCCGAATACTGTAAGTCGAAAGCGATATTTATACCACATATATGTCAGTTTCAAATACATATACAGTTCATTAGTTGTTTTATTTTTAAAGTCTATGTCACTGAGACCAGCCAATACTCTCCAATGACGAAACTAAATACGTTTTAAACGACCACAGAATTAAGTTTTACAGGATGGGTTAATACGGTCATCTGATCAAACAATTTCTTTTTTAAAATCAGAAGAATTATATTTATGATGTGATCAATAGTTGAGGAATATGATGATGTATTGAACTTTAATATTATCGTCATCAAATATTGCAAAAAGAATTGAACATTTTTATAACACATTATCTAAGAAAGTAAGACATTAACTCTTACATAGTCACATCATGGTTTCAACTGCACGCTTCTGAAAATCGCTGAACGTCTAAGCGTTTTAAGCTACGTAGTATAATATTATAAATAATAAGGTCAATGTATACTACTTACTCGACTCGTAATCCCAGGGTCACAGGTCCGTGAAATGTAGAACTTAGATTTTTCTTATTTTCTGGTAAATAATTCGTTTTCTTCCGTTTTGTCAACTTTTTTATTTTTACGATTTCGAAGCGGGCTAAACCTCCTTCTGGACAGATACATTAGAAGAAAAGCAGCTACCAACCATTCATTTTGAGGCTAATTTAATCGAACAGTAGGATACCTAACTGTCATTTTTATAAGCACTTCCAAGGCTCCAAAACTGTTTTTGTTACCATGGGACGCGAAACACGATACCCTCAGATTTATTAGTAGACCACGACCAGCTCACTTATAAAAAATGACAATAGAGCTTTCACTAAAACGGTCCACCTTCAGTGGTTTCTAGACCACGTGAACCTGAACCTTGGGCTCTCTGACTTGGCCATTTAACACGAATGTCGCTAAAGGCCCCTTTCAAATATTTAAATCCTTCTTTGTTTGGTGATAAGATCAGGGCTACACAATCAGGGCTATCTTTACTGTGCCCATCGTAGATATCGAAACTACCATTTCGTCGTGATAAGTTTCCTGAGTTACTACTGAAGGCTCGGCATGACCAGGTGGTTAAGGCACTCAACTCGTAAATATATTGTTAAATCATTACAGGAAAGCTCTATTTACTTAGATACGTAAATATATTGTTAAATCACTACGTTAAGAATAAAAATAGTGTATTTTGTTTTATGACTTTACAGGACACTATAAATGCCGAGACGTCTGGCCTAGCGTTACGTTAGAACGCGTTTTTAACTTGTATTTGGACTCGTTCCTTCTCGTTGTGCCACTTCTCGTCATGATATTTATGTATTCTCTGATCATCCACACCTTATGCATCAATCTTCAGGGAAGAAAAGAAGGTAAGGTTTGGACATATACAAAAAATTTCTGAATGTAGCGTAGTGTACGTTCAGGTGGTAATTATAAAACTGTTTAAACCTTTGTTGCTGAAAACACAAGGTTGACAGAACAATACAGTTTGTTAATAAGCTTAGAAAAAAACAAACGACCTTTACACTCTACTTAATTTAGCAGAGATTTTTTATTTTAATCGACGTTTCGCTCTTGTGCCTTCTTCAGGACTACTGTGTAAAACTTATCAATGCGGGTAAATTCCTCTAGTAGGTACTAAAATTCTGAAAGGAAAAATACACTTCTCAAATTACTGTCAGAAGCCGTGCAATGTACATGAAGTTAAAATAATTACTATTAAGATTACACTGTTTTACACTACTGTTTTACGACTGTTTTATTGTTTGTTTGTTGTTTTTAGAGCTTCCTCTCCGTTTCTTGTCCAACCGAAATCAAAACTCAGCAAAGAATGGCTCCTCAAATGGGGCAAAACAAGTTATCGTTAAGACGTCGGCTGACAAAAACGACGACAATTCTCCCGTAGCTTCATGTTCTCGGAAGACTGTTCATTGCCACCTGGTGGTGAGGGAGCGTTACTCAAAAGGTCGGGTAGCTAAAAAGCGCATCATTCGAATGCTCTTTGTCGTCGTCTTAAACTTTTTCATCTGTTGGACACCCTTGTTTGTTATCAACACTTGGACCCTGTACGACCCTAGTGCAGTCTATCGGAACCTTCCTCCAAGTGTGATTTCTGCCATTCATCTACTGGCTTACCTTTCCTCCTGCTGTAATCCTATCATTTACTGCTTCATGCATGTTAAATATAGGCAAGCTTTCATGTCCGTCTTCACCTGCAGGCGGCGACATCGATGGACGTCTTACAGATGGAGCAACAAGTCTGCCACTTTGAACAGCAAGTACAGCGTCCGAGCGCTCTCCGCCCAGAGTAGTAAGTGCAGTTAAACCTAAGTAGTCATGTCGAGCTCAGATATGGACATTATATATTTTATGTTTTACAGACGAAGACGTCAACTGATAGATAAACTGCAGGTGCTAATGAACATCGTAGAAGTTTGCTCGTAATTAAGCGCAAAGCTACGCATTGTGCTATCTGTGCTCTGTTCACCACAAGTATCGAAACTCGGTTCCTAGCGTTGTAAGTCTGCAGTCTTACCGCTGTGCCACTAGGGGCAGCACTAAAAGGATCAGTTGTTTGACAGATAAAAAAATTGAAATAAAATGACTAGTAAAGTCAGGGGTAATTGTTGGGAGCGATACTAGTTTATATGTTTCTTTGTTCTGGAATTTCGCGCAAAGCTACATGAGGGCTATCTGCACTACCCGTCCCTAATTTAGCAGTGTAAACTAGAGGGAAAGCAGCTAGTCATCACCACCTATTGCCAACTCTTGGGCTACTCTTTTACCAACGAATAGTGGGATTGACCGTCACATTATAACACTCTCAAGGCCGAAAGGCGAGGATGTTTGGTGTGACCGGGATTCGAATCCGCGACCCTCAGATTACGAGTCGAGTGCTTTAACCATATGGCCATGTCGAACCAAAATTACGAAACAGTACGAGTTGAATAACGTAACACAACACATGAAGTACCAGCCCTTATGAGGATATTGTTAAGGTACATAAAACTGTTGATTTTTTTTTGTTTCAATTAACCTTAAGATTTCTATGAGTCACAAGTTTAAAATATCTGGTTTTATACGTTGTGTTACATGAGAATAACAAATCTATCGCATTAAGCCTAAGTGTAATTTTAAAATAGATATATTGAAAAAAATGCGTCTGACATTGAGTTAAACACAGAATTAAAAAGAACGGAAGAGAACAGTTTGTAATTGAACATTCGCCTTTGTTTGTGTTGTTGTTTCAATAGGTACGATGGTTACGAACCTTAAACACATTTTCGGTTTACTTTTAAACTTTCTTAAATAACTTTTTGTATAGCTTTGATTCTTAAATATTGCTCAAATATAAGTGTATAAGTACACTACATTGTAGCTGTAAAGCATTAAATATTGTACAGGTGTTATTACACAGTAGAAGCAAAACATTAAATATTGTACAGGTGTTATTACACTGTAGAAGTAAAACATTAAATATTGTACAGGTGTTATTACACAGTAGAAGCAAAACATTAAATATTGTACAGGTGTTATTACACTGTAGAAGTAAAACATTAAATATTGTACAGGTGTTATTACACAGTAGAAGCAAAACATTAAACATTGTACAGGTGTTATTACACTGTAGAAGTAAAACATTAAATATTGTACAGGTGTTATTACACAGTAGAAGCAAAACATTAAATATTGTACAGGTGTTATTACACTGTAGAAGTAAAACATTAAACAGTGTGCAGGTGTTATTACACAGTAGAAGCAAAACATTAAATATTGTACAGGTGTTATTACACTGTAGAAGTAAAACATGAAATACTGTACAGGTGTTATTACACAGTAGAAGCAAAATATTAAACAGTGTGCAGGTGTTATTACACTGTAGAAGCAAAATATTAAATATTGTACAGGTGTTATTACACTGTAGAAGTAAAAACATTAAATAGCGTGCAGATGTTATTACACTGTAGAAGCAAAATATTAAACAGTGTGCAGGTGTTATTACACTGTAGAAGTAAAAACATTAAACAGCGTGCAGGTGTTATTACACTGTAGAAGCAAAATATTAAACAGTGTGCAGGTGTTATTACACTGTACAAGTGAAACATTAAACAGTGTGCAGGTGTTATTACACTGTACAAGTGAAACATTAAACAGTGTGCAGGTGTTATTACACAGTAGAAGTAAAACATTAAATATTGTACAGGTGTTATTACACAGTAGAAGTAAAACATTAAATATTGTACAGGTGTTATTACACAGTAGAAGCAAAACATTAAATATTGTGCAGGTGTTATTATACTGTAGAAGTAAAACATTAAATATTGTACAGGTGTTATTACACAGTAGAAGCAAAACATTAAATATTGTGCAGGTGTTATTATACTGTAGAAGTAAAACATTAAATATTGTACAGGTGTTATTACACAGTAGAAGCAAAATATTAAATATTGTACAGGTGTTATTACACTGTAGAAGTAAAAACATTAAATAGCGTGCAGGTGTTATTACACTGTAGAAGTAAAAACATTAAACAGCGTGCAGGTGTTATTACACTGTAGAAGCAAAATATTAAACAGTGTGCAGGTGTTATTACACTGTAGAAGTGAAACATTAAACAGTGTGCAGGTGTTATTACACTGTACAAGTGAAACATTAAACAGTGTGCAGGTGTTATTACACAGTAGAAGTAAAACATTAAATATTGTACAGGTGTTATTACACAGTAGAAGCAAAACATTAAATATTGTGCAGGTGTTATTATACTGTAGAAGTAAAACATTAAATATTGTACAGGTGTTATTACACAGTAGAAGCAAAATATTAAATATTGTACAGGTGTTATTACACTGTAGAAGTAAAAACATTAAATAGCGTGCAGGTGTTATTACACTGTAGAAGCAAAATATTAAACAGTGTGCAGGTGTTATTACACTGTAGAAGCAAAATATTAAACAGTGTGCAGGTGTTATTACACTGTAGAAGCAAAATATTAAACAGTGTGCAGGTGTTATTACACTGTAGAAGTGAAACATTAAACAGTGTGCAGGTGTTATTACACTGTACAAGTGAAACATTAGACAGTGTACATGCATTATCGCGCTTAATGTTTTCCCATCCTCCAATGAGAATCGGACTTCGATACCTGGAATGAGCACATGGTTGTGTAGTTTTATGGTTAATAACAATCTACCAAAAGGAACTTTATAAATGTACAGGTATATTATCTGAAAAAAAAACATCCACAGAACTGGGATAAATTTTGGACATTTTTGAAATACAGAGTTAATTAGTTAACTTGAAAATTCTCTTTATAATTCATGGTGCTGTTACCCCAGTTGGTCAAATTTAGTTGGGCAAGTGCTTATGTTCTTACTTGTAGCTGTTACCATATAGAAATTTTGAAGTTTCATTGCATTGCTTTAACTCTGTTTATTCTAGTGTGTATATATGGTTCTGGTTCACTTCAAATCTACTAAACGTATGTATTTTCATGAGCTGTGTTATAAATGGAACTGTAGGGTTAATGAAATATTTAAGAATGGGTACGGACACAGTTGTCGAAAGTGATACTACACCCTGCTGTTGGATTCTTTTACTTCAAATAACAAGAACAGAAGGTGCAAAACATAATGACGCTCCTCCAAACTTATGGGGGGCCTGTCCCCTATTCCTTCTATATTGCCTATCCAGCAGCAGAAATACGGTGATCTGAGCACTATTTTAAAACATGTGTGCCAAGTAGAAGAAGGAATTTGGAAGAAATACATCAATGAACCCTAGAATATGAAGTACATAACTAAGAACATTCTTTTAATAGTACAAACAACATTTTTATACAAAATATATGAGGTTTTTACTGGAATACTTTATTCACATTATGTGTATTTTCTGTTATCGTGCATGCTTTATGAGTATCACTCTATAGATGTACATAAATAAATGACAACTTTAGCCCTTTTTTTAGTTTTTTATCCGAGCTTTGTACTTTACTCGACAATAAATAAATTTATTTATTACTATCGTGCACGAATAATTTGAATATTTTATAATATTACATGGGTTTTTCCCTCCTTGAAATATTCTTCTCATAAATTAATCATTTTTTATTCTCCAGTAATCCCCTCTCCCACACTTTCCCGTTTTTCTCGAGCTTATTTCGTCTTTTATATTCTGTGTAATGTATTCCTAAGGCCTATAAAGAAAGATCCCCACTTCAGATCTAATAAACGTATGTATTTTCATGAACCGTAGAGTTAGAACATATTTAAGAATGTGTTTGTTCATCAATTGAAACTTCATTAGCTTTGGTTCACTTTGATTTTCTTCTTTATCTTCACTCAGTTCTTTGTTCCTTCTCAGCAACTGCTGTTTCTTTACTCATCCTTACCCCTAATTCCAATTCTATACACTTGTTTTCGCTCTGCATAAGTTTCGTGCTATTCGTCTTTAGAACATGATTTGTAAGTTTGACCTGCCTAGTTTGCGCTTAATGGGAAATATTTAAAAATATATTCCAGTGAGTTATGTCACCGTTTCGAAGCACTTTGTCCTTAGCCGTCTGCAATCCGTTGATCAACGGGTTGCACAAACTTTCATATTATGGCACACATATGTGGTAAATCCTAGGCTCAAGCTCAATTCTGACACATTATGTTGTAGGTGATTGGTAGGATGTGGCATAGGGTTGTCATTTTAGGCTACGGATCGAAAGGTCCAATGTATGAGTCTGCGATATACTTCTGAACATGTCTCGCTCGTTTAAGTGTGGACGTTTTATAAACGTGTTCGTCAGTTTGATTAAAAGTAGCCGGATAGACATTAGATGTTGCGAACTAGCTTCCCTCCTTCTGGACATTAGGTTTAAGTTAGGACTCTCTTACAAAGTTAGCTGCTTGGCCGATACATCGTATAAGGTTTATAAGATATTCTTGATACACTAGTTTTAGAGTCTATCCATATCGTCTGATACTTAGTAAATTGCTTTAGTAAAGCATTCATGTCTTTACAAATTTCTGTAATTGTTTTGTTCAGTGTAGTTCATAATATACACAACAGAGATTTAGCAGTTGTGCGTGCCACTTCGAAGAAACAGGAAAATGAGTACCAGGTCCTCTTTCACCATCTGTGATTACATATCCCTTTACTTTGGCAAAATCGTATATTTTTAATAAGAACTACGTACGTGGTGAATCATTTTCTATACATTTCTTTGTGTTTTTATTAGTTTTGATTTGAATTTCGCACATAGTTCCAAGAGAGCAATTTGCGCTAACCGTCAATAATTTAGCAGTGTAAAACTACATGTAAATGGAAGGCAGCTAGTCATCACCACCTACCGCTAACTCTTGGTCTACTCTCTTACCAACTAATAGTAGGATTGACTGTAACATTTGTAACCTCTCCACGTCTGAAAGAGCTAACGTATTTGGTGTGACGGAGATTCGAATCTGCGACCTTCAGATTATGAGTTGAGCGCTTTAACCGCCTGGCTATACCGGTCCTTGAAAAGTGTTAAAATAGTATTTTTATTTTGATCTCCCAGAAATCGATATCTGAGAAGCCTTTCATCAATACCAACACTCGTCAGCTTTGCTGGACGACGAGAGATGAATATTTTGTTTTCTCGTCAGTTTTATAGCTCGAGGGGCTGGCTGGGCATATAATGGTTGCATCTTTTCTTCAGCCAAGAGATGTGGGGAAACTGGTTACTGGTATCGCATGGACACATGGATGTATCAATTCACGTAGACAGACATGTGGATGAAGTTATGAGTTGGAAAGGAAGTTTATTTGTTTCCAATGTTAAAAGAAGTCAAAGAAAGTAAATTACTCAGTGAGTTATCTTGAGAAATATAACTGTGTAAACCTGACATCGAGATATCCACACGATTAGGATCATAAACGGAAAGTGACGTTTAAGAGATGATGCGGTTGATGAGCAAGTGTCTAGGAAGGATGAACATTCTACCTGAGGGCGCCAGCAAAATCTTACATTCTGAAAGAAAAAACATCGTTCGATGTGTTTGCGTCAAACTTGCGTAGATGTTAAAGTTTGAGAAAAAAAGCGATTCCCTTGTGCATCTAATGTATGAGGTTAGGAGATGTGATGTGGAAATTCATCTGTTTTTATAAAACCAGAAGAAAAGGAATGGAAAGGCAGGCGAAAAGGAAAGTGTGTAGAGTCATAAAAAGGAATTATAGTTACATAAACGTAGGGGCTTATGTTTAAACAGAAGCCCGGCATGACCAGGTGGGTTAAGGCGTTCGACTCGTAGTCTGAGGATCGCGGGTTCGAATCACCGTCGCATCAAACATGCTCGCCATTTCAGTCATGGGGGCGTTATAATGTTACGGTCAGTCCCACTATTCGTTAATAAAAGAATAGCTCAAGAGTTGGCGATGGATGGTGATGAAAAGCTGCCTTCCCTCTAGTTTTACACTGTTAAATTAGGGACGGCTAGTGCAGATAGTCCTGGTGTAGTTTTGCGCAAAATTAAAAGAACAACAACAAATTTTTAAACAGAAGGTTTCTGTTGGGCGTTGTAAGAGGCTCAGACGTTGAGTGACTTTACGATTGAAAGTCGTTTTGTCTGCTTTCGAAGTCATATGTATATCGAAGATGATACCTTGGTACTTAAAAGTGCCAAAGAACTGATTGCTGATGCTGACACTTGTTTTTTTTCTCATGTGCTGTTTGTATATGAAAGTTGCAGGTGAAAACCGATAAGCATATGTGACGAAAAACACAAAACAAAAACAAGTTACATATTTTTCCAAGTTTCTCTTGAATTGTCTAATTCAAATTAAAAGGTTTGTAAAAATACCGTTTCGAGTCTATCTTCTCTCTTCCACAAGTCATTGCCCAAATGGACGTTCGCACATTATCATAATTCGTCAGATATCTTTGAAGCTCAGTGCTATTTTTTTATGAAACGCTATTTATATATACATAAAATTTATCGGAAAAAATATCTGAAACATATACTTTAAAAATAAAAGTGAGAAAATTATCCAACAGCAAACAAAACAAACTAAAAAATTTAATCTCTCGCTTGCTTGCACTCGCATTGGCAATAATAAAACGTTTTGGCTCAGGGTTTGGAGAGTACGAAATAAGAAACTCGACTCCATCTGTAAAGCAACATAACATTTACCCATGAAGCAATAACATTTCTCAAAATATACTATCATTGTCAGTTGCTTTACCATACCGTACATTCCTAGGCTCGTGTGCCATTTCTCTTATGGTTCAATAGGCTTAACCTAAATGTAACAAATACACAAGAAAGTGATTTACGTTTTTTTTCAAACAGCGTGTATATCATCATATATCATTATTAAAATGCAATTACGTTAACGCGGCAGTCGTTTCGCTCTGAATCGTATTTTAAACTGGGGAGCTTAACTTTAGTATTCCATTATACTGCAATAGTATAAATATATATTAAATTTGTTTACTCACACCTCGGCTAATAGATAGCATCAAAGATATGAATCTATGTATCTAATTTTTTAAACCAAATGTTACAGATATTTTACTTTACAAAAAAAACCATCACACATTTCTGTTATTAATTCACACAAAAAGAAACGTCTGTGTAAACGTACTTGGTTCAATACCTATGATTTTTTTATTTCTGAAAAAGGTTTAATTTTAAACATGTAAAAATATATTAGGAAGTAATGCAAATTATATTTTGTAATGATTCTTTCATATTTACACAGCTATTTTGAGGAATTATCAAAATTGTTTTCCTGGAACTAAAAGATACAAAACAAACAACAATAACTTAAAGCATCTGACATTCTTTTCTCAGAATACTGTTGTTATGCAAAGAAAAAATGTAGATTATACAATTAAATTATCAATTAGTTTTAACTTTCACTGTATCATAATGCTCACTATCATTAAGACAATATTACCTACATAGTTATGTAACAAAGCATTGTACCTATCGGGAGATCCGGCATGACAAGGCACTCGACTTGTAATCTGAGGGTCGCGGGTTTGAATTCCCGTTACACCAAATATGGTCGACCTTTCAGCCTTCGGGGCTTTATAATGTGACATCAATCCTAGTATTGGTTGGTAAAATAGTAGCCCAAGAGTTGGCGTTGGGTGGTGAAGACTATCTGCCTTCCCTCTAGTCTTACACTACTGAATTAGTGACGGTTAGCGAAGATAGCCCTCGAGCACCTTTGCGCGAAATTCAAAACAAACCTATCGGGCACAGATAGTAAAATATAATATAGTCAGTTGTTTATAATATTAAAATTTCGTTATACCCATCAAAGCAAAAAAGTAATGTGAATAAGTTATTGCACGACAGTTTCAAGTGATATAAAGATACAAGTTTGTTCTTTAATAACAACAGAGATAAAGATATACAAGTTACTTCACAACAATATTAACATAACTAAAACTTACTCATTACTTCACAACAATATTAACATAACTAAAACTTACTCATTACTTCACAACAATATTAACATAACTAAAACTTACTCATTACTTCACAACAATATTAACATAACTAAAACTTACTCATTACTTCACAACAGAAAAAGGATTGGTGCTCCCAAACAATATTGACACACGTAAAGATCAAATCGTGATTTTTGGCATAAGGATGCGTTTATTTCTTTGCAGTTGCATGAAAGTTATCGTGCTTTTGTACGCTGCATTGTAGAACATATTCCATAGTTTGCCATTTATCCGTTACAAACGATCATAAAAATCAAATAAATGTTCAGGGTACAAAAAGTTAGTAACAATACATACTCTCACTAATTATTCGGTCACGTAGGTTATTCCAGGTTGCACAACGTATTTATGGATACTGCCAAAATTCCTGTCTCGTGTTTATTTTTTGAATTTCGCGCAAAGCTACACCAGGGCTATCTGCGCTAGTCCTCCCTAATATAACAGTGCAAGGCTAGAGGGAAGGCAGCTTTTCATCACTACCCACCGCCAACTCTTGGGCTACTCTTTTATCAACAAATAGTGGGATTGACCGTCATATTATAACGCTTTCACGGCTGAAAGGGGGAGCAAGTTTGATGCGACGGTAATTCGAACCCGCGACCCTCAGATTACGTGTCGAACGCCTTAACCCACCTGGCCATGCCGGGCCTTCCCTCGAGATTCAAAATTCGAAGTATTTATATGTACACGAGGGGAAAGACAAAAGACAGTTGGAAAGAAATTATATACTATTGTTTCAAAGTAACGACCAGGATTTGAACAGTGTCCTGGATTTAATATCCAGCTCGTTTGTGTTATATTTTTGTGCATTTTTCATTGAAAGTCAAATGAGTTGAAACCGACTGAAAATTAGGTCTGTTAGAATCCAGTGGCCTAAAAAATAAACTCATCAAGAAACATATATTTAGGATTTTTGTCTTTTTGTCTTTTTTTGGGGGGAAGGGGTTACCAGAAATTAAAAGACAGACATTTGTATTGACACAGACGTTTCATTTCGATTGTGGTTGACTGTAACTTGACACAGAATAAACAACAACAACAAAACATTGTTAAATAAATACTAAAACAGAAGATTTTAAAGTATCTCACCAGTATTGTGAGGCCCCGGCATGGCCAGGTGATTAGGGCGCTCAACTCGCAATTCGAAGATCGCGGGTTTAAATCCCCGTCACACCAAACATGCTCACCCATTCAGCCATAGGAGCGTTAGAATGTTACTGTCAATCCCACCATTTGTTGGTAAAAGAGTAGCCCAAGCGTTGGCGGTGGGTAGTGCCTTCCCTCTAGTCTTACATTACTAAAATAGGGACTGCTAGTGCAAATAGCCTTCGTGTTGCTTTGCGCGGAATTCGAAACAAACAAAACAAATTTGTATCAAGAGACACTGCCAGAGCGAGCACCACTGACGTTAGGAGCTATTAATTTCTCTATAGTAAATGTTCTTGGTTAGACCAAAGGAGCATAAAGACAATTTTTATTTAATATCTATATTTCCTTCTATGCTAAATTTTCTTAATGAACTTCTACAGTTTTGTTTTATTGTAAATTTGAATAGTATTGAAAAGTTGTCCGAATTTTTATTTAATGGAGTGGCTTAAAGAAATAAAACTTTTTTATTATTTGTTTTCTCTTTTAGACGCTGTTGTTGGACTGGAAAGCGAATCACTGTGATTAAGAAAAAAGGAACAAATTATTGTCATTCTGATTGTTTGATTGTTGCTATCCAGATCTTATTTAGATCCCTGGAACGTACTTATATCGATCTTGTATTACATAGCTGTGTCTATAATGGATTTTGTGCACGAGTTTGGAACTGTCACCCTTATCCTTCTTTTATCATTATACTGACAGATGTTTTACAGACATTGATAAAAAGTGAAACAGCGTAAGTTCCAGTTTTACTATGTCTTCACAGAATCTCCAGTTATATCAACCTGGGCTTCGACTTGATTCAAAATATTTACCCCTTTCCAGCAGTAATGAAGTGTTTGTATCCCTAGAAATGTCTTATTTTAAGGTAATTACCAGAAGTGAAAAATAATATATTTGTATCCATAGAAGCATCTTATTTCGAAGGTGGATACCAAAAGTAAAAGGTGATATATTCGTAACTTTGCTCAAAACAACAACAACAATAAAAAAACAAGAGACAAAAATCGTCGATGAAAAGTCGAAACACAGACAGTGATAAAGAATGATTAATATTAGTAAGACCTGAAGCCTGTACCACGAGAATATTCCAAACTTCCCAATATTGGCCAAGTAGACTTATAAAATACAAATATTAATATTCCTAAAATATTTGGTGACACAAAGGATAATTGATTCTGTTAATCATTAATTGTAACTTCTCTTTATATTCTTATTAATTTATTTTATCTGACTATATCCCTTTCGGAGCGCTCTCACAATGGCGCAGCGGTATATCTAGGATTTACAATTCTAGAACCTGGGTTTCGATACCCGTGGTAGGCAGAGTACAGATAATCTATTGTGTAGCCTTGTACTTAATTTAAAGCAAATAGTTTTATTTCAAGTATCCAGCACCTTTCTTGGGCCTAGTGCGGTCATGAATTCTTAGTTCGTGACCCGTTGCCGCAAAATCACACCCCTTTGTACTTCAGAACCGTGGAAGTACTATGACTCTCAGACTCCACTATACGGTCAGATTAAAAGTCTGTAATCTTATCGTGTTCACTATCTATCTTAAATACTCTTTATAAGTTCAGAATTAGGACGGCTATGCATAGGTAGCCCTCCTGTAGCTTTGCGCGAAATTCTAAGATAAACAAATAATCTGTTTTTCTTTCCGAAATGTTTTTGATGAGACCGCTGTAATTTTGCGAATACAGAACTCTAAAATCCTGGGTTCAATTTCCCGAATGAAAAACTGCGCAAAATGTGAAAAAAGTTAGAACGTAATAGCAGTCGATATTGCATACATTTTAATAGTCTAAGGTTGTAATTTTGTTTCTAAGCCTACTAGTCTTATTTATTTACATTTTAATTTGTATTCGGGTCAAACTAGTAATAAAATTACTGGTCCATATTGTTACTGAAAGTATAATGACTAGAGACAGTGTGTTTTTTAGGACTAAATCCCTCTAGTGGCTTAGAGGGAAGTGTATCAGATCTCAGTGGTTCCGTACACCACATATAACCTATTTTGTGCCTCAAGTGGCGCCCAGGGGTAAGCCTGAATGCTTTTAACCCTAACAACCGAGTTTCGATACCCATGATGGACACAGCACAGATATCCCATTATGAATCTGTGTGGTTGAGCGCAAGGCGACAGAATAAGCTTTCGTTTATTTCTAGTCACGCACAAAATTAGGATTAAATTCATTCGAAAAGCTCACAAAATTTGTTAAATATACACTAGACTGTTAAGATTCTGGTAAACTCACCCAATGATACGTCACTAACTGGTTTTAAGGATTCATTTGTAAGTATTCAATCTTCGCTGAAATTCAAAGTGTCAAAGTATGTCAATTATATAATTTATTTTGCTCGAAAGGATTGGTAAAAAACAACAACAAAAGTTTATACTATGTCGTATGGGTGTACTCAAACAAAATATTAATCACTTATATATTTATTTGAAAAATAAAGTGTTATGTGTTGTGTAAGAAATCAGATTTCAGTGTGTTTATTTATACATAGTCTCTCTCCTAGTGTTACATACCTGTATTGTTCAAAGTTAGGTAAGTTAATAGCCAACATCTAATTGTCGTACTTTTATAGTCTAGCAATCTTACTGTTTATTGTTAAAAGACTATCCCAAGCGTTTGCTCACTAGTTGCCTTCCATCTATTCAATCAGGCCTAACATGACGAGGTGGTTATGGCACTCGACTCGTAATCCGAGGATCGCGAATTCGAATCCCCATCACACCAAATATGCTCACCCTTCCAGCCGTGGGAGCGTTATAATGTGACGGTCAATCCCACTATTCGTTGGCAAAAGAGTAGCCCAAGAGTTGGCGATGACTAGCTGCCTTCCCTCTAGTTTTACACTGCTAAATTAGGGACGGCTAGCACAGTTCGTCGTCGTATAGCTTTGAGCGAAATTCAAAACTAATCAAACCAGTGCTTTACAGTTAATATAAGTATAGAAATAGTAAAGGAGTTTAGTACGTATGTTTCTAAGCCGGTTCTTCGCGACGGGGATGCGAACCCGCGACCCTCAAATTACGAGTCGCACGCCTTAACACGCTTGGCTATGCCGGGCCTGAAAATGAGTAGAATAAATATAACTTATTTATTTTCTCAACGCCACAACTTGGTTTCAGCAGTGATTCGTAGACTTGTTTTCAGTTTCGTACAGTTTGAAGAAGAGAACATAATGTTTTTTGTTGTTAAATACTACATAACATCTATTAACCCGAACAGCAAATAATAGTGTATTTAGTGATTTCAAAGAACCGACACTGAGAGGTTTAACAGTCAGTGAAAATGATATGTGTCAGTTGCCAATGCACGAGTTTGGACAGTAAAACTTCGTGAGCACCGAAATTAATTGAAAATAAAACCCATCCACTCGATTTTCAGACTTGTCTTGAGTTAGTCTACTGGTTAGCATGCTTGAACTGTGAATAATATGAGGATTTGCGATTCGCGTCTACATGGCGCGAAATAACAATAACGGTCAACTTCCACTATTTGATCAGAGAATATTAGGTTAAGAGATGGTGGTGGGTGCTGTAACCCAGCTGTCTTTCTTTATTCTGCCCCATAGTGGCTCAGCGATAAGTTGTCGTTTATTCTAGAATAACGCTACATTGCGCTATATTTCGTGTTAACCGAGGGAATCGAACCTCTGATTTGTCGCCATTTAACGAGTTACATGAAAATAGATATTCATAGAATATCTCACTCTTGACCCGGCTTGACCAGGTGGGTTAAGACGTTCGACTCGTAATTTGAGAGTTGCGGGTTTGAATCCCCGTCGCACCAAACATGCTCGACCTCTCAGCCGTGGGGGCGTTATTATGTGATGGTCAATCCCACTACTCGTTGGTAAAAGAGTAGCCCAAGAGTTGGCGGTGGGTGGTGATGAAAAGCTGCCTTCCCTCTAGTCTTACACTGCTAAATTAGGGACGGCTAGCGCAGATAGCCCTCGTGTAGCTTTGTGCGAAATTAAAACAAATAAAAATATCTCACTCCTTATTAATTGTTTATGTTTTGTTGCGTTCACAAAAATATTACGTATGTTTTTAATTGTTTATTCCATATAAACCGAAATTTCAACTTATTTGAAGTGGTAACTATGACCTCTGACATTGTGTAATTGTTTTATATTGCACAGAAACCAAAACTGCAATGTTCTTGAAGTGTTAACAAAGGACCTCTGATATGCTCAGCCTAAAATCAATATTATTTCTCACGCTCCAAAGTTTTGTTAAAATCTGCAGGAAACAAGTGTCTACAGGTGATTTGTTGTTTGAAGGTAAGCACTAAACTGCACAATGGGTTATCTGTTCTCTGCCAACCATGGGTATCGAAACCCAATTTCTAGGTTAGTAATTCCTCAGACATATCACTGTGCCACTGGAGGGCATCTGCAGATGGACGGACAATGCCCTCTATATATGCTCTTGCCCCCTCCCGATTTTTTTTCGGTTGGGAGGAAAATATTGCCAGAAGCTTTAAATATCCTGTTGCTGGAGGTATTGTTGGCATGGTCAAAAGCGATTTGGAAAATAAGAAAACGGAAAAATCTAAATGGATAAACAGTATGCATGAGTTTAAACTTTTTCTACAACACAAAGGAAATATATGTTCTACACTCACACCTTGTTTAACCCGTAAAATATATTTAAAACCATCGTAATAAACTATAAAAGTTTATATTAACCAATTAAATTTATCTTTCATCATTTCTATAAAAAAGAAGAAATATGTTAAATACTTTCTAATATTGTAAAAATATCAATGTTTGAGCTTGTAATAAAAGAAAAAAGAACCTTCCAGAAGTTAATATATTAGGACTAATTTATACAGTTAATAATTTTTTTTTTTTTGAGTTTCTAAGCACGTGGAATGCGTTTTCTTTCATGGAGACGAAACTGAGAGAACCTGTGAAAAATGAATCTTCAACGTCACGTATGATAGAATATTATTATTTATTCTTTTTTGTTACAAATAGAACGCCGTAAGTCTCTAACTTTCTGTAAGAAGGAATTAAAGTTTGTTTTGTTATGATGAAATACGCCAGCTAATTAATTAATTGTGAAGTAAGTCTTTAGAAAGCTTAGAACAACAGATTATATATTAGGTTCACAAGATGCAGTAGCAAAGTTCAGGAATAGCTTCTTTCAAACTTTGGATTTTGCCGTGAATCTGAGAGTCGCTGACAGATTTCTGTCAGAACGAAGTTTCCATTGTTTGTACTTGTAACCAAACAGAGCCATAAAGCTTCCCCGAAATTTCGAATTCATAAAACAGTAGGTGATTGGATTACAACAGGATGACGTGTAAGCCAGTAGGTGGAAAAAAGAGATACCGTAGTACCCGAGGCCCTGATAGATGGCGACAGAATCAAAATGGGTAATGGTATTAAGGACGTGAATCGGTGTCCAGCAAAGAAAATATTCCAAGACAACCACGAATAACATTTTAATGACTCGTTTTTTTTGTGAGAGTGACCTGTCCAGGTTGGTTACAGTCTGAACAGATCCGATATCCGTCCGTCCGACGTTAGTAGTCAGGATGGAGCTGGACGAAGATGGTGAATTGGGATTAATTCTGACGAGGATTCTGTGAAGGACCTTTCGATCCGAGCTTTTCCGACTTCTGATTGGAGTTTCATTTCCATCACCTAAGAAAAAAATAATTGACTGTTAAATCCAAAATAAGATCTTTATATGCATGATCGTAAAGGCTAATTGGAACCAAAATTGAATATTTATTAATAAGCCTTTTTTTTAAAGAAAGACTTAAAGTGAAAAACTATTTTAATTAGTTATTTTTAAATTCGATGATGAACTTAACACCCACGTTGTTGAAAAGCAGGAGAGATAGTGTATCTAAACCACATATATATATATATTAAAAAACAAACACTTAAGAATTCAAAATAAATACCTTGTTCAAATTTAATATGTGGCCACATAGTTTTCCACAAGGTAGCGGTGATGAGGGAATAAGTGACGACCATAATAAACAGAGGCACAACCAGGAGGAACGCGTCTAACAATATGTTAAAAAGTCTTTCAGTAGTCACAGTGGGCCAGCTCTCTCGGCATTTGTATTTGCCTAGAAAAAGGCAAAAAAAAAAAAAAAGGTTAAATTATTCTGATCTTTCTTAGTTCTTTGTCACCACTTTTATTTCACACGTTTCTGTCTTAATTTCTGGAGTCTCCAATACTTGAACTTTCATATTTGCTTTACAAGTAAAACTTTCAGAAACAGAGGTTGTTGAGCAACGGTAATAATATTGAGGTACCCTCTAGTGTGTAACAGTCATCAATAGTAATAAGTTATCTGTTCCTCTTAACCTCCTCCGTAATCTAAGAGTCGCGGGTTCGAATCCCGGTCACACCAAACATGATGACTAGCTGCCTTCCCTCTAGTTTTATACTACTAAATTAGGGACGACTAGCACAGATAGCCCTCGAGTAGCTTTGCTTTAAGAAGACAAACAAACAAACCTAACCTACTCATTTGCTTTCAAAGTTATAAAGGAATAATTTTTTTAGTTTTTCTCTGTTAATAATAAAAACTCGTTTTAAAATCACACTTCAGAAGTAATATGGTTTATCTCTCAGAAATAGTGTGGTTTATCTGTCAGAAGTAGTATGGTTTATCTCTCAGAAGTAGTATGGTTTATCTGTCAGAAGTAATATGGTTTATCTCTCAGAAATAGTGTGGTTTATCTGTCAGAATTAGTATGGTTTATCTCTCAGAAATAGTGTAGTTTATCTGTCAGAAGTAGTATGTTTATCTCTCAGAAATAGTGTGGTTTATCTGTCAGAAGTAGTATGGTTTATCTCTCAGAAATAGTGTGGTTTATCTGTCAGAAGTAGTATGTTTATCTCTCAGAAATAGTGTGGTTTATCTGTCAGAAGTAATATGGTTTATCTGTCAGAAGTAATATGGTTTATTTCTCAGAAATAGTGTGGTTTGTCTTTCAGAAGTAGTATGGTTTATCTGTCAGAAGTAGTATGGTTCATCTGTCAGAAGTAGCATGTTTATCTCTCAGAAATAGTGTGGTTTATCTGTCAGAAGTAGTATGGTTTATCTCTCAGAAATAGTGTGGTTTATCTGTCAGAAGTAACATGGTTATCTCTCAGAAATAGTGTGGTTTATCTGTCAGAAGTAGTATGGTTTATCTGTCAGAAATAGTGTGGTTTATCTGTCAGAAGTAGTATGTTTATCTCTCAGAAATAGTGTGGTTTATTTGTCAGAAGTAGTATGGTTTATCTGTCAGAAGTAATATGGTTTATTTCTCAGAAATAGTGTGGTTTATCTGTCAGAAGTAGTATGATTTATCTCTCAGAAATAGTGTGGTTTATCTGTCAGAAGTAGTATGGTTTATCTCTCAGAAATAGTGTGGTTTATCTGTCAGAAGTAGTATGGTTTATCTGTAAGAAGTAATATGGTTTATCTCTCAGAAATAGTGTGGTTTATCTGTCAGAAGTAGTATGGTTTATCTCTCAAAAGTAGGTCTTTAGTATTCATGGACCGTAAGAATGAGAAACTATACCAAATGAATTATGTGAAAAGAACAAGTAGAGAGATACAGCAAGGGAGTTTACCGAGAAAAGAACTCTGTGGGCGTTGAATAGAAATACTAAAAGTTGTTAAAAAGGATAAATCTAGGGATAATATGAAAATAGACCTATAGCAGTATATAATGAAAAGATAAGAAAGAATATATTACAAGAGAGTATTTTCAAATCAGTGATTGGTTTATTTTTGAATTTCGCGCAAACTAGTACTAGCCGTCCCTAATTTAATAGTGTAAGACTAGAGGGGAGGTAACTACCCACCGCCAATTCTTGGGTTACTCTTTTACCAGCAAATTGTGGAACTGACCGTCACATTATAACGCATTCACAGCTGAAAGGGCGAGCATGTTTAGTGCGACGGGGATTCGAACCTGCGACCATCAGATTACGAATCTTAACACACCTCGCCATTCCTGTCCTTATCAACCAGAGGGCGCAGAATGGCCTGCACTTTTTGATTTGTCTGTTACTGACCAGTAAATGGATTTGAGCTTCAGGACCACCGAGTTTTTTTTTAGAAAACATAAAAGACGGCGTAGCGGTTACGCAGCAGACCAGCTACAAGTCTGAATTCATTTTTCTGGTTTATATGATGGATTATATAAAAACTACATACAGTAAAACTTGTCTAAGCTGGGTACTGCATTATCTTAAGATTTCTCTCATAAAAGGCCATCTATATGGTGGAACCTGCGAAACCTGGACGGAAACCTATCTCTCACCTACCTCATTTATCAACAAGTGGGATTAGAACCTGAGTAAGGCGGAAAAAATGTTTTTATTGACTATTAATTTCCTATTTAATTAATAATTTCTTTAAATATTAATAAATTCTTATTTAATTAATAATTTATTTAAATATTAATAAATTCTTGTTTAATTAGTAATTTGTTACAATATTAATGAATTTTCGAGCATTGTTTACAGTAAGTATTAGTTAAATATATTCTATTCTTTTTTCTGACGTCATTATTTTTGCAGTTAAATTAGATTCATGATTTGTAGAAATATATTTGTCTTTTAAGTGCAAAATTCTACTTTTTAAATAATTCTCCCGAAAAAAATAAATTCCTATCTTCCCTAATTTTAATATTTAGGGAAAATTTACTTAATACCCTAATTTTTTTTTGTAAAAGTTATTAACTATGCATGTAACCTTTTAATTAATTTAGGATTAGGGTTAGGGTTAAATTATTCATAATCACAACCCAAAGGATATTGCAAATGCAGACGAAACAGCTTTGTTTTTCAGTTGTTTTTTTTTCAGAGCTCTTCCCAATGAAACGTTGCAGATTAAAGAAGAAAAGTGTTCTGGAGGTCGCTATTCGAATAAACGATTAACTGTACTTTTAGTCGCATTGTTGATGGAAAACTAGAGAAACCATGGGTAACAGGTAAAAGTGAAAATCCACGCTGTTTCAAAAATTTAAGGAAGAATCAACTTCCTGTGGAATGGAAAGTGAATAATAAAGCGTGGATGACAAGTGCTATATTCGAGGAATTTTTGAACAAATTAAACAAAAGAATGGAACAAAAAAATAGAAATATTCTACTTTTCCTAGATAGTGCAAATTGTCACCCAAAAGTTCAACTTTCAAATGTTCATTTAGTCTTTCTACCTCCATGTACAATATCAGTTTTACAGCCACTAGATAATGGAATTATACAGTGTATAAAATTGAAATACAGAAAATTGATGCTTCAGCATATTATTACAAACATGGACGACTGTAAGAGAGCATCTGAAATGACCATGAAAACTGACGTGTTAGATGCAATTGCATTTTTAAGTCATTCAATGAAATGCGTAAAAGATGAATGCCTAATAATGTGCTTTCGAAACTGTCGATTTATTTTTGATAATGGCGGAGATTGTAGAAAAGTTGTTTGTTATGACGATCCCAGTGAAATCCAAAATCTGACTGAGAAGATTGATGCAGATGATTCTGTGAACGCGAAAAAGTTTTGTGAACGTTGACAAGAATGATTTAACAGAAACTGAAGAAACTGATTTACAATCTATAATAGAATCACAAGATGGTAACAGTGTGAGAGATTCAGAAGGTGAACAAAATGGAAAAAATAGTGAGGAAATAGATATTTCTACTTCACCACAAGTGTTACGTTATATTAAAGCTATCAAATTGTATGTAAAAATGAAGGGGGAGAATGAACTTCATGAAAAGTCTGTAGAATTGTTGTTCTGTTTTAACCACATGAGAAAGTTCATTAAAAAAAAGTGAAACAGTTGAAATTGGACACTTTATTCAAATAAATTTGATTAAGATTTTGTGTACTTATGTATATTTTGAATGTCTATTTTTGTTCTCATTCTAATATAACATAAACAGTGTAATAAATTTATTCACAAACATAACACTTCTCTTGAGTCAAACAAGTATAACGTTCCACTCAAAAAGTATATATAATTAAGGAAATGTATGCTCCCTGTGTAAACCGGAAAATCTGCTTAAACCGGAAATTTTACTCGGTCCCGTGCGATTCCGCCTTAGACAGGTTTTACTGTAATACAGATGTATGAAACGAATTAACCCTCACTTTGTAGAATACCGGTGTAGTCTATAAATTGTGTTAATGTATATTTTAGTCTATTACAGTAAAAATGCATCAAAATTAGTAAAACTGGCTCTCGGAAAACCAAGAGAATGCAAAAAATTTGTTCCAAAACCCAAGAGCTTCCAGGACTCTAAGGAGAGTCCTGGATTTCGGTCATAATTAGTCTGTTTATATAACTAGTTTAAGAAATGGACGAAATAAATTATTTTCTATATCTAGGTGGCCTCAGCAACGAGTACCAAAATTAATTGTAAAACCTCCGGTATTAGCATTTCATGTATGTGATTTCTGTGTTAGTAAAGTTGTGATATAAGTAAATTAGACAGATAACTTGATCTTACGAAGTACAGTAGGCCTAACACCAACGTCCAATGACATGTATAATTAACTACAATCAAGCTTCGCCAGATTTGGAAAGACATTCTTACCATAATTATATTTTTTCCCGAAAACTATTTTGATAACAATCTTCCTGTGGTTTATTAATGGGTTTGTAACAAAAGAATCAGTTGTGTTTTTTTACACTGTCTATAACTAATCTAGCATAAATACAAGCATATTGTTATATTCTGTTATACTTACCTCGATTCATGACTAACCGAAACTGTAAAAAAACAACTTTAGATTGTTAACGTTGTATTCAAAAGTTCTACTGGTTCGGAGAATATACATACGAATATTTTTTTTCTTTTAAATAGTAAAATAGATAAATAGTATTTTGTCTCTAGAAAAGGACAATAAAAAATAAAGTGGCTCTTGTTAAGTTTTTTTGTGGAAGAAAGTGGGGCTCACTCTTATCCTCCCACCCTTATATTTGTCGTCTTTTATTTCCTAATTCATCGTAAATCACGATTTGCTGTGATTTTATCTGCATTTCAAATTTTGAACGCTTTAGAGAGTGGTACGTTATTAAAAATATAATCTTCGGTTGCATCATCTTCAAAGTTAACCTAAAGAAAAAAGTAAAACAAATGTGACAATAACAAGAAAAGCAAACACATTTAACAGTTCAGTATGCCATGTGTTTGAAATGTCAAATCTGTGAACTTACCACTGTCTCGAATAGGCTGCAATTCACTTAACAATGAAACTGGCAACATGAAAAGTAGTGAACCAATCCACACAATTAAAATCATCCGATTGGCGTGGGACAAGGTCTGCCATTCTCGTGACTTTAAAGGGTGACAAATGGCATAATAGCGTTCTACTGACATGGCCACCAAAGTCCAAGCATTGACGCTAACAGAAACAGCTGAAACAAAGAAAACGCAAGCGCTTCAGACATTAAAATACTATATAAAATATAAAATACTATATATAAAATAATATATGAAAAGTACAAAATGTAAAGCTAAATACACAAATACTAAGTCGAACTGAGTGAGAAATTCATTTTGAGGCTTTTGTTTCTCAAAACAAGTATGTGTTTGTATATGGAAAGATATTTGAGAAAGAGATTCATTGTTAACCACTAGTGAGGACGTGGTTACAAGAGTTTAACTGGAAGGGAACATTTGAGAAAAAGATTCGTTGTTAATCACCAATGATGACGTGGTTACGAGTATTGAAATCAGGGAATATTTGAGAACGAGTGATAATTATCTAATTATTTTCACAGTTTATTAAGTGTTGAGATTAACAAAAATTAAATTTTACTTTATAATTTTCAGAAAGTCAAAGTTGAAGTAATGAGAACTGATAAGTTAATTTATCATGAATTAAAAGATAATGGAGGACAGATCTGGGAAATTTTTAAAAATAACTTGCTTTGACTGCAATATAGGAATGTTCTTAAAAGATACTGTTGGTCAAACGTTACAGAACCTGAATCAGGATAGCAAAATTGTATGCTCTTCTTTGTGTCTACTTGAACTCTGAAGACATTGTATGCTTGTAGACATATTACTCTCCACCAGGGGACATTTAAAAAAGTATAGAAAACCAAGGACATAGTTTAAATTAAGTTATAAAATCCGTAAGGGCTTATACAAAATAAATCGGTAACAGAGCAAGAACTTTCTTTATATAACTTAAAGGTAAGAAAAAAGTTTAAATGTTAAAACTAACAGCAAGGATTTTTCAACGCATGTCAAAAGTAAAAGACAAAACCAAAAGGTGGAAACTGATTGCTTAAAATATGTTTATTTCGAGGATTTTGATAAAGACAAGAGAAGCATCCAGTTGTCGTAGATTTTAAAACATTGATGATAGCGTGAAAAATTGACGTTTTAAAAATAGAGCACCAGGACCAGAGAAAACTAATTCCTGGATTTAAAGGACGTCAAATATCAAATGTTTGCACCTTTTGTATTTCATTTTAATGGGTCAGTAAATATAAACAGGTGTCTGAAGATTAGAGTGTTGTCCACGTTATTCCTGGTTTCAAAAGAGGTGATAAATTACCCTAAAAATTACAGAACGGAAAAAAACCAAAACAGCTTTGCAAGATAATATAATGAAATATGACGTTATATAAGAAAAGCTAGTATAAAAACAAAGATTAGAGGAATGGATATAAATAAATTCTAATCTCAGTAAAGAGACACAGTACAATTCCTAGCTAGATAGGGTGTTTATTAAAAAGCAGGAGACGCTGTTGAGAAAACTCGGAAAACTATATGAAACATTCCTGAAAAGCAAACAAACAAACGAGCTACTAAAGACACCAGAAGAAACGTAAAAAAATAACCATAATAGGAATTTTAGGATGTTGTCATTAACTGAACTCTTAATGAGTAAACGTACTAGCTTAAAGCTAACCTTACTTTGGTATTAACGTATGCAGACTTAAGTCATTGCTAACAGCTTTTATATAGAGCAGCTGAAAACTTTTCTGATATTATAAACTAAAAAATACCAGTATAACGCTTTGCTTTTGCGTGAGTTTCATTTTAGATACTTGAGCGTTATAAAGTGGAATTCTAATTCGATTAGAAGTTAACTTAGCAGTATCAAGAAGGGCCTTCTGTAATACTAAAAATTGTGTATTTCGTAAACGTTTTGGGTTCTGTTAATACATAGTCTCCGTCTCAATTCCTTGTACTTCACGTAAGCTTCTTTGAGTTGATAATTCGTGTGAGAGCGCCATCTGACTGCATTCCCGGTATCATACAATAGTGAAAATCTTGCTTGAATGATACTGGAAAAACCTTTTTGTTGCACGATGAACAACCTCCAACTTCACGAAATATTTATTCTCTCTGCGTGTAGATTTGCGATATATGTCAAGATTTTACCGTTTCGCCTTCGTTTTCTCTCACGGAGAACTTTACTTTTTCCATTTTCAGGGTGCAAATATGACGTCATGAATACATTACATACAGTTCTAATACACTAGCGCTATATATATAAATATAATAGTACAGTCTGTTAGTATGCTTATTTCAATACTTCGCAGAGTGTGGATGGATCTTCAAAATTGGCATGGAGATTCATTTGGTCCATGGGGAAATAAATACACACAAGTTCTCAATTTTTACATTTTGCGGTTTTTACAAGTGTTTTTGCGTTTTTTTTAAATCATTACTTCACCCCTGTTGATGGATCATCACCAAATTTGGCACGAAGGTTTGTTGAGTCTATGAGGAGATACATTCAAATTTACCGTTTCATATTTTTTTGTTTTGCTGTTTTATGGGTGTTTTGGGTTGTTTAAAATTACATATAAAGGAAATAACTTTTCATGTCTTAAGGTAATTTTTTATTATCCATGAATTTACGTAACTTCCGTCCAGGGTACGGGTACCCCAGCTAGTTTTGAATAAAGACTGTTTGCAATGATTAACTGTTCCATGACACTGACTGCTACAATAGAACGAAGGAAAATAAAAGGCTGTTATTGTTGGAGTCTAGTCAGATTAGGCCCTTGTTTTAGTGAAGTACCTTGAATATCAATGTTTTGTCCTTTACACTTTCTTTTACATTAACAATAATAATAAGGGAATGATTATTAAATTAATTCTTACCATAACATCCATAGGGAGGTTTTTATGTAATAAGCAATTCCACTATTGATTTATAAAAAGTATTCAAAGAGATGAAGGTGGTTGGTATTCACTACTTTCTTCCCTTACAGTGTATCACTTCAAATTAGGGATATTTAGCACCGATAGATGTCAGTTAGATATTTCGCAGTGACACCTATATATAAGCTGAAAAGACAACATTTCAGAAGCTTTCAGAAAATGAGTCTGAAAACGAAATCTTGTCCTTTCGATCTGAGCTGATTCTTCAGATTAATAAGTAGTGTAATTCTGAACTAGACAGTTCCTTCCTAATCCACCGTTTTACTTATGTTTGTCCGTCATGAATAGCCTGTCTGAATCATCTCCAGAAGTCAATTAAATTGGTTGTTTGCTGATGGATATTCATAGCTGTATTGTTAATGTCGAGGTACTGCATAATAACATGGATCAGTTGCATAAATATTTGGCAATTTACTTCTCACTATAGTAGGGGTAATATAACGTGTTAGAGCTCTAACGATTTGGATTAAACGTTTTATACAGATGGGAACCCTGTCGATATCATGATTGAAAAAAATAATCATAACATAGTGCTATGTGGATAAGTGGCTAAAATCATCGAGGAAGAGCTATGTTACTACTATCAAAGGCAACGGGAACTTAGGTTGTATGTTTGATTGTTTGTTTATAATTTCGCGCACAGCTACACAAGAGCTAGCTGTGCTAATCGTCCCTAATTTGGCAGTGTAAGACAAGAGAGATGGCAGACAAGAGAGATGGCAGCTAGTCATCATCACCCACTACCAACTCTTGAACTACTCTTTTACCAACGAATAGCAGGATTGACCGTCACATTATAACGCCCATACGGCTGAAAGGGAGATCATTGTGGTGTGACGGGGATTCGAACCCTTGACCCTTGGATTGCGAGTCGAGTGCCTTAACCACCTGGCCGTGCCGGGCCTAGGCTGTATGGATAAATGTTGATAACAGGGCACGAAAGGTAATTTATTAGCTCTTTACATATCATTAGTGAGGTTTAATTTAGAACATTGTGTAGAGTTTTGGTTTCCTTATCTAAGAAATAATATTGACTTATTAGAAACGAATTACAGAAAGGATATATGATGGGTATTCAGTAAACGCAAAGCATTCTTTTAATGCTGCAACAATAAAGTCCCCTGGTGACTAAAAAAGAAACTTGACCTACACTGAAAAAGTTCTTAGACGTGAATAAATATTTAGTATCATCTATTAAGGTATTCAATAAGGTGTTGTTACCTGTGAAAGACAAACATATCTTTATTTAAAAAACTTTTTTTTTTCAAAGCTAAGTATTTTGTTTGTTTTTTTGGAATTTCGCACAAAGCTACTCGAGGGCTATTTGTGCTAGCCGTCCCTAATTTAGTAGTGTAAGACTAGAGGGAGGGCAGCTAGTCATCACCACCCACCGCCAACTCTTGGGCTTCTCTTTTACCAACGAATACTGGGATTGACCGTCACATTATAATGCCCCCACGGCTGGGAGGGCGAGCATTTTTGGCGCGACGCGGGCGCGACAAAGCTAAGTAAATGATAAATTAAACATTTATATTTAATTTAAGCTTACGGTATTATCCTGAATATTTATTTCTTAATTTAGAGATAGGTGTGAATTTCGAGTATGATTACTGTGTGTGTTTTCTTAGAGCAAAGCCACAGCGGGCTATCTGTTGCGGCATGGCCAAACGTGTTAATGCGTGCGACTCGTAATCTGAGGGTCGCAGGTTCGCATCCCCATTGCTAAGTGCATTGAGGGGAATCGAATCCCTGATTTTAGCGTTGCATATCCGTAGACTTACCGCTGCACCAGCGAGGAATGTATGATTACTAAACAGATTTATTTTCCTTTATAATGAACTCGTATTTAAAATCTTTTCGTATATTGAACGTATGATTACGAATCTAACTTTTATAAAACATAAATAACTTTTTCAGTCATCACTAAATAAGTCAGGCTTACGTATTTCCTTTTTTTTTCTGATTGTAGAAAGTTAATAATTTAAATCGATGTAATAAGAACGTGCGCTAGACTTAACTTTCAATTTGTTTGAGAATAATCTATAGGAATGACAGAAAGAAAGGCTTGGTCTGAACTGGTGATTAGAACTTTTGGTATTAATTTGCTGGTCGTGGGTTCGACTCCCATCACCAAACATGCTCACCCTTTCAGGAGTTGGAGCCTTCTAATGTTACGGTAAATCTCACTAATTATTGGCAAATAGTAGTGGCAGAGTTGAAGGAGTATGACGTCAACTATCTGCCTTTCGTATAATTTATTATTTCTAAATTACAAAACAAATTGCTGTTTGTGAATACACACATTCTTTATACTTTTTAGGCTACATCGATTAAACGACAAAACGCTTTCAAGGAAAAATTTCTTAGCATGCGTCTTACTTTAATTACAAGAACTCGTGATTGTGATCCTATCGTTCTAAAAGAGCTACTTTTTTACGTGCTGCAGATGAATAAACTATTAGCACCCAAGGACCTCTGGCTGTTATGGCTTATAAACGAGGACTGAATATAATGGAATAACTACATCAAACTTTTCCGAATTTAATAAGCAGTTAACCACACTACAAATGTAATTTTTCCTTAATTTCCACTTCAATTCAATAAAATTGTTATTAACCCTGAATTTTGGGTTAGGAAAACAAGTACGATTACCTTTTAGAATAAATTAACGCTATTTTTCTTTTAAGATATATTTCAATCAGGTGTTAATAGCTGGGCTGTTTTTTCCTTGTTCAGTAAACTAAAAGTTAAATAATTTAACAAGGAGCACCAAAAGTACCTCTCAGAGTGAAAATTTCAATTTTCCTTTCTCTTTACCCATATTGTTAACAGAAATATTTGTTTTACATGATTGAAACATGCCAAAGTAAAGCTTGTATAAAATGATCAAAATTTCTGAGCGAATGTATAATATAATAACATATCAACCACACTATATCCAGTGCCGACAAGGTCTTTCACTCAATATCACAACAATATGCAATCATCATTTGATGTAACCTATACCACAAATAGCCCAAAACTGCAATTTCAAGTAATTAATATTTGTTGTTATGACCTTAGCTAAATCCTCAATAACGAATTACACCTAAATGAGGTTTTAATTTATGTAACTTTGTTTATTGTTTTCGTTTGTGCTCACACAAACCTTTAACCTTCAACCTTTCTGGCTGAAGATGGTTTGAGGTTGTCCAGCTTTATAATCAGACACACGCTCTCACAATGCATATTCTGAACCAGAGGTTAAACTGGGACGGAACGGTCAGGATCGGTGTTAAACTTCATGAGAATTAATGTCACCAGCGTTTATGGTTTTCTGATTGGGTTACAAAATGGAGTTCCGTCTCCTTCACAATCACAGTTTAACCAATGTTCTAAACCTCGAAAACCCAACTGTGTTAATACCACTTTAACTGATATTTTAAACCTCAATATTTTGCGTTTTAAAAAAATCCACCATAAGGTTAAAACCATCTAATTAATGCAGCCAATTAAAAATAATTACTGTCTTAGTTCAAAATTCAAATTTATCATTTAACAATAAAACTTTAATAATTAATACTTGTAATAATTCATTAACTCATCTTTCCGAGTAAGAAACGGAGATCTTTGAAAATAATTATGTTTTGGTGTCCATAATTATCCACAGTTGTATTCGTCTAAAAGCCAATAATACTGTGTTGTTGTTTTTTATAATTCTATGCTCTTCGGGGATTATTCTTATTAAAATTATATTATAGCTTACGATTTCTTAATAACAAAAGTTCTAGTAATGTCTTCAGAAAAAATTATTTTAACAAAAAAGAAAGATTTATGACAGATTTGCATTTATAAATCTTTGAATTAAATCAAATCACTAATTAGCTGTCAAATAACACTGTATAATTACTAAAGCAGTGCTGGATTAATAATACAATTTGTAAGTGAATAGCCAATAGCTGAAGAGATAACATATGTGTCGTTCAGCCTTGAAATATTAGTGGTGGTAAACGTTTGTTTGTTTTAGTTCATTGGAATTAGACATATAAGTTTGTTTATTTTGGTGCCCCCCCCCCCCAGTGGCACAGTGGTATCTCTGCAAACTCACGCCGCTAAAATCCGAGTTTTGATACCCATGGTGGGCAAAGCACAGATAGCCCATTGTGTAACTTCGTGCTTAATTCAAGCCAAACCAAGTATTTATTTTGAATTTTTGCTCAAAGCTACACGAGGACTATCTACGCTGGCCGTCCCTAATTTAGTATTGTAAGACTGGCAGAAAGACAGGTAGTCATCATCACCCACCGCCAACTCCTGACCTGCTCTTTTATCAACGAATAGTGAGAGTAACCTCACATTTTCGCTAAAAGGGCGAGCACATTAGATGTGCCTGGGATTCGAACCTGCGATCCTCAGACTACGAGTCGAGCGCCCCTAACCACCTAGCCATGTTGGGTCAGACACATAGGATAAATTAGAAAAAATAATTAGAGTAACTTTGCTTCACACGGCTTTTACTATTGTTACCGTTTGCTTGGTATGGTCCAAAGTTCCCCTAGCTGTTTCACCCAGCTTGTGTCGTATGTTTGATTTCATCAGTTGGACCCTTTGAACATTTTTTGGCCTGGCATGGCGAAGCGTGTTAAGGCGTGCGACTTGTAATCTGAGGGTCGCGGGTTCGCATCCCCGTCGCGCCAAACATGCTCGCCCTCCCAGCCGTGGGAGCGTTATAATGTGACGGTCAATCCCACTATTCGTTGGTAAAAGAGTAACCCAAGAGTTGGTGGTAGGTGGTGATCACTAGCTGCCTTCCCTATAGTCTTACACTGCTAAATTAGGGATGGCTAGCGCAGATAGCCCTCGAGTAGCTTTGTGCGAAAGTAAAAAACAAAAAAACAAAAATTGAACATTTTTTCCAAATATTTTAATAATAATAAAATGAATAATATATTTCAAGGCTGCCTGAATTGTTTTTACTAGCTTGGCTAGTGCGTTTGACATCTTCGATTTATATGATTTGGCTCTTTTATATTTTGACATTTTTTAGAATCATTGATCCTGGTTTTGTTAGATATTATACAGACGTTTAGTTTTGCTGATCTGTTAAAAAAACAATTCGTTATGGGTGATAAATATCGAAAATCCTTCTCTAAAGCTGTTTATTCCAGTGAACATATTATTACAAAATATTTTTACAAAACAGGTCAAGATCATCGACTTTCAATCAACGGATCACGGAATTGAATCCTGCAGTAGAACATATTTGCCTTTTAAGACGTGAGAGTGTTATAGTTTAACGGCCAATCCCACTATTTGTCGGATAAACAGCGGCACAAGGTGGATGTTATTAACAACTTGCCTTTCCTCTAGTCTATAGATTTAAAAATAGGGTCGATTAGGGAAGATATTCCACGAGTAGCTCTGCGTGAAATTCAACAAACAAAACAACAGAAATATTACGTGTCAGTCTGAAGTCAAACATTTCTCACGAACGGATCATCGGCAAGTAAGAGGAATATTGTATACCACCCTGTAACCCCTTTAATTTTACTAAATGTTCAACATGCGAAAGGAATATTGTTTACCACGCTGTAAATAACCCTTTTTTATTCTACTAAATGGTCAACATGCGAAAGAAATATTGCTTACCACCATGTAAATAACTTCTTTTATTCTATCACATGTTTTACAAGCTATAAGACGTTTCGTTCCGCTCGCAAGAAGGATATTGGCTATCAACTGGTAGTTATCCATTTTACTGAAATATCACACAGACGTAGAAAAGAGCCAGCACAAGATATACAGTGGTATATATAATAACGAAGAGTGACGCTATCCTACTAACACAATTAAATATGTAAGTTTACATTTAGTAACTAAACAGTAACAACATAAAACATAAGTCCAATAAATAGCTATGATATGTAAGTTATACTGATCACAAAGTAACTGAAACGTTCCAAATACCTATTGTCTATAATCTGGGATCAGAGCCCTTGGGTCTGTAACCGGACATCAATAAACCCATGGTAAACCAAAACACCTTTTGTCTAAATTCGGTCATCAATATCTCTTCAGGTCTATAACCGAGCATGAATAACCCATTGAAAAACCAAAATACCTGTGGTTTATAACCAAACATCAATAAACCCTTGAAAAACCAAAATTTCTTTTGTATAGAATCGGTCATCACTAGCTTCTTAGGTCTATTATCGAGAATTACTAATCCATTGGAAAAGGTTGAGAAATAAGGTCTTTCGTTTGAAGCTAAAGATAATTTAAACACGGACTGAAATTCTCCATCCAGTATCACCAACTTTTGCGAAGCAAAATATCATGTTTATTTATGTATTTTTAGAACTTTTGACAAAATCTTAAATATAAACATCCGATCGAATTTAAAAAAAGCCCCAATTCCTATTGCCTTCAATTTTCATGTAAGATTTTTATTAAAAATCTTTATTTTCTAGAACAGTAAGAAACTTAATTGTTATCATTATCAAAACGTCGTTTAAAATTTGTTTTTCATTTCCTGAAAAATTGCATAAAATAAAATAACGTAATTGATTTCTGAGAAACATCTTATGGAACGTTCTGTCATTGATACACATTTGTGACAAGTGATTCTAACGTTCGCTACTTTCACGTGTTCTACAACTTGTGTTAATTGATCTGATTATAAATTCAAACGTTCGATCAAAATAGAACAAAATCATCATTTCGAGAACAAATTTCATCAAGAATGTTTTATACCAACTGTTGTTTTTTTTACTTAATGTTCGAATTTCTTTACATTTTCTCGATTTACGTCTTTGAGAGACATAAATAAACTCCAATGTGAAGGCAATAAATCGAGATCGTTAAATGATGGTAACTAAAACCCAGTTCTTTACGTATTTTCTGTCATGTTAACTTCAACATCACTTTATTAATGAATTTCTTAAAATGCTGTGCTGAATGGTTGCTAGCTTCCAGCTTTGTCTCTGGTTTTCATTAGATATCGAAGTGGATTTTATTGAATTCCTTACAATGAAACTTTTGAACAAGTAAAAAAAAATATCAGAAAAGTAGAATAATCTACCTTTATGTCAAAGGTTCTTAGACTGTCTTCAAGTTGTTATACACAACTAATGTACTTATTATCAGCTGGCCAGTCGCTGTAACAGTCCGATAAATAATATCATATATAACTGATAAATAATATCATATATAACTGATAAATAATATCATATATAACTGGTTTTACTAGTCATTAAACTCTGTCAATTTTTTATCCTTTGCCATGTTTTTACCCAATGTAACACAGGAGATGTCAGTGGGAGATGTTGACAACGCTAATGCTTGAACACAAATGACTAAATTTCGTTACGTGCTTACCGATTAACGCTTCGTTTCAGTATGGTCTTAAACTTTGACCATCTAGTATTTAAGCTAATTTAATAGTGTTCACATTTTCCCTATTTAATGCTAAAAAGTTTTTTATTTTTATTTTCCCTTTTCTTATTTTCATCTTTAGAAGCCTCTATTCAAATAAGTGGTTGAGTCTAACAACGCAAAATGCATATTTTTTTCTTTATGTTCATTGGCCTTAAGAATTTGACCAGCAGTGTATATATAAGGTTGTAACTAAAATGAAGTCAAGTGAAAAAAATATCTTTTTATTGAAAAATAAATTAACAGAACCTGTTAGTATATTCAAACCTTAAAAAAAAATCTGTTTGAAAGGCATACTGATCTACTGTTAAAAGTACATGCGTCACAACACTCAGCCTAGTGTTTGCTAAGCCAACATTTCAACTGACTGTTTGCTGCGCTGTTGTAGTAAATACATTTAGTGTGTATTTGACTTTGAGTTTCCGAGAGACTCCTGTAGCGATTACCCACGATACAAGTTCTAAGTGGCTCTAATAATCAACTTCTTTCTGACTACAACGAGAAAAACTCGAAAGTTTCTTTGGGTCGCTTTATCGGCATTGGTACCATTACGGTTGGATGACGACGAACATTTACAGAGAAGGTTGCCATGTAAATGTAGTGAAAACAGTTTACAGAGAAGGTTGCCATGTAAATGTAGTAAAAACAGTTTACAGAGAAGGTTGCCATGTAAATGTAGTGAAAACAGTTTACAGAGAAGGTTGCCATGTAAATGTAGTGAAAACAGTTTACAGAGAAGGTTGCCATGTAAATGTAGTGAAAACAGTTTACAGAGAAGGTTGCCATGTAAATGTAGTGAAAACAGTTTACAGAGGGTTGCCATGTAAATGTAGTGAAAACAGTTTACAGAGAAGGTTGCCATGTAAATGCAGTGAAAACAGTTTACAGAGAAGGTTGCCCATGTAAATGTAGTGAAAACAGTTTACAGAGAAGGTTGCCATGTAAAGAAAACAGTTTACAGAGAAGGTTGCCATGTAAACGCAGTGAAAACAGTTTACAGAGAAGGTTGCCATGTAAATGTAGTGAAAACAGTTTACAGAGAAGGTTGCCATGTAAATGCAGTGAAAACAGTTTACAGAGAAGGTTGCCATGTAAATGTAGTGAAAACAGTTTACAGAGAAGGTTGCCATGTAAATGTAGTGAAAACAGTTTACAGAGAAGGTTGCCATGTAAATGTAGTGAAAACAGTTTACAGAGAAGGTTGCCATGTAAATGCAGTGAAAACAGTTTACAGAGAAGGTTGCCATGTAAATGTAGTGAAAACAGTTTACAGAGAAGGTTGCCATGTAAATGTAGTGAAAACAGTTTTCTACTGCCAATTGTTTGCTCAGATAAAATTGTGTATCTCTAAATTTGATCCTAAGTAAAGAAATGTTAAGATAGTGCACGAGATTTCTATTAACATAAAATAACTTTTATTTTTAATTTCGCGCAAAGCTACGGAATTGCTATCTCCGTTAGCTGTCCCTAATTTAGCAGTGAAAGACTAGATGGAAGGCAGCTAGTTATCATCACCCACCACTAACTCTTGGGCTACTCTTTTACCAACGAAAAGTAGGATTGAACGTTACATTATAAAGCTCCCACGGCTGAAAGGGCCGAACACGTTTGGTGTGACGGGTATTCGAACCCGCAACCCTCAGGTTAGAGGTCAAGTGCCTTAACCACCTGGCCATGCCGGATCTCCCGACAGGTACAATGCTTTGTTACATAACTATGTACGTAATAATTTAAAGCAAACAAAAAAACAAATCACAGAATATGTTGGAATTTAAAATTAAATTATTTTCTTCAATTACCAGAATAGAAAGGCTTTTCATTACATTTCTTAATAGTATAAATATATTCTGTGTTGTTTTTTAAGCTTATGATTTTTCTAGAATAGATGTCTCTTACTTGTTGACGACAAATTCAACGATAAATAAATGGTACGCACTTCTCTTGTTTTCAAAGTAGTATATATATATATATTTGGAACAAGTTCAACATACGTACAACTTTTTTCTTTTTTTTTATACTGTAAAAATTATACGCATATCATAAACACTACATGTATAGTTTTCATCCTCTTGTCAACCCCCGTCCCACCAAACATGCTCGCCCTTTCAGCTGTGTGGTTGTTATAATGTGACGATCAATCCCTCTAGTCATTGTTAAAAGAATAGCCCAAGAGTTGGCGGTAAGTGGTGATAACTAGCTGCCTTCCCTCTAGTCTTACACTGCTAAATTAGGGAGGGCTAACGCAGATAGCCCTCGTGTAGCTTTACGTGAAATTCAAAAACAAACTTTATTTGTTGAGTTAAAATTATTGATTGTTCAACATAATTACAGCTATTAAAAAATTCTTGACTTGTATTCAACGCTATCCATTAAGTTTCACACATCTGTACATCGAGACATTCACTTCGATTTTTTTTTTATGAGCCTAACATGACTTTAAGCGCTAAAAGTTTCTCGACCACTTTTATCTGAATCGACCACCACACGCACCTGCTAGTTAATGAACCTTTCGTCACAATCTCCCTTCTTGTCATTAATCACGCCACATCGTTTCGCCCTATGGACTATTTTTCTCATTGAACTGATTACATCTTTCAACTATCTGAAGTTCAATACCCGTCTTGTCACCACCGACTTATCACTTTGATAATGTCAGTATCGTGTCATGTGTATTTGCGACATCAGTTTTAAAGTGATTAACTCTAGTACTGATGTTTTAAACATAGGTATATAAAAATTACCAGGCGACACAGTTTCCCGTTATTTGGGTATACTTATGATTCAAGATGAAAGGAAGAAATCTATCTGTCGTTTTCATGCCAAGTAGTGGGAATAAACGATCACCTTATTTACTATTCGTACACTTAAAAAAAAGTCCATCTCATCGAGATTCATTATTTTTAAAGCATTCTATTTCAACTAAGTGTGGTCTTATATCACAAAAGACTCTTAAACTGAGCTACTAAGTGTCGTCGTGAATGTTGTAACTTAAATTACTAAGTGTGGCGATGTATGTTGCAACATTAAGTTGCAATGTGTGGCCGTGTGGGTTGTAACGTTAAGGTAAATACGTGTGTGTGTGGTCGTGTATGTTGTAACATTAAGTTTGTTTGTATGGAATTTCGCGCAAAGCTACACAAGGGCTATCTGCGCTAGCTGTCCCTAATTTAGCAGTGTAAGACTAGAGGAAAGGCAGCTAGTCATCATCACCCATCGCCAACTCTTAGACTAATTTTTTACCGAGGAATAGTGGGAGTGATCGTAACATTATAACGTCCCCACGGCTGAAAGGGCGAGCAGGTTTGGTATGACGGGTAATCGAATCCGCATGACACTCAGATTATGAGTCGAGCGCTCCTAACCATATGGCCATGTCGGGTTCAACTAAGGGTGGTTGTGTATTTTGCAACATAAGTAGCAATAACCTTTCTACAAATTTGTAAAATAACATTCCATTATGCATTTCTTAAAAATAGCATAACAACTTTTTTTCATAAATGCGACCAATAAGCCCCTTCTCTCGCTAGCCTAACGGTGAATTAGTAGGCTTACACCCCTAAAAGCGGGTTTCGATACCCGCAGTAAAAAAGCAGAGCACAACTAATAACATATCAGAAATTTTAAACAACCCTTTCCTCCAGCTAATGACATATCAGAAATATTTAATAGACTCCTTTCTCCAGCTAATGATATGTCAAAAATGTTTAAACGACTCCTTCCTCCAGCTAATGATATGTCAAAAATGTTTAAACGACTCCTTCCTCCAGCTAATGATATATCATAAATGTTTAAACAGCTCCTTCCTCCAGCTAATGTCTAAAATGTTTAAACAGCTCCTTCCTCCAATATGACATATCAAAATGTTTAACCAGCTCCTTCATCCAGCTAATGATATGTCTAAAATGTTTAAACAGCTCCTTCCTGTAGTCATTCTTAAAAACTGTCTCATTTAATGACTTTAATGAAAAAGCATTTGACTAATATTTTAAAGAACTGAATGCAACTATACTTACTATAGCATATTTAAACATTCACGAACTGATGGCTTCGGTGGTGCCATCACCAAAATAATAAATGCTTATCGTTATACTATTTTTATTTATTTTGACGTTATTAAAATTTAAGAATTTTTTAAAAATTCTCGACATTTATTAATGTAAAAAAAGAAATAACTAACACTAGTGTAATGAGTGGTATTTCTAAAAGCTGCTAAAATTATAATTTTGATTACTATTAAAATCTGAAGGCTCCAAAACTTTGTAATGAACACTTAGGCTAAACATTCATTTGCCTCTTTATATCTGGTTAGTCAGTAGTATGCTTATGTACTTACAATACTAAATTTGGGGCTTGAAGATTTTGTAGATAGACAGTTGGGTAAAAATAAATAAATTAATCTCGTTTTACCCGAAACTTGGCCAGGTAGTTAGGGCGCTCGATTCACGATCTGCGGGTCGAGGTTCGAATCTCTGTCATACCAAAGATACTCGCCTTTATAATGTGATGATAAATCTCACTATTCGGTAGTAAAAAAGATGACTGTGGGTGGTGTTGATTATTGCCTTTTCTCTTGTTTTTGCACTGCTAAATTAGGTATAGCTAGTGTAGATAGCCCTCGTGTAGCTTTATGCGAACTTAAAACCAAACATTTCCATTTTTACACCGCATTCTAGGTGTTGACAAACACAGACCTGTCTTCCCATCACTTCTTCTTTTTCCACTCACGGTTCTTTGCAAGATATCACATCAGTGTGTGATAGCCATCTCTAATACAACAGTGATAGACTAGGAGAGAAATAAGCTAGTCAACATTACCCACCGCCAGCTCTTGGGCTAGTCTTTTACCGACAAATAGTAGGAATGGCCGTCACATTATAACGTTCTCACGGCTAGTTATAGGGTGAATTACCGAGATGTGTGAAAGTAACTAACAGTGAGAAAAGTCTTGATGTTCCCATATGTTATACCTTACTTCAAATATCTTATGTATACAAAATAATCTCATCAGAAAAACAAAAGTAATAATCGTTTGAAAATGTAAATGTGTTCCATAAATATTCCAAACTATATCCTTTTTATGTTCAAAAAACATTTTAGCAATATTTCCATCCCTTATGAGTTTAGTCGGTTATATTTTAATTCCAAATTTTAAATTTTAGCGCCATCTATCTTTGCCATTATTTTACTTTTTCACGAGATATTACTGGGGTTTTTGTTTGCTGTTTTTTTCAAATTCTTTGGTCTTTTCTTTTAAACATGCATACGTAATATTCTTGTCCAAATAACCTTCAACACACATGCTAACAGTAAAGCTCTTTAAATTTATTACGTGATATCTAGGGAATTTTTTATTCTTGTGATAAATTGGAATGTTACTACAGCAGTAATGTATGTGTCTGTATTTTGGTATTAGTAAAGCTACATGGAGCTATCTGCTATGTCCACCGATGAGAATAGAACCGCTGATTTTGGTGTTTTTAAATTCGAACGAAAACTCATCGCTTTCTTCTAAGAGACTTGTAGTAATAATTAAAAAATAACAACCTTTTATAGTTTGGTTTTATTTGCTTTTAATTAAGCACAAAGTTACCACAAGCACTGTAACCCCATTTTTAACGTTATAAACCTTCAAGTTCATCCGTTAGCCACTGGGAAGTGTGGGGGAGGGTTGATAGTTTCATACGTAATATTTTAGCATTATTTTGAAATTATAAAGGAAACACTTGTGGTTGTGAAAGATTTACCTTATTAATAATCAAAGACAATCGTCAAACACAAATATTTGTAAAAACCTGGCTGTTTTGTTGCCAGAAATAATGGTATTGTGTATAGGTCTACTTTTAGTTTTAAAGAAAGAAAGTTCTGGTGGGCACTTGAAACTTTAATGAGTTACAGCGCACCCTAGTGTTTCTTGAAGATATTTCTTTATCATTTGAAGTACGTCTAATTCTTCAAATTGAATGTCTAGAAACATTGTTACAAGGAGGCGTCATCACCCCAAGTCAGCACTTAAACCATTTGAGTGGTTGTGTGCTTTTGATAAATCATTAGAAAACTTCCAGATGACCGTGCGCAGACTCTTCTGACATAGTACAAGTGCAGCAAAGATGATCCTTTGTGGGGATATATAGTTACGTCTGTCGCCACAATGATAGATCTGTCATAATTATCATAGATCTGTCGCCACAATGATAGATCTGTCATAATTATCATAGATCTGTCGCTACAATGATAGATCTGTCATAATTATCATAGATCTGTCGCCACAATTATAGATCTGTCATAATTATCATAGATCTGTCGCCACAATGATAGATCTGTCATAATTATCATAGATCTGTCGCTACAATGATAGATCTGTCATAATTATCATAGATCTGTTGCCACAATGATAGATCTATCGCCATAATTATAGATCTGTCATAATTATCATAGATCTGTCGCCACAATGATAGATCTATCGCCATAATTATAGATCTGTCATAATTATCATAGATCTGTCGCCACAATGATAGATCTGTCATAATTATCATAGATCTGTCGCTACAATGATAGATCTGTCATAATTATCATAGATCTGTCGCCACAATGATAGATCTGTCATAATTATCATAGATCTGTCGCCACAATGATAGATCTGTCATAATTATCATAGATCTGTCGCCACAATGATAGATCTGCCATAATTATCATAGATATGTCGCTGCTATGATAGATCTGTCGCCACTATATTAGATATTTCGTCATTATATTATATCTCTCGCCGCTGTATTAGATCTGACTTAATTACATTAAATATTTCACCGATATAATATATCTTTTGCCACCATAATAGCCCTATAGCCGCTGTAGTATATTTGTCGTTATTATATCAGATCTTTTGCTACCTTAGTAGATCTGTCGCCACCATGTTATACAAATTGCCGACGTATACATAACAGTGTTTAACTAGATGCTTAACAGTTACGGTATTTTAAAGGTACTTTGGAACCCACAATTAAAAACGAACAAAGTACATTTTCATAAGCATTAAGCTATTAAAACATATTAATACAAATTAACACAGCTCATATTAACAACTTGTTAAGAGTTGTGTTCCCATTGAAATGACTATAGCTGGAAACAAAACTGTACTATTTATAGTAGTCGAGATAACACGTCAAACTTTCCGTTAGAGCCGTTTGTGTATTTAGTGAAATGTTAGGATTAGCTTTTTTCACATACGTATATTTTCTAATCAGGTGTCTTTCCTTGCATCTAATTTTACTGCTTTTCTCGTTCTCACGATATCGTATTGATTACTTCAAGAAGAGCAAATGATCTTAAAATTATTTCTGAACCCACTAATCTGCTTATCATGAATTCGAATCCTGTTACGAATGTGCTCGCCCTTTCAGCCTTAGTGACACTAAAATGTGACTTTTAATCCCACCTTTTGTAGATAAAGAGCAGCCCCAGACTTGAGGTAGGTAGTTTTACTTCCATTTTCTCCCTACTTGTCTAATCCCATCTAAGTTGCCCTCTACCCTCCTCAGTGACAAAACGGTATGTCTACAGACTTACAACTCTAGGAACAGGGTATCTAAATATGTTTCGGTTTTCATCAGCGAATTTCCTTAGTACACTATTGAATCTCTTCTTGTCCTTAAATTTCTTGTTTATAGGTATTTATATAAATATTATATATAAATATATAAACATTATAGATATTTATATATAATTAGATATTTCGACATTGGTATACTCTTTCACCGAGTAAAGCTTGAACTTAGACTTTCAAAACCTGCCCAATTCAGCAAATTCGTCTATTTGTTCTTAATACACTTAAGTATGTTTGCTTTAGCGCAAAGTTACGTAGTGGATTATATGCGCTCTGTCTAGCGCGGAGAATCGGACCATAGATTTTAGAAATTATCGCTGACCCAACGAGGGACTTTTTATTATGATGCATAACTTTGAAACATACAGACCAATAACAAAACATTTTCTTTCTTTCCTTAGTCTTTCGTTATCATATACTTCTGTGATAAAATTATTTATTTGTAGAAAATACTTTCCTCTTTCTACGCATGCACATGAATTTGAAATTGCCTTACATATAAAATAAACTTTACTAATCTCTGTAGAACAAAAAAACTTTCGACCTAGAAGTATAATGTTACTAGCGTCGACTGAGAAGCAAAATCTGATCTAAAGTTACAAACATAACACACAACAAAAAACGGCTTATCCATCCACCTGTATATATGTTACAATTCATGCCTTTTAATGACCTTACGGACTTACGTTAGGCTTAGAAGAAAGAATTTTGTTAATTGTGAAAAAAACGACTGAAGTGAAGCTCATATATAACCATATAGCCTTTCATATGTAATAATATAGTCTTTCATATATAACCATAGTCTTTCATATATAATAATATACTTTCTCTTATATAACCATATAACCTAACATATATAATATACTATCTCATATAGTCTTACATGTATAACAATATAACCTAACGTATATAATAATATACTATCTCATATAGTCTTACATACTATCTCATACAGTTTTACATATATAACCATATAACCTAACATATATAGCCATATAGTATCTCATTTATGCTGTAAGCTCATTTTGTGAAACATGCTGTAGAAGTGATCTCAGTTTCCACAAACGTTCGATGGTTTGACGAGTAAAATGGTTTGAGTTAACTCGTTCACTGTATTACCTCTATCTAAAAAAGGCCAATTAACAACTTCCTTATGAAACTACACAATGTAAGAACAATGGAAAATATTGTAGTATTTTGAACAAACAAACAATTAGGGAAAACAATAACAACACAAGCCGACCTGAAAACAGATATATTTTTTTTAGTGTACGTACTATACCTTGAAAGTAGGGTATGAGTCGACACATGGCTGCTCCGAAGACAAACTCTCGAAGCAGAGCTCCGGCTAAAGTGAAGGGCATGCAGAAGACTCCAAGAAGCAGGTCGCTGACCGCCAGGTTAATCAGGAACACATTTGTCACGTTTCTCATTCTCTTATTAATGGCCAACGTGATTATTACCAACATGTTTCCTACAACAGCCAGCAGTAGAATAATGCTATAGAGAAGGATTAAACAAATCTTTTCTTCGAGGCTGACAGAAAACAGTACATTTGAATCGCCAGAAGTTTCGCTGCTGTTCGTTGACGAGTTTGTATTTATTGACTGAGCCATTGGGTTCTATTCCGTAGTGTATTTAGTGATAGACGTGTATTAGTATCACTGAGGTTTCTGTTTTGTTTTCAGTGAATTTACATCCGGAGCAGTTTCCTCCTTGTATCTATCTTCTTGGCTTTATCTTGAGGCTATAATTTTCTTGTCACCTGTTCTTGAAAGAATGAACGAGAGTCCTTAACGAAATTTCTTAATCCGTAAAAAAGAGAGAGAGAGAGACAATTTTACTGTAGTTCCTTACTAAAAAATAAGTAAATATTAAATAAGAAAGTTATTTATGCTACTGTATTTCATTCGGAAAGATTAACATAACGTATCAACAGAATAAATATATCACAATGACTCAAATCGAGTCTGATGTTTTATTTCATTTATTACTATAATGTTTATCACATTATATTGGACTTTCGTACTGTTCTTTCCTTATAATAAGACCATATTTTTAACGATCACTTCTGTTACCGTGATAATTTTAAATTATCTGAATACACTAAATCTAGAATTTGTTTTTAAGTAATTCCGTCAGTTTGTTTCTTCCAGAATTTTCGTGTAAAGCCATACGACAGATTGTTTGTGCTTAGTCGTTCCTAATTTCGAGCTGAAAGACTTAGAGATAAGGCATCTAATACCCAGTACCAACCACTAGTCTTTTTATAGCAAAGCCACATCAGGCTATCTGCTGAGCCCACCAAGGGGAATCGAATCCCTCATTTTAGCGTTGTAACTCGGTAGACTTACCACTGTACTAGCAGAGGACCCTGGATGATAAGAGGGAACACTCGCAGGGAAAACTTGTAATCGAAATTTTAAAATCGACTTTATCAAATTAAAAACATTTTTTACTAAGACAAATCCACGGTTTCAGTGAAAATGCTGTCATGTTATTTACTGATTTTCAAAACTTCACAAAGTTGCCGGAGTATAACATAAATTGAAATGAGGAAAGCTTTGCAACCACGTTACGAACATGTTTCGGACTGTGGGTAAGTATAATAGGTAACACTTACAATAACTTACTAAATTACTCTGAATAGAAACAAAAGTTAAAATTGACTTACCAAATTACTCTGAATATATTCAACACTTAAACGTGATCTCATCCTCCTTACTTTGCTATGACGTTGTGAGATGTATTATAATTATACTGTAAAGCAGCTGCATTTAAAATAACACAAGAACAAACCTGTTTGTAATTTAAGGACTAGAAAAACCGTAATAAAATTCTTCTCTGTTTTAACGAATTTTATTTTAAATAATATTTTTAGAGGGAGAAACATATCTTCAGTGTCGTACCTAGAGATTATAATTTATTTTCTGTCGAAGTTGATGGTTTCTATTTTGGCCACTAGATGTCAGGATGTATACAACTGAAAGTAGCTGAAAGCTTCCTGCTTTATTTATTTGCCCTAAAGTACTTTATTTTCTCATGAAGTACAAATTTCGTTGTAGAACGTATGAAGAGATGGTTATCCTGCAGGGTGTCGTTAAAAGCTCCTATAGAGTTGATAGTACAGTTATATTGCCAAGAGTTGATAACATTTCGTGTAATATACGGCTTCACAGGTTGAAAAGTTGGTGACTGTCGGCCATCCTTTTCTTTTGTTAATAAGATTTACGTTCGAAAGTAGAATGTAATATTAGATTTCCAACAAGTACGAAGTGCAGAAGTTATAAATTGATCGAAAAAACTGTACTTTCTGTAAATCAATATGATAAAAACAGAATTTAAAATATTTAATTAGCAAAAAGTTTATAAGCGATTGGTACTTCTAAAAATATATTAAAAACAAACAAACGAGAAGATGTCGGAGAAAGACATGACTTAATTTTGTGAGTGTGTGTGTGTGTGCGTGTGTGTGAGAGAGAGAGAGAGAGAGAGAAACTACTTATATGTTATTCAAATCAAATAATTCCAACGTACAAAACCTATTACTTTGTTGAAAAAATCTTTATATTGACCTTTGTTACGCCTGAAAAGGGAGTGACATTTTTGACCAAAGTTCTGGTCATAAAACAATTGGTCGTAAATAGGAGGGCGTAATAATAATTACTTTGAAGTTCATTTATTTTGATGGCAGTGGCTATTGCTGGATTGCCACCTTCTCTCTGTTCTGTCACTTTAAAATTACGAACGGCTTTGCGCGAGTAGCCATCTGTAATTTTGAGAGAAAATTATTAAGCAAGTGAACCAATCCTAAAATAATTATATTGAATCGTTAACTTAGGGTTAATAGGAAAGTTTACGATTTGAAACTATAATGAAAAGGCTTAGAAAGCTTAGAATAAAACTAAGACTCTTGGTAACTTAAGTTTCAGCAATCACGACAGGAGTGTTGAGCAGGTTCAGTGTTACACTATGGTTACAGGCACTTCGAAAAACTTGCTATAATTAATTACACTAGATATGTTTTGCATGGTTTACAAAAGTTATGGAGCAGACACTTAATTAATAGAGGTTTGTTTGTGGTTATCACAAGCATAGCAAACGGCTATATGTGCTGTACCAATTACGAGTATTGAAACCTGGTTTTTAGGGCTCCAACACTGACAGGCAAAGTAATTTGTAAGCTTGTATTAATATTACTAAGAGAAAGTCTTCGGACTAATAACGGTAATATTCGAGGTTCAATTTCCCATGTTGGAGAGTGCACATATAACCCATTGTGTACAGTAGTTCTGAAGGTTTATAACGGTAAAATCCGGGTTTAGAGTCCATTAGGAGAGGACAGCACAAATAGCCCATTATGTAGCGCCTATCGAAAGATTTATTTTGAATTTCTCGCAGTTCAAGGACTGTTTTGCGTTAGTCGTCCTAATTTTGAAATGGTGGACTAGGAGAAAAACAGCCAGTTAACACCTCTCACTGCAAACTCTTGGGCTACTCTTTTACCAACGAATATTGGAAGTGATCTTCACATTATAGCGCCTCCTAACGGCTGTAAGAACGAGCTTGTTCGGCGAGTCGAGCGCCATAACTACCATGTTAGGCTTCCCATCAAAAGAAATATCCAATGGCAAAATACAACAACCATCTTTCTAAAATCGTTATAATAATGGTGGAAATATTCAATATATCCATCCCATTGTATTATTATTGTATTTTAATTTGACTTTCACTTGTCTACATCTAGCTAGAAATGTTTATGAAAACTAAAAAATGGGATATACTAAGATTTATTGTGAAACGCATAGACTTATGGGAAACAAAATATTTTCTCGGTAATGTGAAACAATAAAGTAAAGGCAGAATATTTACAAATTCGTTTCTACATTTTAGTTGGTACAATGAAGAAATATCAAAAGGAAACTTGACAAACTTTTTGTGTTAATTTTTTGTCATAAAACATAATTTGAAATAGTTTTAACCAAAAACTTCTAGTTTTTATTAACCATAATATCTGTAGTTGATCGTCCTGAAACTAGTGGCGATTTCTTGTCATCATAGAACCCGAAAAATGACAAAAAAAAAAAAGCAGTAAAGTTGAATTACATCGACAGTTTCGTCTGAAAATAAGTTATTCCACGTGTTTCTGTCAAGATTTTGGTGAGAGTATATTGCGCCCTCCTGTGGCGTGGATTGTAAGTCTACATACATACAACGCTAAAACCCTGTTTTTTGATATTTGTGTTGGGAACGGCATAGACAGCCCATTGTGAAGCTTTGCGCTTAAGAAAAAAAAAATCCATTGCATTCTGCAAAGTTTTATAACGCTAAACTAGTAAATATAGACGGGTAGAGTGTCCGTAAATCAGGATTTCCATAGTCTCAGCTCTATGTGTGAGATCAGAAAGTGTCAAAAGAAGAAAAAATATCGGAGAAGAAACCTGTCTTGTTCTTTTCCTTGTAACCACTTTTAGATCTTTCATTTATTGGTCAGAAGAAACGGATGAACAATCATTGTTGTGTTCTAGTTGTCACTAGCATGTTAAAAAACACAGCTTTACAGTTCAAATCTTGGAGAAATTAAATGGTCACGAGTAATCTTTGAAACGACCTCTCCTCACCATCAAAACAATGTCTACAAACTTCTGTTGCTTACTTTGGAGCAAATGGTTATGGTTTGGTTTGTGTTGCTTACTTTGGAGCAAATGGTTATGGTTTGGTTTGTGTTGCTTACTTTGGAGCAAATGGTTATGGTTTGGTTTGGTTTGAATTTCGCGCAAAGCTACACGAGGGCTCTCTGCGCTAGCCGTCCCTAATTTTGCAGTATAGACTAGAGGGAAGGCAGATAGTCATCACCACCCAACGCTAACTCTTGAGCTATCTTTTTACCAACGAATAGTGGGATTGACTGACACATTATATCGCCCCCACGGTTGAAAGAGTGAACATGTTTGGTAGGACGTGGATTCGAACACGCGACTCTTAGATTACGAGTGAGTGCTTTAACCATCTGGCCATGCCGGGGCCTCTAAGCAAGAGATCGAAAACTAAACTTATGGCACGTTTTATTTGAGAAATTAACTGAGCGGAATTTCTCTTATTTCAAACAATTTCTGCACGATAGATTCAAAAACTTAAGGTTAAACGAAATACGTTTATAGGTATTGTTGGTAATTGGGCCGGGTGTGACCTCAAATTGGTTATTGAGCCACAGATGAGATCATCCGTAATGCTTCACTGCACACACTCTGAATTATTGCCACTAATTCTCTACACACGCTTATGAATATTTTGATAAGTTTAAAATTTGCAGTGGCAAAGGACGGTTGTTGGTTTGTAAATTAACTATTCGGGTGTAGATGGCATATTATTATAATTTCAATTCATAAAATTGAAATTACTTTGAACAACGACGTACGCATATAATAGTTTTTCTTGTTCGTGTCACCGAGTGGCTGCATATAATAAGCTGACGATATTCAAACCTCAATGTTTATCATAGATCCCCTCCCGACATGCACAGCGGTATGTCTTCGGACTTACAACGCCAGAAACCGAGTTTAGATACTCACTGTGGGCGCAGCACAGCTAGCCCATCGTGTAGCTTTTACAGCTGTCTACAAACAACATTTGTTTTCCGACAAAAATATTTTTGGACGTACAAGAACACCACAAAAACTAGTATATATTTTGATCACTGGCTTATCCTTGTCTCTGAAAGCAAGGAGCAAAGTAGTCTTTATCTAAGTACGAGTTTACATTCACCAAACTTTCATAATAGTATTGTGAGATTGAGCAGTGATTGTATTCACTTTTTGGGAGATAATGTCAAATCGATTTCTGAAGCCCTGAAGAACAGAAGCGTGATAAATTCTTTTAGAGTGACGAGAACATCAACGAATAATTCTGTGTTCTATTGTTCGCCAAAAAAATATATATTGATAAAAAAGTTGAGTGGTAAAAAGCGAATTGCGAATGTCCAAAAAATTCGTTTTCGCTGTAATTGGGTGAAATATAAAAGTGACATTACAACGAGAAAATCATATACAAATACATTAAAAGCGGTATACGTTCTAGGCTGCTGGCTGTTGAGAAACGTTTACTTTTATGTTTAATAACTACATTAGAAGGCTTATAAGGTCAGAAACTCGAAGTATTCAAAACATGTTTTTGCTTTTTCTAAAAATAGTTAGAGGTTGAATTTGTAAACGCTACTTGACAGAGCCCACTAGTAGAGGACAGCACAAATAGCCTATTATGTAGCACCTATCAAAATATTTCTTTTATTTTGAATTTCGCTCACTTTCGCGCAGTTCGACGACTATTTTGCTTTAGCCGTCCCTAATTTTAAAAAGATGGAGAAAACAGGCAGTCAACACCTCTCACTGCAAACTCTTGGGCCACTCTTTTACAAACGAATATTGGAAGTGATCATCACATTATAGCGCCTCCTAACGGCTGTAAGAGCAAACAGGTTCGGCTATTCGAGTGCCATAGCTACCATGTTAGGCTTCCCATAAAAAGAGGGCCCGGCATGGCCAAGCGTGTTAAGGCGTTCGACTCGTAATCCGAGAGTCGCGGGTTCGAATCCCGGTCGCACCAAACATGCTCGCCCTTTCAGCCGTGGGGTGTTATAATTTGAAGGTCAATCCCACTATTTGTTGGTAAAAGAGTAGCCCAAGAGTTGGCGGTGGGTGGTGATGACTAGCTGCCTTCCTCTAGTCTTACACTGCTAAATTAGGGATGGCTAGCGCAGATAGCCCTCGAGTAGCTTTGCGAGAAATTCAAACCAAAACAAACAAACAAAAACCCATAAAAAGAAATATCCAATGGCGAAATATAATAACTATCTTTCTCAGATAATCGTAATTAATGGTATCTGGCATAGTTTGATGTTTTAAACATTCAACGCGCAATGTATGACTAGCAGGTTCGAGTCCCAAAAATACTCACCCTTTCAGTCGCAGGGGCATTATAATGGGACAATTAATCACTTTTTCGTTGGTAAAAGAGTAGCCCAAAAGTTGGCGATGGCTGGTGTTGATTACCTATCTTCCCTCTAAAATATCTCTTCAAAATAAGAGACAGGAAGCACAACTAGCCCTCGAGTACACTTGCACGAAATTCAACAAAACAAGTAGTAAGTTGGTTTGTTTGCTGCCCATCGCGGGAAATCGAACCCCCAATTTTAGCATTGCAAGTCAACAAGCGATCTGATGACTTGCAGAAGAATCTTACCCAATATTTGAAATTCTGAAAGTATACAGTATTTTTTAAAAATAAGTTAACATTCATATATGTATCTATACTTAGTTAAAATTTGGGAGATGAAAATACGTGTTGGTTTCATTATTTACTGGCATTGTTTTATGTTTATTTATGTTTATATGGTATTTTCTTATATAACCATAGTTATCTCACAGATACATCGAAAATACACAAATTATTTTATCAGTAGTAACCCCCGGGGGTATCGGTAATATTTCGAACTTACAATGTTAAAATTTCGGGTTCGATTCTTTTCGTTTAAAAATGGCTGTTGACTCGCAGTTCTAAGCTCCTTAATTATTTCTGTTTAACCCGACATAGCCAGTTGGCTAGGGGACGCTTCACTCGCAATCTGATGGTTGTAGGTTCGAGTCCCTGTCCCATCAAATATGATCGCCCTTTCAGCAGTGGGTTCGTTGTAATAGTACAGTCAATTCTCCTATTCTTTGGTAAAGGAGTAGCCCAAGAAATGCGGTAGGTAGTGATGACTAGCTAGCTAGTATAGTTAATAAGTTAAGCTGTTGCGTTGTGTTCCTGAGTTAGTCTCGTTAATGTAAATTCATGAGTGCGATATAAGAGTAACAGTCAAATCCTACCACGATATAAGGAAGACAGCCAAATCCCACCATCTGTCATTCGGTATGACGATTTGTGGTCGATGATGTGGACTTGCTGCCTTCTATTTAGTCTAGCACTTCCAAACTGTGGTTGGCTAGTGCAGATAGCTCTTGGAAAGTTTTACGAAAAATAACAAACAGAAGTAACACAAAAAAAGTATTAGTGTATTTTTCAGTGAATTCAGAATGGAATATGTTTCGGTTTGTAGCTGAAGCGTAAATCTACACAAAGGGCTAGCTATCTGTACTGTAAATCTACACAAAGGGCTAGCTATCTGTACTGTAAATCTACACAAAGGGCTAGCTATCTGTACTGTAAATCTACACAAAGGGCTAGCTATCTGTACTGTAAATCTACACAAAGGGTTAGCTATCTCTACTGTAAATCTACACAAAGGGCTAGCTATCTGTACTGTGCCCATCATGGGTATCGAAACATAGTTTTTAGAGTTATAACTCCGCAGAGCAACTGCTGAGTCACTGGAGAGCATAAAACGAATATAAAATGATTTGTTTTAAAACAAAGCCTCACTTGATTATCCGCTGTGGCCACCGTTAGTAATCGAACTCCAGATTTTAGCGTTGTTTTCTTGTTTGTAGACTTATCGCTATCTTATGAGGGAACTGTAAAAAACCAACAAACAAACTAATTTCTATCGTCATGACTTACGTTCGGTAGCTAAAAACCACCTGGATAAATTAGTTTATATCGTAATTTTATCCATCTTGTCTTTCCGGTGTAAATTCTGCTGTTGGAACAGATGTGTTAAAATATCTCCAAAGATAAGGAAACACTGCTTCTAAGCTCTTTTATTTTGCTGCTAAAATTATCTATTGTATAATGTTTATGAGTAAGTGTGTGAATATTACGGTAAAAAAATGAAAGGAAAAGTCTGAAAAATAATTAAATAAAAAAGGCTTAACACGTACTTAAGCCTATTTTTTGGAATATCTTTATATCGCTTACATAAAAGGCGTGTCATTTACAGTATGGTCAACCTAAATTTTACTACCAGTGGATCATGGCTAAGATTCGACCCTAAATGGGAAGACAGCTGTATGTTTATGATGATATATGGCAAGATTTCACTACAGGTTTCTCTAACCTGTTGAGAGTGTTGACTTATATTTGTTAACACAAGTTGCATATCATTAGCAAAATGATAAGTTCGTTAAAGTAGACAATACACATAAATCAGCTCCTCTTAGCAACAGAGAAAACCTTTACAACAACCATTCTCCCTGGTGGCTCAACGGTAAGTAAAATGGCTTACGACTCTAAAAACTGGGTTTCGATACCACCGGTGCTATGGACAAATCAAACTCATTGTGTAGCTTCATGCTTTACACCAAACAAACACAATAACCATACTTACTTAATATTTTGATGAGTGTTTCTTGTGCAAATGGTCTAAACAAACAAGTAGCATTGGTTGTTCCTGTTATTGATGGCCTTTTCTTCAAAGTATGCAGGGATCCACTTCTCCACAACGATTGTCCAGGTTGAAGATGAATTAAGTGTCGTGCGCAAGCTGATTCAAAATAAAAGTACAACGCATGCGTAAATCATTTCTTCAGAGAGCTTACGTCATAGAACTAACCTGGCAACCAGAGAATTAACTTGAAAACAGATTTGACATGAAAAGTTGTAACATATCAATTTTTTATCCCACGTGGTTAAATATAAGGTAGTTAAAATAACCACCTACGACATCGGCAAATTATTTGTTAATTTATTCCATACCAGATGGCACAAATTAACTGTCGCTTTTTTTAATGATACATTTAGTTTATAGGGAAATATGTTTACAGAAATAGAAATAAACGTTAAACATATATTTAAGAAGAGTGGTAATACTACCTTGTAAATATAATAATTAAAATAACTGATTTTTATATTCAGGAAATCATTTTCAAAACTCGTTAAACGCTCTTAGATGAACGACCAACTTTTTGATTATCCGTCATTATCTCCGTGAGGAAAATAAACCTATCAGAGAATTGAATAACCTAATTTTGGTGATATTTTCAGCAAACAGGTTTGCTAACTAATTATTTATTTTTTTAAAAATGTTCTTAAGACTTTCTCGGGTTTACATACTTTCGTTTCGCCATTTCGCGTACTGTGAAAACAAACAAATGGTGCTTTAATGTAAAATATAGAGGGCGTAAACAGGTTACTTGTTTTTTTTTTTCTTATTATACTCGTGTTAGAATTGTAAAAACAATGTGAGTTTCTATTCCCATAGGGTCCGGCATGGCCAAGTGTGTTAAGATATGCGGCTCGTAATCTGAGAGTTGCGGGTTCGTATCCCCGTCGTGCCAAACATGCTCGCCCTTTCAGCCGTGGGGGCGTTATAAGGTGACGGTCAATCCCACTATTCGTTGGTAAAAGAGTAGCCCAAGAGTTGGCGGTGGATAGTGATGACTAGCTGCTTTCCCTCTAGTCTTACACTGCTAAATTAGGGACGGCTAGCGCAGATAGCCGTCGTGTAGCTCTGCGCGAAATTCAAAACAAACAAACAAACAATTCTATTCCCATAAAAAATTTAAAGCAAGAAGACGAAATCGAACATTTCTTATTTCATCGAAAGTGACTACACATACATATTTTAAGAAAATATTTCTAATCGGCGTCGCGATGAATGTTGAAAGGGCGCCCACTAGTGGCTCAGCAGTATGCCTAAAGACTTAATGTTAAAAAATAGGGTTTCGATTCCAGTGGTGAAGTTTTGGACCTGACAATAATCAAACATTGTGAATGGAGCAAAGTTTGTTTATTAACACAAAATGTAAGAAAAATATGGGTATGTTTCAAAATATGTTGATAAACGGTTCATTTCAGTATAAGACAAGAACAACTAAACAGTCATGTTTCGACCAAACAATCACCAACGAGTCTCACAACTTATTTCTATTTGGCAAGCTTCAGAACTGTTCTGTGTTAGTTGTTAATTTACCACTTAGAATATTTGTGGAAAGGAACATGTGGTGTATATTTTTCACAGTTGCTGTCACAGTATAAACAACATAACATGGAATATTGTCAGCATACCTCTTACTAATGTTCCTCATATGTTTAAATAATCTGAAGGGTGTAATATCAAAAGGTTTAAATATGGGATACAAATCCCGGATTCTGTTTCTTTGTTTGATTTGAATTTCGCGCAAAGCTACACGAGGGCTATCTGTGGTAGCCGTCCCTAATTTAGCAGAAAAAAGACTAGAGGGAAAGCAAAAATCATCTTCACCCACTGGCAACTATTGGGTTACTCTTTCACGAACAAATAGTGTGATTTACTGTCACATTGCTAAATTAGGGACAGCTAGTGCAGATAGCCCTCGTGTAGCTTTGCGCGAAATTCAGAACCAACTAATACAGTGCTTCATAAGTCAGTAACTGAGTCTTTGTTCTTTTGTATTCATATTAATAATATTGGTGGTGTATTTAAGGATCCGTATAACATTATTTCGAGTCAACGAATTAAATCCATTTAAAGCTTTGGTGACAGTAAATATCTGTAAGTGAAGGTAATTAGTATTACTGCTGAACCAGTATTGATTGGTATCGTAAGATAATACCACAATACTGGCTAGGATAAGAAAAAAGAGTAATTCGAGTTGTCAATTAGAACTCAAATAATTCTGTCCTAAGTCAATCTAGATGGCACGAGTGTGACTTAACATAAATCGCTCATAGTTTCGCCAGTAACCACTGTTAGCTTTACTTGCAACTAATCAACTAAGAAAATAGCTCCTAAAGTGTATGCTTGTAGAAAAATTCTTTCGTGGGTGTGTCTGCAAGCCAGTCAGTGAAACGTTGGTAACTGCAAATCCAGTCTAAATTCAAGTGAAATCCTTTAACAGTGATATTGAGACAGAACGTGTGGAGAAAAATAATTTGGAGACGTATAAGGAAATGGGATAATATAAATGCAAATAAAAAGAAAGTGGAACAGATGAAACGTTAGGCGCTCTAACTAAGAGTTGGAAGAATAATCGAAGTAAGAAAAAATACCCGAGAAAAATAAACAACAAAAATGAACAATATATAAGTGGATATTGATTCATTATAAGAGTCCTCTTGAAGAACAACTGGTGTTGATAACTTTAATCATTCTTCATTCTTCTTGATGACGAGAAACCCACTTGAAACAAAAATGTATCTACGGCTAGTATGGGTATTAACGCTTACGAGAACAACATTTCGACCTTCCTAGGTCATCTTCAGGTTAAGAACTCTCTCTTTCTTGTCCTGAAGATGACCAAGGAAGGTCAAAACGTTGTTCTCTCCTTATCAATAAGCGTTAATACCCATAGCTGCCGTTCTGAGATATATTCATCCTTCCTGATAAAGACCCGGCATTGCCAGGTGGTTAAGGTGCTCAACTCCCAATCTGAGAAATGCAGGTTTGAATCTTCGTCACACCAAACATGCTCGCCCTTTCAGCAGTAGGGGCGTTATAACGTGACAGTCAATCCCACGATTCGTTAGTAAAAGGGTAACCCAAGCATTGGCGATGAGTGGTAATGACTAGTTGCTTTACTTCTAGTCTTACATTGCTAAATTAGGGACGACTAGCGCAGATAGCCCTCCAGTAGCTTTGCGCGAAATTCAAAACAAACAAACAAACATTGCTGATAAAATAAACGAACGTTTGTTTTCATTGGTTTTTAAGGTGAGTTTAAAATCTGTATAATCTCGGCAGCAGTTTTTTTAAACTTACTGTTTACTATTTCAGCTTTGTTATAGGAATAAAGATTTTAAAGTGATGTGTATGCAAGTCAAATTTTGTGTTTATAAGTGATTGGAAAGTGTCGGTAGTTTTCATCTAATATTCTATTATGGTTTTTGTTGTTGTTGTTGTTGGGAAACATTATTTCATCTTTGAGTTTTATGTCTATACAAGGAATTCCTAACTATGATGCAATCTAAATATGTGAATTAGAGCACCTGACAATAACAGAATGGATTTAAAAGACTGCAAATATGAATGGTTGATAATTATACAACTCAATTCAATATCCAAACTGGGTCAAGCTTGGCCTATTCTTTAATATATCAAAAGATCTGAAGTTCGAGATACATTTCCTCTGAAGATTTTCATCTGTGGATGCATCATGAAGATGATGGATTTGTTGCGATTTATGGAAACAGTTGCTGCTAGCTGGTCGTTTCGCGTATGCCAGTAGTTTAAAATTCAGGCTAGCTAGATCTACATCCTAAGAATCGTTTGACGTGGCCGTTTATTCCACATACAAACAATGAATTTTTGAATGCACTGCTTTGTTCTTTCAGTCAGGCTTAGAGCTATCATCTGTCTACCATATATAATAATGGTTTCTTTATCATTAAACCTCTTTGTATAAAACGTATTCACTAATAAGCTCTCAATAATACAGTTGTAATTTTCCTATTATCTTTTGAATCTATTTTTACAAAAAAAATTAAGCATACTAAAAATAACAGTATCACAACATCAGAGAGGAAACAAACAGCAACAAGCTCAAGGTACAGGTCATGAAAAAACAAAAGATTCCAAATACTCCAAGAAAATGAACTACAAATTATTTTTTTCTCATCATAATTGATTTGTTTATTTCACATTTTAATTTATAAAATTGTAATTACATAACGCTAACTTATTTATAAGTTATTTATTTCACTTCAATATTCTAGTGATATAAATGATTTAATATATAGACAATAAATTGCCAATAAGATCCAGTTTTGCATGTATTTTGAAGTAAGATAAACTGGTAATTGCTTCCTTTATGCCATAAAAAGGCCAATACAATATTCAAGATATGTTTTGGTTTTATTAAATCCAAGTATGAATTTGAAACTTTTTATTCAGAAAATTATTCATGTATGAAGCATTTTATAGTTTGAATAATATATCATGTAACAAAACTGTTTTTAGTTAGAAATAAAGCCTTTTCTAGTGGGGAAAAACAAACTAAAATCAACTCAAAAAGGAAGAATTTTGCGAGTGGTAATAGATTCCTTCCAACAGAGTTTTTGCGCGTACATGGTGATTACTGATTTGTATGGTATTGTAGTTTGTTTTTAAATTTCACGCAAAACTAATTAATATCCCCAATTTAGCAGCGTAAGACTAGAAGTAAGGCAGCTAGTCATTACCACTCATGGCCAATGCTTGGGCTACCCTTTTACCAACGAACAGTGGGATTGACCGTCACATAATAACGCCCTCACAGCTGAGAAAGTGAGCATTTTTGGTCTGACGGGGATTTGAGCCCGCGACCCTCATATTACGAGTCAAGTGCTTTAACGACCTGGCCATACCCAACCCGATATAGTAGAGTGCTTCCCTATAAATCAGTTGCAAGTTCATAGTGTCATATTTATCTGATACATAAAAAAAAATAACATATACAGGGGTAGCACTGCTTCCTTTCCTTTCATGGACCGCACTTCTTTGTTAGTACTACAAAATGGAAGGATAAGTCGTGACCAAGTTTCATATATAACAATATGAACATGGTTGATTCTCTATTTTAACAAAATTAACAGACTTGATTCTCTGTTTTAACGATATGGGTAATGTTGATTCTCTGTTTTCACAATATAAATATGATTGATTCACTTATTTAATAACATGAACATGAATGATTCTCTCATTTAATAATATTAACATTGTTGATTCTCTGTTTAAACAATATGAACAGGGTTGATTCTCTGTTTTCACTGTATAAATATGACTGATTATCTTATTTAATAATTGATTCTCTCATTTAACAATATTAATATTGTTGATTCTCACATTTAACAATGTTAATATTGTTGATTCTCTGTTTTCACTACATATATATGACTGATTCTCTTATTTAATAATTCATTCTCTAATCTACCAATATTAATATAGCTGATGCTCTGTTTTACCAATAATAATATTGTTGATTCTCTGTTTTAACAATATGAGTAGTATTGATTCTCTGTTTTCAGTACATAAATACGACTGATTCTCTTATTTAATAATTGATTCTCTCATTTAACAATATTAAAATTGTTCATTCTCTGTTTTAATAATATGAGTAGGATTGATTCTCTGTTTTCAGTACATAAATATGCCTGATTCTCTTATTTAATAATTGATTCTCTCATTTAATAATATTAACATTGTTGATTCTCTGTTTTCACTGTATAAATATGACTGATTCTTTTATTTAATAATTGATTCTCTGTTTTAACAATATTAATATTGTCGATTTTTTGTTTTAACAATATGACTAGGATTGATTCTTTGTTTTCTCTAGGTAAATATGACTGATTATCTTATTTCATAATTGATTCTCTCATTTAACAATATTAATATAGTTGATTTTCTGTTTTCACTATATGAATATGATTGATTCTCTTATTTAATAATTGATTCTCTTATTTAACAATATTAGTATTGTTGATTCTCTGTTTTAACAATATGAGTAGGACTGATTTTCTGTTTTCACTGTATAAATATGACTGATTCTTTTTTTTTAATAACACGAGCATGGCTGATTCTCTCGTTTAACAATAATAACATTGTTGATTCTCTCATTGAACAATATTAATATTGTTGATTTTCTGTTTTAACAATATGAGTAGGATTGATTCTCTGTTTTCACTACATATACATGACTGATTTTCTTATTTAATGATTGATTCTCTGTTTTCACTAAATATATATGACTGATTCTCTTATTTAATAATTGATTCTCTCATTTAACAATATTAATATTGTTCATTCTCTGTTTTCACTATATAAATATGACTGATTATCTTTTTTAATAATTGATTCTCTTATTTAACAATATTAATATTGTTGATTCTCTGTTTCACCAATATTATTTTTTGTTGATTCTCCGTTTTAACAACATGAGTAGGATTGATTCTCTGTTTTCAATACAAAAATATGACTGATTCTCTTATTTAACAATATTAATATTGTTGATTCTCTGTTTTACCAATATTATTTTTGTTGATTCTCTGTTTTAACAATATGAGTAGGATTGATTCACTCTTTTCACAACATAAATAATATTGATTCTCTTATTTAATAACTGATTCTCTCATATAACAATACTAATATTGTTGATTCTTTGTTTTAACAATATTAATATTGTCGATTCTCTCTTTCCACTATATAAATATGACTGATTCTCTTATTTAATAATTGATTCTCTTATTTAACAATATTAATATTGTTGATTCTCTGTTTTACCAATATTATTTTTGTTGATTCTCTGTTTTAATAATATGAGTAGGATTGATTCACTGTTTTCACTACATAAATAATATTGATTCTCTTATTTAATAACTGATTCTCTCATATAACAATACTAATATTGTTGATTCTTTGTTTTAACAATATTAATATTGTCGATTTTCTGTTTTAACAATATGAGTAGGATTGATTCTTTCTTTTCACTATAAAAATATCACTGATTCTCTTATTTAATACTTGATTCTCTCATTTAACAATATTAACATTGTTGATTCTCTGTTTTCACTGTATAAATATGACAGACCCTCTTATTTAATAATTGATTCTCTCATTTAACAATATTAATATTGTTCATTCTCTGTTTTCACTATATAAATATGACTGATTATCTTTTTTAATAATTGATTCTCTCATTTAACAATATTAATATTGTTCATTCTCTGTTATCACTATATAAATATGACTGATTATCTTTTTTAATAATTGATTATCTTATTTAACAATATTAATATTGTTGATTCTCTGTTTCACCAATATTATTTTTGTTGATTCTCCGTTTTAACAACATGAGTAGGATTGATTCTCTGTTTTCAATACAAAAATATGACTGATTCTCTTATTTAACAATATTAATATTGTTGATTCTCTGTTTTACCAATATTATTTTTGTTGATTCTCTGTTTTAAAAATATGAGTAGGATTGATTCACTCTTTTCACAACATAAATAATATTGATTCTCTTATTTAATAACTGATTCTCTCATATAACAATACTAATATTGTTGATTCTTTGTTTTAACAATATTAATATTGTCGATTCTCTCTTTCCACTATATAAATATGACTGATTCTCTTATTTAATAATTGATTCTCTTATTTAACAATATTAATATTGTTGATTCTCTGTTTTACCAATATTATTTTTGTTGATTCTCTGTTTTAATAATATGAGTAGGATTGATTCACTGTTTTCACTACATAAATAATATTGATTCTCTTATTTAATAACTGATTCTCTCATATAACAATACTAATATTGTTGATTCTTTGTTTTAACAATATTAATATTGTCGATTTTCTGTTTTAACAATATGAGTAGGATTGATTCTTTGTTTTCACTATAAAAATATGACTGATACTCTTATTTAATACTTGATTCTCTCATTTACAATATTAACATTGTTGATTCTCTGTTTTCACTGTATAAATATGACAGACTCTCTTATTTAATAATTGATTCTTTCATTTAACAATATTTTTATTATTCATTCTCTGTTTTACCAATAATAATATTGTTGATTCTCTGTTTTCAGTACATAAATATGACTGATTCTCTTATTTAATAATTGATTCTCTCATTTAACAATATTAACATTGTTAATTCTCTTTTTTCACTGTATAAATATGACTGATTCTCTTATTTAATAATTGATTCTCTCATTTAACAATATTAATATTGTTGATTCTCTGTTTTAACAATATGAGTAGGATTGATTCTCTGTTTTCACTATATAAATATGACTGATTCTCTTATTTAATAATTGATTCTCTCATTTAATAATATTAGTATTGTTGATTCTCTGTTATCACTATATAAATATGACTGATTCTCTTATTTAATACTTGATTCTCTCATTTAACAATATCAATATTGTTGATTTTCTGTTTCACTATATAAATTTGACTGATTCTCTTATTTAATAACACGAACATGAATGATTCTCTCATTTAACAATATTAACATTGTTGATTCTCTGTTTTCACTGTATAAATATGACTGATTCTCTTATTTAATAATTGATTCTCTGATTTAACAATATTTATATTATTGATTCTCTGTTTTACCAATAATAATATTGTTGATTCTCTGTTTTCAGTAAATAAATATGACTGATTCTCTTATTTAATAATTGATTATTTCATTTAACAATATTAATATTGTTGAATTTCTGTTTTCACTATATGAATATGATTGATTCTCTTATTTAATAATTGATTCTCTCATTTAACAACATTAATATTTTTGATTCTCTGTTTTACCAATATTACTATGGTTAATTCTCTGTTTTAACAATATGAGTATGATTGATTCTCTGTTTTCAGTAAATAAATATGACTGATTCTCTTATTTAATAATTGATTATTGCATTTAACAATATTAATATTGTTGAATTTCTGTTTTCACTATATGAATATGATTGATTCTCTTATTTAATAATTGATTTTCTCATTTAACAATATTAATATTTTTGATTCTCTGTTTTACCAATATTAATATTGTTTATTCTCTGTTTTAACAATATGAGTATCATTGATTCTCTGTGTTCAGTACATAAATATGACTGATTTTCTTATTTAATAATTGATTCTCTCATTTAACAATATTAACATTGTTGATTCTCTCTTTTCACTGTATAAATATGACTGATTCTCTTATTTAATAATTGATTCTCTCATTTAACAATATTAATATTGTTGATTCTCTGTTTTAACAATATTAATATTGTCGAATTTTTGTTTTAACAATATGAGTAGGATTGATTCTCTGTTTTCACTATATAAGTATGACTGATTCTCTTATGTAATAATTGATTCTCTCATTTAACAATATTAGTATTGTTGATTCTCTGTTTTAACAATATGAGTAGGATTGATTCTTTGTTTTCACTGTATAAATATGACTGATTCTCTTTTTTAATAACACGAGCATGACTGATTTCCTCGTTTAACAATATTAACATTGTTGTTTCTCTCATTGAACAATATTAATATTGTTGATTCTCTGTTTTAAAATCATGAGTAGGATTGATTCTCTGTTTTCAGTACATAAATATGACTGATTCTCTTATTTAATACTTGATTCTCTCATTTAACAATGTTAATATTGTTGATTCTCTCTTTCCATTATATAAATATGACTGATTCTCTTATTTAATAATTGATTCTCTCATTTAACAATATTAAAATTGTTCATTCTCTGTTTTAATAATATGAGTAGGATTGATTCTCTGTTTTCAGTACATAAATATGCCTGATTCTCTTATTTAATAATTGATTCTCTCATTTAATAATATTAACATTGTTGATTCTCTGTTTTCACTGTATAAATATGACTGATTCTTTTATTTAATAATTGATTCTCTGTTTTAACAATATTAATATTGTCGATTTTTTGTTTTAACAATATGACTAGGATTGATTCTTTGTTTTCTCTAGGTAAATATGACTGATTATCTTATTTCATAATTGATTCTCTCATTTAACAATATTAATATAGTTGATTTTCTGTTTTCACTATATGAATATGATTGATTCTCTTATTTAATAATTGATTCTCTTATTTAACAATATTAGTATTGTTGATTCTCTGTTTTAACAATATGAGTAGGACTGATTTTCTGTTTTCACTGTATAAATATGACTGATTCTTTTTTTTAATAACACGAGCATGGCTGATTCTCTCGTTTAACAATAATAACATTGTTGATTCTCTCATTGAACAATATTAATATTGTTGATTTTCTGTTTTAACAATATGAGTAGGATTGATTCTCTGTTTTCACTACATATACATGACTGATTTTCTTATTTAATGATTGATTCTCTGTTTTCACTAAATATATATGACTGATTCTCTTATTTAATAATTGATTCTCTCATTTAACAATATTAATATTGTTCATTCTCTGTTTCACTATATAAATATGACTGATTATCTTTTTTAATAATTGATTCTCTTATTTAACAATATTAATATTGTTGATTCTCTGTTTCACCAATATTATTTTTGTTGATTCTCCGTTTTAACAACATGAGTAGGATTGATTCTCTGTTTTCAATACAAAAATATGACTGATTCTCTTATTTAACAATATTAATATTGTTGATTCTCTGTTTTACCAATATTATTTTTGTTGATTCTCTGTTTTAACAATATGAGTAGGATTGATTCACTCTTTTCACAACATAAATAATATTGTTTCTCTTATTTAATAACTGATTCTCTCATATAACAATACTAATATTGTTGATTCTTTGTTTTAACAATATTAATATTGTCGATTCTCTCTTTCCACTATATAAATATGACTGATTCTCTTATTTAATAATTGATTCTCTTATTTAACAATATTAATATTGTTGATTCTCTGTTTTACCAATATTATTTTTGTTGATTCTCTGTTTTAATAATATGAGTAGGATTGATTCACTGTTTTCACTACATAAATAATATTGATTCTCTTATTTAATAACTGATTCTCTCATATAACAATACTAATATTGTTGATTCTTTGTTTTAACAATATTAATATTGTCGATTTTCTGTTTTAACAATATGAGTAGGATTGATTCTTTGTTTTCACTATAAAAATATCACTGATTCTCTTATTTAATACTTGATTCTCTCATTTAACAATATTAACATTGTTGATTCTCTGTTTTCACTGTATAAATATGACAGACCCTCTTATTTAATAATTGATTCTCTCATTTAACAATATTAATATTGTTCATTCTCTGTTTTCACTATATAAATATGACTGATTATCTTTTTTAATAATTGATTCTCTCATTTAACAATATTAATATTGTTCATTCTCTGTTATCACTATATAAATATGACTGATTATCTTTTTTAATAATTGATTATCTTATTTAACAATATTAATATTGTTAATTCTCTGTTTCACCAATATTATTTTTGTTGATTCTCCGTTTTAACAACATGAGTAGGATTGATTCTCTGTTTTCAATACAAAAATATGACTGATTCTCTTATTTAACAATATTAATATTGTTGATTCTCTGTTTTACCAATATTATTTTTGTTGATTCTCTGTTTTAAAATATGAGTAGGATTGATTCACTCTTTTCACAACATAAATAATATTGATTCTCTTATTTAATAACTGATTCTCTCATATCACAATACTAATATTGTTGATTCTTTGTTTTAACAATATTAATATTGTCGATTCTCTCTTTCCACTATATAAATATGACTGATTCTCTTATTTAATAATTGATTCTCTTATTTAACAATATTAATATTGTTGATTCTCTGTTTTACCAATATTATTTTTGTTGATTCTCTGTTTTAATAATATGAGTAGGATTGATTCACTGTTTTCACTACATAAATAATATTGATTCTCTTATTTAATAACTGATTCTCTCATATAACAATACTAATATTGTTGATTCTTTGTTTTAACAATATTAATATTGTCGATTTTCTGTTTTAACAATATGAGTAGGATTGATTCTTTGTTTTCACTATAAAAATATGACTGATTCTCTTATTTAATACTTGATTCTCTCATTTACAATATTAACATTGTTGATTCTCTGTTTTCACTGTATAAATATGACAGACTCTCTTATTTAATAATTGATTCTTTCATTTAACAATATTTATATTATTCATTCTCTGTTTTACCAATAATAATATTGTTGATTCTCTGTTTTCAGTACATAAATATGACTGATTCTCTTATTTAATAATTGATTCTCTCATTTAACAATATTAACATTGTTGATTCTCTCTTTTCACTGTATAAATATGACTGATTCTCTTATTTAATAATTGATTCTCTCATTTAACAATATTAATATTGTTGATTCTCTGTTTTAACAATATGAGTAGGATTGATTCTCTGTTTTCACTATATAAATATGACTGATTCTCTTATTTAATAATTGATTCTCTCATTTAATAATATTAGTATTGTTGATTCTCTGTTATCACTATATAAATATGACTGATTCTCTTATTTAATACTTGATTCTCTCATTTAACAATATCAATATTGTTGATTTTCTGTTTCACTATATAAATTTGACTGATTCTCTTATTTAATAACACGAACATGAATGATTCTCTCATTTAACAATATTAACATTGTTGATTCTCTGTTTTCACTGTATAAATATGACTGATTCTCTTATTTAATAATTGATTCTCTGATTTAACAATATTTATATTATTGATTCTCTGTATTACAAATAATAATATTGTTGATTCTCTGTTTTCAGTAAATAAATATGACTGATTCTCTTATTTAATAATTGATTATTTCATTTAACAATATTAATATTGTTGAATTTCTGTTTTCACTATACGAATATGATTGATTCTCTTATTTAATAATTGATTCTCTCATTTAACAACATTAATATTTTTGATTCTCTGTTTTACCAATATTACTATGGTTAATTCTCTGTTTTAACAATATGAGTATGATTGATTCTCTGTTTTCAGTAAATAAATATGACTGATTCTCTTATTTAATAATTGATTATTGCATTTAACAATATTAATATTGTTGAATTTCTGTTTTCACTATATGAATATGATTGATTCTCTTATTTAATAATTGATTCTCTCATTTAACAATATTAATATTTTTGATTCTCTGTTTTACCAATATTAATATTGTTTATTCTCTGTTTTAACAATATGAGTATCATTGATTCTCTGTGTTCAGTACATAAATATGACTGATTTTCTTATTTAATAATTGATTCTCTCATTTAACAATATTAACATTGTTGATTCTCTCTTTTCACTGTATAAATATGACTGATTCTCTTATTTAATAATTGATTCTCTCATTTAACAATATTAATATTGTTGATTCTCTGTTTTAACAATATTAATATTGTCGAATTTTTGTTTTAATAATATGAGTAGGATTGATTCTCTGTTTTCACTATATAAGTATGACTGATTCTCTTATGTAATAATTGATTCTCTCATTTAACAATATTAGTATTGTTGATTCTCTGTTTTAACAATATGAGTAGGATTGATTCTTTGTTTTCACTGTATAAATATGACTGATTCTCTTTTTTAATAACACGAGCATGACTGATTTCCTCGTTTAACAATATTAACATTGTTGTTTCTCTCATTGAACAATATTAATATTGTTGATTCTCTGTTTTAAAATCATGAGTAGGATTGATTCTCTGTTTTCAGTACATAAATATGACTGATTCTCTTATTTAATACTTGATTCTCTCATTTAACAATGTTAATATTGTTGATTCTCTCTTTCCATTATATAAATATGACTGATTCTCTTATTTAATAATTGATTCTCTTATTTAACAATATTAATATTGTTGATTCTATGTTTTACCAATATTATTTTTGTTGATTCTCTGTTTTAACAATACGAGTAGAATTGATTCACTGTTTTCACTACATAAATAATATTGATTCTCTTATTTAATAACTGATTCTCTCATATAATAATACTAATATTGTTGATTCTTTGTTTTAACAATATTAATATTGTCGATTTTCTGTTTTAACAATATGAGTAGGATTGATTCTTTGTTTTCACTATATAAATATGACTGATTCTTTTATTTAATACTTGATTCTCTCATTTAACAATATTAATATTGCTGATTCTCTGTTTCACTATATAAATTTGACTGATTCTCTTACTTAATAACACGAACATGAATGATTCTCTCATTTAACAATATTAACATTGTTGATTCTCTCTTTTCACTGTATAAATATGACTGATTCTCTTATTTAATAATTGATTCTCTCATTTAACAATATTAATATTTATGATTCTCTGTTTTACCAATATTAATATTGTTGATTCTCTGTTTTAACAATATGAGTATCATTGATTCTCTGTTTTCAGTACATAAATATGACTGTTTCTTTTTTTAATAATTGATTCTCTCATTTAACAATATTAACATTGTTGATTCTCACTTTTCACTGTATAAATATGACTGATTCTCTTATTTAATAATTGGTTCTCTGTTTTAACAATATTAATATTGTCGAATTTTGGTTTTAACAATATGAGTCGGATTTATTCTTCGTTTTCGCTATGTAAATATCACTGATTATCTTATTTAATAATTGATTCTCTTATTTAACAATATTAATATTGTTGATTCTCTGTTTTACCAATATTAATTTTGTTGAATCTCTGTTTTAACAATATGAGTGGGATTGATTCTCTGTTTTCACTATATAAATATGACTGATTCTCTTATTTAATAATTGATTCTCTCATTTAACATAATTAGTATTGTCGATTCTCTGTTTTTACCATATATATATGACTGATTCTCTAATTTAATAATTGATTCTCTCATTTAACAATATTAGTATTGTTGATTCTTTGTTTTCACTGTATAAATATGACTGATTCTCTTTTTTAATAACACGAGCATGACTGATTTTCTCGTTTAACAATATTAACATTATTGATTCTCTCATTGAACAATATAAATATTGTTGATTCTCTGTTTCACTATATCAATTTGACTGATTCTCTTATTTAATAACACGAACATGAATGATTCTCTCATTTAACAATATTAACATTGTTGATTCTCTGTTTACACTGTATAAATATGACTGATTCTCTTATTTAATAATTGATTCTCTGATTTAACAATATTTATATTATTGATTCTCTGTTTTACCAATAATAATATTGTTGATTCTCTGTTTTCAGTACATAAATATGACTGATTCTCTTATTTAGTAATTGATTATTTCATTTAACAATATTATTATTGTTGAATTTCTATTTTCACTATATGAATATGATTGATTCTCTTATTTAATAACTGATTAACACATATAACAACATTAATATTTTTGTTACTCTGTTTTACCAATATTAATATGGTTAATTCTCTGTTTTAATAATATGAGTATGATTGATTCTCTGTTTTCAGTACATAAATATGACTGATTCTATTATTTAATAATTGATTCTCTCATTTAACAATATTAACATTGTTGATTCTCTCTTTTCACTGTATATATATGACTGATTCTCTTTTTTAATAATTGATTCTTTCATTTAACAATATTAATATTTTTGATTCTCTGTTTTACCAATATTAATATTGTTGATTCTCTGTTTTAACAATATGAGTATCATTGATTCTCTGTGTTCAGTACATAAATATGACTGATTCTCTTATTTAATAATTGATTCTCTCATTTAACAATATTAACATTGTTGATTCTCTCTTTTCACTTTATAAATATGACTGATTCTCTTATTTAATAATTGATTCTCTCATTTAACAATATTAGTATTGTTGATTCTCTGTTTTAACAATATGAGTAGGATTGATTCTTTGTTTTCACTGTATAAATATGACTGATTCTCTTTTTTAATAACACGAGCATGACTGATTTCCTCGTTTAACAATATTAACATTGTTGATTCTCTCATTGAACAATATTAATATTGTTGATTCTCTGTTTTAACAATACGAGTAGGATTGATTCACTGTTTTCACTACATAAATAATATTGATTCTCTTATTTAATAACTGATTCTCTCATATAACAATACTAATATTGTTGATTCTTTGTTTTAACAATATTAATATTGTCGATTTTCTGTTTTAACAATATGAGTAGGATTGATTCTTTGTTTTCACTATATAAATATGACTGATTCTCTTATTGAATACTTGATTCTCTCATTTAACAATATTAATATTGCTGATTCCCTGTTTCACTATATAAATATGACTGATTCTCTTATTTAATACTTGATTCTCTCATTTAACAATATTAATATTGCTGATTCCCTGTTTCACTATATAAATTTGACTGATTCTCTTATTTAATAACACGAACATGAATGATTCTCTCATTTAACAATATTAACATTGTTGATTCTCTGTTTTCACTGTATAAATATGACTGACTCTCTTATTTAATAATTGATTCTTTCATTTAACAATATTTATATTATTCATTCTCTGTTTTACCAATAATAATATTGTTGATTCTCTGTTTTCAGTACATAAATATGACTGATTCTCTTATTTAATAATTGATTCTCTCATTTAACAATATTAATATTGTTGATTCTCTCTTTTAACAATATGAGTAGGATTGATTCTCTGTTTTCACTATATAAATATGACTGATTCTCTTATTTAATAATTGATTCTCTCATTTAATAATATTAGTATTGTTGATTCTCTGTTATCACTATATAAATATGACTGATTCTCTTATTTAATACTTGATTCTCTCATTTAACAATATCAATATTGTTGATTTTCTGTTTCACTATATAAATTTGACTGATTCTCTTATTTAATAACACGAACATGAATGATTCTCTCATTTAACAATATTAACATTGTTGATTCTCTGTTTTCACTGTATAAATATGACTGATTCTCTTATTTAATAATTGATTCTCTGATTTAACAATATTTATATTATTGATTCTCTGTTTTACCAATAATAATATTGTTGATTCTCTGTTTTCAGTAAATAAATATGACTGATTCTCTTATTTAATAATTGATTATTGCATTTAACAATATTAATATTGTTGAATTTCTGTTTTCACTATATGAATATGATTGATTCTCTTATTTAATAATTGATTCTCTCATTTAACAATATTAATATTTTTGATTCTCTGTTTTACCAATATTAATATTGTTTATTCTCTGTTTTAACAATATGAGTATCATTGATTCTCTGTGTTCAGTACATAAATATGACTGATTTTCTTATTTAATAATTGATTCTCTCATTTAACAATATTAACATTGTTGATTCTCTCTTTTCACTGTATAAATATGACTGATTCTCTTATTTAATAATTGATTCTCTCATTTAACAATATTAATATTGTTGATTCTCTGTTTTAACAATATTAATATTGTCGAATTTTTGTTTTAACAATATGAGTAGGATTGATTCTCTGTTTTCACTATATAAGTATGACTGATTCTCTTATGTAATAATTGATTCTCTCATTTAACAATATTAGTATTGTTGATTCTCTGTTTTAACAATATGAGTAGGATTGATTCTTTGTTTTCACTGTATAAATATGACTGATTCTCTTTTTTTAATAACACGAGCATGACTGATTTCCTCGTTTAACAATATTAACATTGTTGTTTCTCTCATTGAACAATATTAATATTGTTGATTCTCTGTTTTTAAATCATGAGTAGGATTGATTCTCTGTTTTCAGTACATAAATATGACTGATTCTCTTATTTAATACTTGATTCTCTCATTTAACAATGTTAATATTGTTGATTCTCTCTTTCCATTATATAAATATGACTGATTCTCTTATTTAATAATTGATTCTCTTATTTAACAATATTAATATTGTTGATTCTCTGTTTTACCAATATTATTTTTGTTGATTCTCTGTTTTAACAATACGAGTAGAATTGATTCACTGTTTTCACTACATAAATAATATTGATTCTCTTATTTAATAACTGATTCTCTCATATAACAATACTTATATTGTTGATTCTTTGTTTTAACAATATTAATATTGTCGATTTTCTGTTTTAACAATATGAGTAGGATTGATTCTTTGTTTTCACTATATAAATATGACTGAATCTTTTATTTAATACTTGATTCTCTCATTTAACAATATTAATATTGCTGATTCTCTGTTTCACTATATAAATTTGACTGATTCTCTTACTTAATAACACGAACATGAATGATTCTCTCATTTAACAATATTAACATTGTTGATTCTCTCTTTTCACTGTATAAATATGACTGATTCTCTTATTTAATAATTGATTCTCTCATTTAACAATATTAATATTTATGATTCTCTGTTTTACCAATATTAATATTGTTGATTCTCTGTTTTAACAATATGAGTATCATTGATTCTCTGTTTTCAGTACATAAATATGACTGTTTCTTTTTTTAATAATTGATTCTCTCATTTAACAATATTAACATTGTTGATTCTCACTTTTCACTGTATAAATATGACTGATTCTCTTATTTAATAATTGGTTCTCTGTTTTAACAATATTAATATTGTCGAATTTTGATTTTAACAATATGAGTCGGATTGATTCTTCGTTTTCGCTATGTAAATATCACTGATTATCTTATTTAATAATTGATTCTCTTATTTAACAATATTAATATTGTTGATTCTCTGTTTTACCAATATTAATTTTGTTGAATCTCTGTTTTAACAATATGAGTGGGATTGATTCTCTGTTTTCACTATATAAATATGACTGATTCTCTTATTTAATAATTGATTCTCTCATTTAACATAATTAGTATTGTCGATTCTCTGTTTTTACTATATAAATATGACTGATTCTCTTATTTAATAATTGATTCTCTCATTTAACAATATTAACATTGTTGATTCTCTCTTTTCACTTTATAAATATGACTGATTCTCTTATTTAATAATTGATTCTCTCATTTAACAATATTAGTATTGTTGATTCTCTGTTTTAACAATACGAGTAGGATTGATTCTTTGTTTTCACTACATAAATAATATTGATTCTCTTATTTAATAACTGATTCTCTCATATAACAATACTAATATTGTTGATTCTTTGTTTTAACAATATTAATATTGTCGATTTTCTGTTTTAACAATATGAGTAGGATTGATTCTTTGTTTTCACTATATAAATATGACTGATTCTCTTATTTAATACTTGATTCTCTCATTTAACAATATTAATATTGCTGATTCCCTGTTTCACTATATAAATATGACTGATTCTCTTATTTAATACTTGATTCTCTCATTTAACAATATTAATATTGCTGATTCCCTGTTTCACTATATAAATTTGACTGATTCTCTTATTTAATAACACGAACATGAATGATTCTCTCATTTAACAATATTAACATTGTTGATTCTCTGTTTTCACTGTATAAATATGACTGACTCTCTTATTTAATAATTGATTCTTTCATTTAACAATATTTATATTATTCATTCTCTGTTTTACCAATAATAATATTGTTGATTCTCTGTTTTCAGTACATAAATATGACTGATTCTCTTATTTAATAATTGATTCTCTCATTTAACAATATTAACATTGTTGTTCTCTCTTTTCACTGTATAAATATGACTGATTTTCTTATTTAATAATTGGTTCTCTGTTTTAACAATATTAATATTGTCGAATTTTTGTTATAACAATATGAGTCGGATTGATTCTTCGTTTTCGCTATGTAAATATGACTGATTCTCTTATTTAACATTATTAATATTGTTCATTCGCTGTTTTACCAATATTAATTTTGTTGAATCTCTGTTTTAACAATATGAGTAGGATTGATTCTCTGTTTTCACTATATAAATATGACTGATTCTCTTATTTAATAATTGATTCTCTCATTTAACAATATTAGTATTGTTGATTCTCTGTTTTCACTATATAAATATGACTGATTCTCTTATTTAATAATTGATTCTCTCATTTAACAATATTAGTATTGTTGATTCTTTGTTTTCACTGTATAAATATGACTGATTCTCTTTTTTAATAACACGAGCATGACTGATTTTCTCGTTTAACAATATTAACATTATTGATTCTTTCATTGAACAATATTAATATTGTTCATTCTCTGTTTTAACAATATGAGTAGGATTGATTTTTTGTTTTCACTATATAAATATGACTGATTCTCTTATTTAATACTTGATTCTCTCATTTAACAATATCAATATTGTTGATTCTCTGTTTCACTAAATAAATTTGACTGATTCTCTTATTTAATAACACGAACATGAATGATTCTCTCATTTAACAATATTAACATTGTTGATTCTCTGTTTTCACTGTATAAATATGACTGATTCTCTTATTTAATAATTGATTCTCTGATTTAACAATATTTATATTATTGATTCTCTGTTTTACCAATAATAATATTGTTGATTCTCTGTTTTCAGTACATAAATGTGACTGATTCTCTTATTTGATAATTGATTCTCTCATTTAACAATATTAACATTGTTGATTCTCTCTTTTCACTGTATAAATATGACTGATTCTCTTATTTAATAATTGATTCTCTCATTTAACAATATTAATATTTTTGATTCTCTGTTTTACCAATATTAATATTGTTGATTCTCTCTCTTAACAATATGAGTATCATTGATTCTCTGTGTTCAGTACATAAATATGACTGATTCTCTTATTTAATAATTGATTCTCTCATTTAACAACATTAATATTGTTGATTCTCTGTTTTAACAATATTAATATTGTCGAATTTTTGTTTTAACAATATGAGTAGGATTGATTCTCTGTTTTCACTATATAAGTATGACAGATTCTCTTATTTAATAATTGATACTCTCATTTAACAATATTAGTATTGTTGATTCTCTGTTTTAACAATATGAGTAGGATTGATTCTTTGTTTTCACTGTATAAATATGACTGATTCTCTTTTTTAATAACACGAGCATGACTGATTTCCTCGTTTAAAAATATTAACATTGTTGATTCTCTCATTGAACAATATTAATATTGTTGATTCTGTGTTTTAAAAATATGAGTAGGATTGATTCTCTGTTTTCAGTACATAAATATGACTGATTCTCTTATTTAATACTTGATTCTCTCATTTAACAATGTTAATATTGTTGATTCTCTCTTTCCATTATATAAATATGACTGATTCTCTTATTTAATAATTGATTCTCTTATTTAACAATATTAATATTGTTGATTCTCTGTTTTACCAATATTATTTTTGTTCATTCACTGTTTTCACTACATAAATAATATTGATTCTCTTATTTAATAACTGATTCTCTCATATAACAATACTAATATTGCTGATTCTCTTTTTCACTATATAAATTTGACTGATTCTCTTATTTAATAACACGAACATGAATGATTCTCTCATTTAACAATATTAACATTGTTGATTCTCTGTTTTCACTGTATAAATATGACTGATTCTCTTATTTAATAATTGATTCTCTGTTTTACCAATATTAATATTATTGATTCTCTGTTTTAACAATATGAGTTTGATTGATTCTCTGTTTTCAGTACATGAATATGACTGATTCTCTTATTTAATAATTGATTCTCTCATTTAACAATATTAACATTGTTGATTTTCTCTTTTCACTGTATAAATATGACTGATTCTCTTATTTAATAATTGATTCTCTCATTTAACAATATTAATATTTATGATTCTCTGTTTTACCAATATTAATATTGTTGATCCTCTGTTTTAACAATATGAGTATCATTAATTCTCTGTTTTCAGTACATAAATATGACTGATTCTCTTATTTAATAATTGATTCTCTCATTTAACAATATTAACATTGTTGATTCTCACTTTTCACTGTATAAATATGACTGATTCTCTTATTTAATAATTGGTTCTCTGTTTTAACAATATTAATATTGTCGAATTTTGGTTTTAACAATATGAGTCGGATTGATTCTTCGTTTTCGCTATGTAAATATGACTGATTATCTTATTTAATAATTGATTCTCTTATTTAACAATATTAATATTGTTGATTCTCTGTTTTACCAATATTAATTTTGTTGAATCTCTGTTTTAACAATATGAGTAGGATTGATTTTCTGTTTTCACTGTATAAATATGACTGATTCTTTTTTTTAATAACACGAGCATGGCTGATTCTCTCGTTTAACAATATTAACATTGTTGATTCTCTCATTGAACATATTAATATTTTTGATTTTCTATTTTAACAATATGAGTCGGAGTGATTCTCTGTTTTCACTACATATACATGACTGATTCTCTTATTTAATAATTGATTCTCTTATTTAACAATATTAATATTGTTGATTCTCTGTTTTCCCAATATAATTTTTGTTGATTCTCTGTTTAACAATATGAGTAGCATTGATTCTATGTTTTCACTACATAAATAATATTGATTCTCTTATTTAATAACTGATTCTTTCATATTACAATACTAATATTGTTGATTCTTTGTTTTAACAATATTAATATTGTCGATTTTCTGTTTTAACAATATGAGTAGGATTGATTCTTTGTTTTCACTATATAAATATGACTGATTCTCTTATTTAATAATTGATTCTCTTATTTAACAATATTAATATTGTTGATTCTCTGTTTTAACAATACGAGTAGGGTTGATTCTCTGTTTTCAGTACATAAATATGACTGATTCTCTTATTTAATACTTGATTCTCTCATTTAACAATATTAATATTGTTGATTCTCTGTTTCACTATATAAATTTGACTGATTCTCTTAGTTAATAACACGAACATGAATGATTCTCTCATTTAACAATATTAACATTGTTGATTCTTTGTTTTCACTGTATAAATATGACTGATTCTCTTATTTAATAATTGATTATTTCATTTAACAATATTAATATTGTTGATTTTCTGTTTTCACTCTATGAATATGATTGATTCTCTTATTTAATCATTGATTCTCTCATTTAACAATATTAATATTTTTGATTCTCTGTTTTACCAATATTAATATTGTTGATTCTCTGTTTTAACAATATGAGTAGGATTGATTCTCTGTTTTACCAATATTTATGTTGTTGATTCTCTATTTTAACAATATGAGTAGGATTGATTCTCCTTTTTCACTATATAAATATGACTGATTCTCTTATTTAATAATTTATTTTCACATTTAACAATATTAGTATTGTTGATTCTTTGTTTTAACAATATTAGTATTGTTGATTCTCTGTTTTAACAATATGAGTAGGATTGATTCTCTGTTTTACCAATATTTATGTTGTTGATTCTCTATTTTAACAATATGAGTAGGATTGATTCTCTGTTTTCACTACATAAATATGACTGATTCTCTTATTTAATAATTGATTCTCTTATTTAACAATATTAATATTGTTGATTCTTTGTTTTACCAATATAATTTTTATTGATTCTCTGTTTTAACAATATGAGTAGGATTGATTCTCTGTTTTCAGTACATAAATATGACTGATTATCTTATTTAATAATTGATTCTCTCATTTAACAATATTAATATTGTTGATTCTCTGTTTTAACAATATTAATATTGTTGATTCTCTGTTTTAACAATGTGAGTGGAATTGATTCTCTGTTTTCAGTACATAAATATGACTGATTCTTTTATTTAATAATTGATTCTCTCATTTAACAATATTAATATTGTTGATTCTCTGTTTTCACTATATAAATATGACTGATTCTCTTATTTAATAATTGATTCTCTTATTTAACAATATTAATATTATTGATTCTCTGTTTTAACAATACGAGTAGGATTCATTCTCTGTTTTCAGTACATAAATATGACTGATTCTCTTATTTAATACTTGATTCTCTCATTTAAGAATATTAATATTGTTGATTCTCTGTTTCACTATATAAATTTGACTGATTCTTTTATTTAATAATTGATTCTGTCATTTAACAATATTTATATTATTCATTCTCTGTTTTACCAATAATAATATTGTTGATTCTCTGTTTTCAGTACATAAATATGACTGATTCTCTTATTTAGTAATTGATTATTTCATTTAACAATATTAATATTGTTGATTTTCTGTTTTCACTATATGAATATGATTGATTCTCTTATTTAATAATTGATTCTCTCATTTAACAATATTAACATTTTTGATTCTCTGTTTTACCAATATTGATATTGTTGATTCTCTGTTTTAACAATATGAGTAGGATTGATTCTTTTATTTAACAATATTAATATTGTTGATTTTCTGTTTTACCAATATTAATTTTGTTGAATCTCTGTTTTAACAATATGAGTAGGATTGATTCTCTGTTTTCAGTACATAAATATGACTGATTCTCTTATTTAATAATTGATTTTCTCATTTAACAATATTAATATTGTTGATTCTCTGTTTTAACAATATTAATTTTGTTGAATCTCTGTTTTAACAATATTAATTTTGTTGAATCTCTGTTTTAACAATATGACTAGGATTGATTCTCTGTTTTCACTATATAAATATGACTGATTCTTTTATTTAATAATTTATTCTCTCATTTAACCATATTAGTATTGTTGATTCTCTGTTTTAACAATATTAGTATTGTTGATTCTCTGTTTTAACAATATGAGTAGGATTGATTTTCTGTTTTCACTGTATAAATATGTCTGATTTTCTTTTTTAATAACACGAGCATGACTGATTTTCTCGTTTAACAATATTAACATTGTTGATTCTCTTATTGAACTATATTAATATTGTTGATTCTCTGTTTTAACAATATGAGTAGGATTGATTCTCTGTTTTCACTACATAAATATGACTGATTCTCTTATTTAATAATTGATTCTCTCATTTAACAATATTAACATTGTTGATTCTCTTATTGAACAATATTAATATTGTTGATTTTCTGTTGTAACAATATGAGTTGGATTGATTCTCTGTTTTCATTACATATACATGACTGATTCTCTTATTTAATGATTGATTCTCTGTTTTCACTAAATATATATGACTGATTCTCTTATTTAATAATTGATTCTCTCATTTAACAATATTAATATTGTTCATTCTCTGTTTTCATTATATAAATATGACTGATTATCTTTTTTAATAATTGATTCTCTTATTTAACAATATTAATATTGTTGATTCTTTGTTTTACCAATATAATTTTTATTGATTCTCTGTTTTAACAATATGAGTAGGATTGATTCTCTGTTTTCAGTACATAAATATGACTGATTATCTTATTTAATAATTGATTCTCTCATTTAACAATATTAATATTGTTGATTCTCTGTTTTAACAATATTAATATTGTTGATTCTCTGTTTTAACAATATGAGTAGAATTGATTCTCTGTTTTCAGTACATAAATATGACTGATTCTCTTATTTAATACTTGATTCTCTCATTTAAGAATATTAATATTGTTGATTCTCTGTTTCACTATATAAATTTGACTGATTCTTTTATTTAATAATTGATTCTGTCATTTAACAATATTTATATTATTCATTCTCTGTTTTACCAATAATAATATTGTTGATTCTCTGTTTTCAGTACATAAATATGACTGATTCTCTTATTTAGTAATTGATTATTTCATTTAACAATATTAATATTGTTGATTTTCTGTTTTCACTATATGAATATGATTGATTCTCTTATTTAATAATTGATTCTCTCATTTAACAATATTAACATTTTTGATTCTCTGTTTTACCAATATTGATATTGTTGATTCTCTGTTTTAACAATATGAGTAGGATTGATTCTTTTATTTAACAATATTAATATTGTTGATTCTCTGTTTTACCAATATTAATTTTGTTGAATCTCTGTTTTAACAATATGAGTAGGATTGATTCTCTGTTTTCAGTACATAAATATGACTGATTCTCTTATTTAATAATTGATTTTCTCATTTAACAATATTAATATTGTTGATTCTCTGTTTTAACAATATTAATTTTGTTGAATCTCTGTTTTAACAATATTAATTTTGTTGAATCTCTGTTTTAACAATATGACTAGGATTGATTCTCTGTTTTCACTATATAAATATGACTGATTCTTTTATTTAATAATTTATTCTCTCATTTAACCATATTAGTATTGTTGATTCTCTGTTTTAACAATATTAGTATTGTTGATTCTCTGTTTTAACAATATGAGTAGGATTGATTTTCTGTTTTCACTGTATAAATATGTCTGATTTTCTTTTTTAATAACACGAGCATGACTGATTTTCTCGTTTAACAATATTAACATTGTTGATTCTCTTATTGAACTATATTAATATTGTTGATTCTCTGTTTTAACAATATGAGTAGGATTGATTCTCTGTTTTCACTACATAAATATGACTGATTCTCTTATTTAATAATTGATTCTCTCATTTAACAATATTAACATTGTTGATTCTCTTATTGAACAATATTAATATTGTTGATTTTCTGTTGTAACAATATGAGTTGGATTGATTCTCTGTTTTCATTACATATACATGACTGATTCTCTTATTTAATGATTGATTCTCTGTTTTCACTAAATATATATGACTGATTCTCTTATTTAATAATTGATTCTCTCATTTAACAATATTAATATTGTTCATTCTCTGTTTTCATTATATAAATATGACTGATTATCTTTTTTAATAATTGATTCTCTTATTTAACAATATTAATATTGTTGATTCTTTGTTTTACCAATATAATTTTTATTGATTCTCTGTTTTAACAATATGAGTAGGATTGATTCTCTGTTTTCAGTACATAAATATGACTGATTATCTTATTTAATAATTGATTCTCTCATTTAACAATATTAATATTGTTGATTCTCTGTTTTAACAATATTAATATTGTTGATTCTCTGTTTTAACAATATGAGTAGAATTGATTCTCTGTTTTCAGTACATAAATATGACTGATTCTCTTATTTAATAATTGATTCTCTCATTTAACAATATTAATATTGTTGATTCTCTGTTTTCACTATATAAATATGACTGATTCTCTTATTTAATAATTGATTCTCTTATTTAACAATATTAATATTGTTGATTCTCTGTTTTAACAATACGAGTAGGATTCATTCTCTGTTTTCAGTACATAAATATGACTGATTCTCTTATTTAATGCTTGATTCTCTCAGTTAACAATATTAATATTGTTGATTCTCTGTTTCACTATATAAATTTGACTGATTCTCTTATTTAATAATTGATTCTCTCATTTAACAATATTTATATTATTCATTCTCTGTTTTACCAATAATAATATTGTTGATTCTCTGTTTTCAGTACATAAATATGACTGATTCTCTTATTTAGTAATTGATTATTTCATTTAACAATATTAACATTTTTGATTCTCTGTTTTATCAATATTAATATTGTTGATTCTCTGTTTTAACAATATGAGTAGGATTGATTCTCTTATTTAACAATATTAATATTGTTGATTCTCTGTTTTACCAATATTAATTTTGTTGAATCTCTGTTTTAACAATATGAGTAGGATTGATTCTCTGTTTTCACTACATAAATATGACTGATTCTCTTATTTAATAATTGATTCTCTCATTTAACAATGTTTACATTGTTGATTCTTTATCAAAACGAATCTCATGTGATACTATTGAACAGCATTCATAAAATACCTTCTATTTGCTATTAGCCGTTTCTCGGTTAGTTTACGAAGTTATAACTCAAAAATCTAAGTCTTATTTCTCCATGGTGTACATAGCAGATAGCCCGATGTGGCTTTGCTCTACATTCATTCTAAAAGCTACTGCAAATGATCAATCAGACAACATTAGCTATCGGAATTCGGCAGTATCTCTACTTCATGCGTAAGGTATAAGATCAAGAATGACACACTGCAATTATTTCATGAACAAGAGATAGCTTTCTTGACCACTTCACCACTAAAGCTACTAAATTTAATACCTGAGGCTTTGTTTTGCACGAGAACATAAGTGGATTTCTTAAGTGCTAAAATTAGAACTTAGAAGCATTCTATAGGTGTGTAAGGTACGTAGTGTTTGCATTTTAAATCTACTTCCCTTTTATTTTAGGCTTTTCCTTAAATTTAATTTAATTAAATAACAGGTAACTGCGATTATAAAGCTACAAAGCAATTCGAAAAAATCGCGGCGCTCGGTTAGATTGAACGCAAAACAAGACAACATGGCAACAATGGACCAGAAGACCTACACACACATCAGACTCCTAGTTATGATAACATCTTAAACTAACTCACGTTCCTTGTTATTTAAGTACCACATGACCATACTAAAGCAAAAGACTTTAGAATTAAATATTTAAAAAATCAATGACCCTCTCTCCTCTTCTACCAGTAAGTATGTGAGCTCACACCACTTAAAAACGGATACCGATATTCGCGATGGAAAAAACTCAAATCATTAAAAAAAAAGTGAGATTAAATGCGTAACGAATATGATTAATCTAAACTTACGAAACAGGAAAGTATAAAACGTAACCTTAAATTTACAAACAACAGAATCACAACCTATAAAGAAATGAAAATCGAATAACTGCAAGCAGAGCATTACACTTTAAAATTAAGCTCTCTAGATATAAAAATTAATTTGCATCTAGCACAAATTAGAAAAGATGTGAAAAAAGAAAAATCGAAAGTGTGTAACAAAATATCAAACAGGGAAAAAACAAATTCTGCGAGGATATAACATGCATCTAAGATTTACCATATATTGACATATGAAAACTGGCAACTGAAGTTACTGAAAAACCACGGTATCAAAATAGAACTAAATCAAAAACAAACATAATAATTAAACACTTTAAAACACAAAAACAAAATAAGAGAAAAAGAAAATCCTACAAATACCTGTGTACCAAACATACTTAAATTGTTAATGCTCACTGTAAAAGAAAATTGCTGTACACGTTTACAAAACCTTGGTGTTTCCATCACATACTAAACAGGTGTTGATAGCCATGGTAGGTACAGAACAAATAGCCAACTGTGTAGCTTTGTGCGTAAAAACCGAGCAACAACGTAAAGATTTACTTTAAAAGATTTAGAAATAAAACAAGAACAAAAGATTACAATAACTAATGCATATATATATACATATAGATGTTAAACACCACAACTTCCAGACACTAACGGGTACAAAAACCACAACAATACCTCACAGTTCGAGACACATATACAGATATTAAACAACACAACTTCCTGATACTAAAGGGTACAAAAACAACAACACGACCACACAGTTTTAGGTATATATATATATATATATAGATAGATAGATATTAATCAAAACAACTTCCTGATACTAAAGGACACAAAAACAACAACACGACCACACAGATCCAGACATATATATATAGAAACCCATCTTATTTTCCGTTGATGATGACGTATAGAAAACCATTTTATCTTCCACTGATAATCAAGTGGAGAAAACCGTCTTATCTTCTGTTGATGATGACGTATAGAGAACCATCTTATCTTCTACTCATAAAGAGGAATAGAAAGCTATTTTATCACCCACTGATACGGAGATATAGAAAACTATCTTATCTTCTACTGATGAGGAGGTATACAAAACCATTTTATCTTCTGTTGATAATGATTCATAGAAAACCATTTTACCTTCTACTGATGAGAAGGTATAGAAAACCATCTTATCTTTTTTTGATGAGGAGGTATAGAAAACCATTTTATCCTCCACTGATGAGGAGGTATAGAAAAACCTCTTATTTTCTGTTGGTGACGAGCTATAGAAAACTACCTTATTTTGTACCTAAAAGAAGGTATAGAAAACCATCTTATCATCCACTGAAAATGAGATATAGAAAACCATTTTATTTTCCACTAATGATGAAGTATAGAAAATCATCTTATCTTCTACTAATGATGAGGTATAGAAAACCATCTTATTTCCCACCGACAATGAAGTATAGAAAACAATCTTATCTTCTACTGATGAGGAAGCATAGAAAATCATTTTATCTTCCATTGATGAGGAGTTATAGAAAATCATTTTATCTTCCACTGATCATGAGGTACAGAAAACCATCTTATTTTCTTTTGACGAGAAGGTATAGAAAACCATTTTATCTTCCACTGATTGAGGTACAGAAAACCATTTTATCTTTCTCTGATGAGGATGTATAAAAACCATCTTTTCGTCCGTTGATAATGAGCTATAGAAAACCACCTTATCTTCCACTGATAGAGCCATAGAGGAAACCGTTTTATCTTCTTTTGATGAGGAGGTATAGAAAACCATTTTATCTTCCACTGATGAGGATGTATAAAAACATCTTTTCTTCCGTTGATAATGAGCTATAGAAAGCCACCTTATCTTCTACTGATAAGGAGGTATAGAAAACCGTCTTATCTTTCACTGATAGAGATATATAGAAAACCGTTTCATCTTCTACTGATGACAAAGTATAGAAAACCAACTTATCTTTGACTGATGATGAAGTATAAAAAACACCACTTTATCATTTACTTAGGTAGAGATATAAAAAACCATCTTATCTTCCACTGATAATGAGGTACAGAAAGCCGTTTTATCTTCCACTGATAATGAAGTACATAAAACGATCTTATCTTCTAATCGTGATGAGGTGCAGAAACGCATCTCATATTCTACTGATAATTAGGTATAGAAAACCATCTCATTTTCCACAAATTATGATGTATAGAAAACCATTTTTTCTTATACTGATAATGGGGTATATAAAACCATTTTATTTTCCAGTAACGATGAAGTATAGAAAAATCATTTTATCTTCTACTGATGATGAGGTATAGAAACATAATCTTATCTTCTACTGATGATGAGGTATAGAAAACCATCTTACCTTCTACTAATGAAGAGGTATAGAAACCATTTTATTTTCTCCTGATGATGAGATATAGAAAACCATTTTGTCTTCTGCTGATAATGAGGTATAGAAAACCATCTTATCTTCAGTTTATCATGACGTATAAAAAGCCATTTTACCTTTCACTGATAATGAGGTATAGAAAACCGTTTTATCTTTCACTGATGAGGAGGTATAGAAAACCATTTTATCTTCCACTGATAAGGAGATATTGAAAACCATTTTATCATCTACTGATAATGAAGTATATGAAATTATCTTATCTTCTACTGATGAAGAAGTGTAGAAAACCGTTTTATCTCCCACTGAGGATTGGGTATAATAAACCATCTTATCTTCCACTGATGAGGAGGTGTAGTAAACCATCATATCTTCTACTTACTTGAAGGTATAGAAAACCATTTTATTTTTAACTGATGAGGAGGTATGTAAATCATCTTATATTCCTTTGATGGTGAGGTATAGATAACCATTTTATCTTCCACTTATGAGGAGGTATAGAAACCATCTTATTTTCTCCTGATGATGAGGTATAGAAAACCATCTTGTCTTCTACTGATAATGAGGTGTAGAAAACCATCTTATCTTCCGTTTATCATGACGTATAAAAAGCCATTTTATCTGTCATTGATAATGAGGTATAGAAAACCGTTTTATCTTCCTCTTATAAGGAGGTATAGAAAGCCATCTTATCTTACACTGATGATGAGGTATAAAAAGTCCTCTTTTCTTTTCCTGATGATGATGTATAGAAAACCATCTTATCTTTGACTGAAGTTAAGGTATATGAAACCATGTTACCTTTCCCCCGATGATGAGGCATAGAAAACCATTTTATATTCCAGTAACGATGAAGCATAGAAAACCATTTTATCTTTTAATGATGAGGAGGTATAGAAAACCATCTTATCTTTTACTGATAAAGTTTATCATCAGGAATGTCAGAATTTTTCAAATCTTCCATGTAAATTTCTATAGCTTGTCTTATGCCATAGCCAGTGTGAGTTTTGATGGTATAAGTGTATTTATGCTCCTATCTTTATATGTACAGCAAACTTGATGGAGAGGTTAATGATAATGTGGAGAAGAAAAGGAACGTTTACCGTTTTATTATAGTAATCTTCCACGGAACTATATTCTGTATTTCACACGTTGGTCTTGTCATTGACTAACTCGAGGCGTGCAAACTTTAATACTAGATTAATATTACATGAAAGACATATGTCGAATCCCCTGAAGCCCCACCATGTGTTCATACATGTCCTAAGTATGACGACTTACGTTTACATAGTCTATTATTTCATTCTCTATACTTCTCTGTATTCAGAAATACAATTATTTTGCTAAATTGTAATTATAAACAGAATTTACTTGTTCGAAGCTAAGCACAAAGTTACACAATGATCTATCTGTGCTCTTCCCACCATGGTTATATAAACTCGGTTCCTAGTGTTGTAAGTCCAGAGATATACCACTGTGATACTGGGTACCAAAATAATCCATTAAATAATAAAAGTCCATAAACTAAAAAAATATAGCAGCAACGGTAACTGTAACTAGCAGTATCAAATTCATTAACAGCAACTGTAACTAGCAGTATCAAATTAATTAATAACAACGGTAACTGTAACTAGCAGTATCAAGATGCTTAACAGCAACTGTAACTATAACTAGCAGTATAAAATTCATTAACAACAACTGCAACTAGCAGTATCAAGTTAATTAACATCAATGGTAACTGTAACTGGCAGTATGAAGTTCATTAATAACAACGATAACTGTAACTAGCAGTATCAAGTCCTGTAGCCTCAGCTACTTTTTTTCCCATTCCCACTGTTTCAAATAGGACAGAATCAAATTTTGCAATATTGTAACCAGCACAATAGAGTTGCCATTAGCACAAAATAACCATTGTATTATCATCGTTTTGAATACGGCAAAACGTAGCAATAGAAAAGCATTCGTACTTTAAAAATCAGCCTGGGAATAACGTGCTAGACTTTCTTCTACGTGAACACCATGCTGTTGATAATGTGAATGTCAAGTCACCTATTAACAAGAAGCACAAAACGTATTTTGGAAGCTGCTTACTATGTATTATTATAAAGATATATAATTTTGACATTTTTTGTGCATAGTGACAAACAACACAGTACGTTTTCTTAACGAGGAGAATAATTAACGTATAATTGTAAGGTGTACAATAACATTAACACCTAACAAATCTAGATATACCAGTACGAAGTAAAATCTGACAACACCAGATATACCAGTGAAAAGTAACACCTCACAACTCTATATACAGCATTGAGAAACAACACCTCACAGCTCTAGATATACCAGTGAGAAGGAACACTTCACAAATCCAGATATACCAGTGAGAAGTAACACTTCAAAACTCTAGATATACAAGTGAATGATAACACTTCACAACTTTACATATACCAGTGAGAAGTAACATTTCACAAATCTAGATATACCAGTAAGAAGTAACACCTTGCAACTCTGGATATACTAGTGAGAAGTAACACTTCACAACTTTAGATATACCAGTGAAAAGTAAGACTTCAAAACTCTAGATATAGCAGTGAATGGTAACACTTCACAACTCTAGATATAACAGTGAGAAGTAACACTTCACAAATTTCGATACTACCAGTGAGAAGTAGCATATCACAAATCTAGATACTACCAGTGAGAAGTAACACTTCACAACTTTAGATATACCAGTGAAAATTAACACTTCAAAACTCTAGATGTACCAGTGAGAAGTAACACCTTGAAACTCTAGATATACCAGTAAGAAGTAACACTTCACAACTGTAGATATACCAGAGAAAAGTAACACTTCAAAACTCTATACATACCAGTAAATGGTAACTTTAGATATACCAGTAAGAAGTAACACCTCACAACTCCAGATATACCAATGAATGGTAACACCTCACAACTCTATACACAGCAGTGAGAAGTAACACTTCACAACTTTAGATATCCCGGTAAAAAGTAACACCTCAAAACTATAGACACTACCATGTGAAAAGTAACACCTCACAATCCTAGATGTACCAGTGAGAAATAACACCTCACAACTCTAGATATAAGAGTGAGAAGTAACACTTCACAAATCTAAATGTACCAGTGAAAAGTAACACCTCACAACTCTAAACACAGCAGTGAGAAGTAACACCTCGCAGCTCTACATATACCAGTGAGAAGTAACAACTAACAACTCCAGATATACAAGTGAAAAGTAACACCTCACAACTCTAGATGTAACAGTGAGAAGTAATACTTCACAACTCTACATACTACCAATGAGAAGTAACACCTCACAAGTCTAGATGTACCAGTAAGAAGTAATACTTTACAACGCTAGATATACCAGTGTAAAGTGACACTTCACAACTTTAGATATACCAATGAAAAGTAACACCTCACAACTCTAGATTCTACCAGTGAGAAGTAACACCACACAACTCTAGATGTAGCAGTAAGAAGTAACACTTCACAAATCTAGATGCACCAGTGAGAAGTAACACATTGCAAACCTAGATATACCAGTGAAAAGTAACACTTCAAAACTCTAGATATACCAGGAAATGGTAACACTTTACAACTTTAGATATACCAGTGAGAAGAAACATCTCACAACTCTAGATGTACCAGAGATATACAACACCTCACAACTCTCGATGCAACAGTGAGAAGTAACATCTCACAAATCTAGATGTACCAGTGAGAAGTAACACCTAATAACTCTAGATGTAAAAGTGAGAAGTAACACTTCACAACTCTAGATACTAACAGTGAGAAGTAATTCCTCACAACTCTAGATAATACCAGTGTTAAAGAACACCTGACAACTCTATATACAGCAGTGAGAAGTAACATTTCACATTTCTAGATGTACCAGTGAGAAGGCACACTTCACAACTCCCGATATATCAGTGAGAAGGAACACTCAAAACTCTAGATATAGCAGTGAATCGTAACACTTTACAACTTTAGATATACCAATAAGAAGCAACACTTCAAAACTCTAGATGTACCAGAGATATGCAACACATCACAACTCTCGATGAAACAGTGAGAAGTAACAGTTCACAATCTAGATGTACCAGTGAGAAGTAACACCTCTCAACTCTAGATATACTAGTGAGAAGTAACACCTTGCAACTCTAGATATACTACTGAGAATTAAAACTTCACAACTCTAGATATACCAGAAAATGGTAACACCTCATAAATCTAGATGAACCAGTGAGAAGTAACACCTAATAACTCTAGATCTAAAAGTGAGAAGTAACACCTCACAACTCTCGATGAAACAGTGAGAAGTAACAGTTCACAATCTAGATGTACCAGTGAGAAGTAACACCTCTCAACTCTAGATATACTAGTGAGAAGTAACACCTCACAACTTTATACACAGCAGTGAGAAGTAACACCTCACAGCTCTAGATATACCAGTGAGAAGTAACACATCACAACTCCACATATACCAAGGAGAAGTAACACTTCCGAACTCTAAATTTACCAGTGAGAAGTAACACCTCACAACTTTATACACAGCAGTGAGAAGTAACACCTCACAGCTCTAGATATACCAGTGAGAAGTAACACATCACAACTCCACATATACCAAGGAGAAGTAACACTTCAGAACTCTAAATTTACCAGTGAGAAGAAACACCTCACAACTCTAGATTGAAAAGTGAAAAGTAACACTTCACAAATCTAGATGTACCAGTTAGAAGTAACACTTCACAACAATAGATGTACCAATGAGAAGTAACACCTTGCAACTCTAGGTATACTACTGAGAATTAACACTTCACAACTCTAAATATACCAGTGAAAAGTAACACATCAAAACTCTGGATATACCAGTAAATGGCAACACCTCACAACTCTAAATACTACCAGTGAGAAGTAACAACTCACAACTCTAGATATACCAGTGAAAGTTAACCCCTCAAAAATCTAGATGTACCAGTGAGAAGTAACACTTCACAACTCTCGATGTACCAAAGATATGCAACACCTCACAACTCTCGATGAAACAGTGAGAAGTAAAACTTCACAACTCTAGATATACCAGTGAGAAGGCCCACCTCACAACTCCAGATATATCAGTCAGAAAAAAACACTTCAAAACTCTAGATATTGCAGTGAATGGAAACACTTCGCAATTTTACATATACCAGTGAGAAGTAACACTTCACAACTCCTGATGTACCAGAGATATGCAACACCTCACAACTCGATACACAGCAGTGAGATGTAACACCTCACAACTCCAGATATACCAGTGAGAAGTAACACTTTACAACACTAGAGATACAAGTGAAAAGTGACACTTCAAAACTCTAGATATACCAGAAAATGGTAACACTTTACAACTTTAGATATTCCAGTGAGAAGTAACATATCACAACTCTAAATACTACCAGTGAGAGGTGACACCTCACAAATCTGGATGTACCAGTGAGAAGTAACACCTCACAACTCTAGATGTAACAGTGAGAAGTAACACTTCACAACTCAAAACACAGCAGTGTGAAGTAACACCTCATAGCTCTAGATGTACCAGAGATATGCAACACCTCACAACTCACGATGAATCAGTGAGAAGTAACACTTCACAACTCTAGATATACCAGTGAAAAGGCACATCTCACAACTCCAGATATATCAGTCAGAAAGAACACTTCAAAACTCTAGATATAGCAGTGAATGGAAACACTTCGCAATTTTACATATACCAGTGAGAAGTAACGCCTCACAACTCTAGATACTACCAGTGAGAAGTAACACCTCACAACTCTAGATGTAATAGTGAAAAGTAACACTTCACAACTCTAGATGTACCAGTGAGAAGGCACACCTCACAACTCTCGATATATCAGTGGGAAGTAACAGTTCAAAACTCTAGATATACCAGTGGAAAGTAACACTTCACAACTTTAGATGTACCAGTGAAAAGTAAAACCTTTAAACTTTAGATGTAACAGTGAGAAGTAACACCTCTCAACTCTAGATACACTAGTGAGAAGTAACACCTTGGAACTCTAGATATAATACTGAGAAGTAACACTTTACAACTTTAGATATACCAGTGAGAAGTAACACCTCACAACTCTAGATACTACCAGTCAGAAGTAACACCTCACAACTCTTGATATACCAGTGAATGGTAACACCTCACAAATCTAGATGTATCAGTGAGAAATAACACTTCACAACTCTCGATGTAACAGTGAGAAGTAACACTTCACAAATCCAGATGTAACAGTGAGAAGTAACACCTTACAACTCTTGATGTAAAGTGAGAAGTAACACCTCACAACTCTAGATGTACCAGGTAGAATTAACACCTTACGACTCTAGATATACTAGTGAGAAGTAACACTTCACAATTCTAGATATACCAGTGAAAAGTAACACCTCACAACTCTAGATACTACCAGTGAGAAGTAACACCTCACAACTCTTGATGTAAAGTGAGAAATAACAACTTGCAACTCTAGATATACTAGTGAGAAGTAACACCTCACAAATCTAGATGTACCAGTAAGAAGTAACACCTCACAACTTCAGATTTTCCAGTGAGAAGTAACACTTCAAAACTCTAGATATAGCAGAGATATGCAACACCTCACAACTCTGGATGAAACAGAGACAAGTAACATTTCATAACTCTGGATGAAACAGAGACAAGTAACATTTCAAAACTCTAGATATACTAGTGAGAAGTAACACCTTACTAGATATACCAGTGGAAAGTAACACTTCGCAATTTTACATATACCAGTGAGAAGTAACACTTCACAACTCTAGATGTACCAGAGATATGCAACACCTCACAACTCTGGATGAAACAGAGACAAGTAACACTTCACAACTCTAGATATACTAGTGAGAAGTAACATCTTACTAGATATACCAGTGGAAAGTAACACTTCACAACTTTAGATATACCAGTAAGAAGTAACACCACACAACTCTAGATACTACCAGTGAGAAGTAACACCTCACAACTCTAGATATACAAGTGAATGGTAACACCTCACAAATCTAGATGTATCAGAGAGAAATAACACTTCACAACTCTAGATGTAACAGTGATAAGTAACAGTTCACAACTCAAAACAAAGCAGTGAGAAGTAACACCTCACAGCTCTAGATATACCAGTGAGAAGTAACAACATGCAACTCTAGATATATTTTTGGAAAGCAACACTTCACAACTCTAGATATATTAGTGAAAAGTAACACTTCAAAACTCTAGATACCCTCAGTGAGAAGTAACACCTCACAATTCTAGATATACCAGTGAATGGTAACACCTCAAAAATCTAGATGTACCAGTGAAAAGTAACACTTCACAACGCTAGATGTAACAGTGAGAAGTAACATTTCACAACTCAAAACACAGCAGTGAGAAGTAACACCTCACACCTTTCGATGTACCAGAGATATGCAACACCTCACAACTCTCGATGAAACAGTGAGAAGTAACACTTCACAACTCTAGATATACCAGTGAGAAGGCACACCTCACAACTCCAGATATATCAGTCAGAAAAAAACACTTCAAAACTCTAGATATTGCAGTGAATGGAAACACTTCGCAATTTTACATATACCAGTGAGAAGTAACACTTCACAACTCCTGATGTACCAGTGAGAAGTAACACTTTACAACACTAGAGATACAAGTGAAAAGTGACACTTCAAAACTCTAGATATACCAGAAAATGGTAACACTTTACAACTTTAGATATTCCAGTGAGAAGTAACATATCACAACTCTAAATACTACCAGTGAGAGGTGACACCTCACAAATCTAGATGTACCAGTGAGAAGTAACACCTCACAACTCTAGATGTAACAGTGAGAAGTAACACTTCACAACTCAAAACACAGCAGTGTGAAGTAACACCTCATAGCTCTAGATGTACCAGAGATATGCAACACCTCACAACTCTCGATGAAACAGTGAGAAGTAACACTTCACAACTCTAGATATACCAGTGAAAAGGCACATCTCACAACTCCAGATATATCAGTCAGAAAGAACACTTCAAAACTCTAGATATAACAGTGAATGGAAACACTTCGCAATTTTACATATACCAGTGAGAAGTAACAGAGATATGCAACACCTCACAACTCTGGATGAAACAGAGACAAGTAACACTTCACAACTCTAGATGTACCAGTGAAAAGTAAAACCTTTAAACTTTAGATGTAACAGTGAGAAGTAACACCTTGGAACTCTAGATACACTAGTGAGAAGTAACACCTTGGAACTCTAGATACACTAGTGAGAAGTAACACCTTGGAACTCTAGATATACTACTGAGAAGTAACACTTTACAACTTTAGATATACCAATGAGGAGTAACACCTCACAACTCTAGATACTACCACTGAGAAGTAACACCTCACAACTCTTGATATACCAGTGAATGGTAACACCTCACAAATCTAGATGTATCAGTGAGAAATGACACTTCACAACTTTAGATGTAACAGTGAGAAGTAACAGTTCACAACTCAAAACACAGCAGTGAGAAGTAACACCTCACACCTCTAGATGTACCAGAGATATGCAACACCTCACAACTCGCGATGAAACAGTGAAAAGTAACACTTCACAACTCTAGATATACCAGTGAAAAGGCACACCTCACAACTCCATATATATCAGTCAGAAAGAACACTTCAAAACTCTAGATATAGTAGTGAATGGAAACACTTCGCAATTTTAGATATACCAGTGAGAAGTAACACTTCACAACTCTAGATGTACCAGAGATATGCAACACCTCACAACTCTTGATGAAACAGAGAGAAGTAACACTTCACAACTCCAGATGTACCAGTGAAAAGTAAAACCTTTAAACTTTAGATGTAACAGTGAGAAGTAACACCTCTCAACTCTAGATATACTAGTGATATGTAACTCTTCACAACTCTAGATATAGCAGTGAATGGTAAAACTTCTCAAATCTAGATGTACCAGTGACAAGTAACACCTCACAATTCTAGATGTACCAGTGTGAAGGCACACTTCACAACTCCCGATATATCAGTGAGAAGTAACACTTCAAAACTCCAGATATAACAGTGAATGGTAACACTTCGAAACTTTAGATATACCAGTGAGAAGTAACGCTTCACAACTCTAGATGTAATAGTGAAAAGTAACACTTCACAAGTCTAGATGTACCAGTGAGAAGGCACACCTCACAACTCTCGATATATCAGTGAGAAGTAACAGTTCAAAACTCTAGATATACCAGTGGAAAGTAACACTTCACAACTTTAGATATTCCAGTGAGAAGTAACGCCTCACAACTCAAGATACTACCAGTAAGAATTAACACCTCACAAATCTAGATGTACCAGTGAGAAGTAACACCTCACAACTCTAAATGTACCAGTGAGAAGTAACACCTCACAACTCTAGATGTACCAGGTAGAAGTAACACCTTACGACTCTAGATATACTAGTGATAAGTAACACCCTACAATTCTAGATATACCAGTGAAAAGTAACACCTCACAACTCTAGATACTACCAGTGAGAAGTAACACCTCAAAACTCTATATATACCAGTGAATGGTAACATTTCGCAACTTTAGATATATCAGTAAGAAGTAACACCTAACAACTCTAGATGTAACAGTGAGAAGTAATACTTCACAACTCTACATACTACCAATGAGAAGTAACACCTCAAAACTCTATATATACCAGTGAATGGTAACATTTCGCAACTTTAGATATATCAGTAAGAAGTAACACCTAACAACTCTCGATGTAACAGTGAGAAGTAACACTTCACAACTCTAGATGTACCAGAGATATGCAACACCTCATAACTCTTGATGAAACAGAGAGAAGTAACACTTCACAACTCCAGATGTACCAGTGAAAAGTAAAACCTTTAAACTTTAGATGTAACAGTGAGAAGTAACACCTCACAAGTCTAGATATAACAGTGAATGGTAACACATCGCAACTTTAGATATACCAGTGAGAAGTAACGCCTCACAACTCAAGATACTACCAGTAAGAATTAACACCTCACAAATCTAGATGTACCAGTGAGAAGTAACACTTCACAACTCTAGATATACCAGTGAGAAGGCACACCTCACAACTCCAGATATATCAGTCAGAAAAAAACACTTCAAAACTCTAGATATTGCAGTGAATGGAAACACTTCGCAATTTTACATATACCAGTGAGAAGTAACACTTCACAACTCCTGATGTACCAGTGAGAAGTAACACTTTACAACACTAGAGATACAAGTGAAAAGTGACACTTCAAAACTCTAGATATACCAGAAAATGGTAACACTTTACAACTTTAGATATTCCAGTGAGAAGTAACATATCACAACTCTAAATACTACCAGTGAGAGGTGACACCTCACAAATCTAGATGTACCAGTGAGAAGTAACACCTCACAACTCTAGATGTAACAGTGAGAAGTAACACTTCACAACTCAAAACACAGCAGTGTGAAGTAACACCTCATAGCTCTAGATGTACCAGAGATATGCAACACCTCACAACTCTCGATGAAACAGTGAGAAGTAACACTTCACAACTCTAGATATACCAGTGAAAAGGCACATCTCACAACTCCAGATATATCAGTCAGAAAGAACACTTCAAAACTCTAGATATAACAGTGAATGGAAACACTTCGCAATTTTACATATACCAGTGAGAAGTAACAGAGATATGCAACACCTCACAACTCTGGATGAAACAGAGACAAGTAACACTTCACAACTCTAGATGTACCAGTGAAAAGTAAAACCTTTAAACTTTAGATGTAACAGTGAGAAGTAACACCTTGGAACTCTAGATACACTAGTGAGAAGTAACACCTTGGAACTCTAGATATACTACTGAGAAGTAACACTTTACAACTTTAGATATACCAATGAGGAGTAACACCTCACAACTCTAGATACTACCACTGAGAAGTAACACCTCACAACTCTTGATATACCAGTGAATGGTAACACCTCACAAATCTAGATGTATCAGTGAGAAATGACACTTCACAACTTTAGATGTAACAGTGAGAAGTAACAGTTCACAACTCAAAACACAGCAGTGAGAAGTAACACCTCACACCTCTAGATGTACCAGAGATATGCAACACCTCACAACTCGCGATGAAACAGTGAAAAGTAACACTTCACAACTCTAGATATACCAGTGAAAAGGCACACCTCACAACTCCAGATATATCAGTCAGAAAGAACACTTCAAAACTCTAGATATAGTAGTGAATGGAAACACTTCGCAATTTTAGATATACCAGTGAGAAGTAACACTTCACAACTCTAGATGTACCAGAGATATGCAACACCTCACAACTCTTGATGAAACAGAGAGAAGTAACACTTCACAACTCCAGATGTACCAGTGAAAAGTAAAACCTTTAAACTTTAGATGTAACAGTGAGAAGTAACACCTCTCAACTCTAGATATACTAGTGATATGTAACTCTTCACAACTCTAGATATAGCAGTGAATGGTAAAACTTCTCAAATCTAGATGTACCAGTGACAAGTAACACCTCACAATTCTAGATGTACCAGTGTGAAGGCACACTTCACAACTCCCGATATATCAGTGAGAAGTAACACTTCAAAACTCCAGATATAACAGTGAATGGTAACACTTCGAAACTTTAGATATACCAGTGAGAAGTAACGCCTCACAACTCTAGATGTAATAGTGAAAAGTAACACTTCACAAGTCTAGATGTACCAGTGAGAAGGCACACCTCACAACTCTCGATATATCAGTGAGAAGTAACAGTTCAAAACTCTAGATATACCAGTGGAAAGTAACACTTCACAACTTTAGATATTCCAGTGAGAAGTAACGCCTCACAACTCAAGATACTACCAGTAAGAATTAACACCTCACAAATCTAGATGTACCAGTGAGAAGTAACACCTCACAACTCTAAATGTACCAGTGAGAAGTAACACCTCACAACTCTAGATGTACCAGGTAGAAGTAACACCTTACGACTCTAGATATACTAGTGATAAGTAACACCCTACAATTCTAGATATACCAGTGAAAAGTAACACCTCACAACTCTAGATACTACCAGTGAGAAGTAACACCTCAAAACTCTATATATACCAGTGAATGGTAACATTTCGCAACTTTAGATATATCAGTAAGAAGTAACACCTAACAACTCTAGATGTAACAGTGAGAAGTAATACTTCACAACTCTACATACTACCAATGAGAAGTAACACCTCAAAACTCTATATATACCAGTGAATGGTAACATTTCGCAACTTTAGATATATCAGTAAGAAGTAACACCTAACAACTCTCGATGTAACAGTGAGAAGTAACACTTCACAACTCTAGATGTACCAGAGATATGCAACACCTCATAACTCTTGATGAAACAGAGAGAAGTAACACTTCACAACTCCAGATGTACCAGTGAAAAGTAAAACCTTTAAACTTTAGATGTAACAGTGAGAAGTAACACCTCTCAACTCTAGATATACTAGTGATATGTAACTCTTCACAACTCTAGATATAGCAGTGAATGGTAAAACTTCTCAAATCTAGATGTACCAGTGACAAGTAACACCTCACAATTCTAGATGTACCAGTGTGAAGGCACACTTCACAACTCCCGATATATCAGTGAGAAGTAACACTTCAAAACTCCAGATATAACAGTGAATGGTAACACTTCGAAACTTTAGATATACCAGTGAGAAGTAACGCCTCACAACTCTAGATGTAATAGTGAAAAGTAACACTTCACAAGTCTAGATGTACCAGTGAGAAGGCACACCTCACAACTCTCGATATATCAGTGAAAAGTAACAGTTCAAAACTCTAGATATACCAGTGGAAAGTAACACTTCACAACTTTAGATATTCCAGTGAGAAGTAACGCCTCACAACTCAAGATACTACCAGTAAGAATTAACACCTCACAAATCTAGATGTACCAGTGAGAAGTAACACCTCACAACTCTAAATGTACCAGTGAGAAGTAACACCTCACAACTCTAGATGTACCAGGTAGAAGTAACACCTTACGACTCTAGATATACTAGTGATAAGTAACACCCTACAATTCTAGATATACCAGTGAAAAGTAACACCTCACAACTCTAGATACTACCAGTGAGAAGTAACACCTCAAAACTCTATATATACCAGTGAATGGTAACATTTCGCAACTTTAGATATATCAGTAAGAAGTAACACCTAACAACTCTAGATGTAACAGTGAGAAGTAATACTTCACAACTCTACATACTACCAATGAGAAGTAACACCTCAAAACTCTATATATACCAGTGAATGGTAACATTTCGCAACTTTAGATATATCAGTAAGAAGTAACACCTAACAACTCTCGATGTAACAGAGATATGCAACACCTCATAACTCTTGATGAAACAGAGAGAAGTAACACTTCACAACTCCAGATGTACCAGTGAAAAGTAAAACCTTTAAACTTTAGATGTAACAGTGAGAAGTAACACCTCACAACTCTAGATATAACAGTGAATGGTAACACATCGCAACTTTAGATATACCAGTGAGAAGTAACGCCTCACAACTCAAGATACTACCAGTAAGAATTAACACCTCACAAATCTAGATGTACCAGTGAGAAGTAACACCTCACAACTCTAGATGTAATAGTGAAAAGTAACACTTCACAAATCTAAATGTACCAGTGAGAAGTAACACCTCACAACTCTAGATGTACCAGTGAGAAGTAACACCTCAAAACTCTAGATGTACCAGGTAGAAGTAACACCTTACGACTCTAGATATACTAGTGATAAGTAACACCCTACAATTCTAGATATACCAGTGAAAAGTAACACCTCACAACTCTAGATACTACCAGTGAGAAGTAACACCTCAAAACTCAATATATACCAGTGAATTATAACATTTCGCAACTTTAGATATATCAGTAAGAAGTAACACTTAACAACTCTCGATGTAACAATGAGAAGTTACACTTCACAACTCTAGATTTACCAGTGAGAAGTAACACCTTACAACTCTTGATGTAAAGTGAGAAGTAACAAGTTGCAACTCTAGATATACTAGTGAGAAGTAACACCTCACAAATCTAGATGTACCAGTGAGAAGTAACACCTCACAACTTCAGATTTTCCAGTGAGAAGTAACACTTCAAAACTCTAGATATAGCAGAGATATGCAACACCTCACAACTCTGGATGAAACAGAGACAAGTAACACTTCACAACTCTAGATATACTAGTGAGAAGTAACACCTTACTAGATATACCAGTGGAAAGTAACACTTCACAACTTTAGATATATCAGTCAGAAGTAATACCTCACAACTCTAGATAATACCAGTGAGAAGGAACACCTTACAACTCTATATACAGCAGTCATAAGTAACACCTCACATTTCTAGATATACCAGTGGGAAGGCACACCTCACAACTCCCGATATATCAGTGAGAAGTAACACTTCACAACTCTAGATATACCAGTGAGAAGTAATACTTCTCAATTTTAGATATACCAGTAAAACGTAACACTTCAAAACTCTAGATATATCAGTGAATGGTAACACTTCACAACTTAAGATGTGCCAGTGAGAAGTAACTCTTCACAACTCTAGATACACTAGTCAGAAGTAACACTTTACAACGCAAACTCTATAAGTGAGAAGTAACTGACTCTGTGTCCAGATATAGTTCTAAGACAGTTAGTGTTCAAGCCTAAGGCAGAAATAGGTTATTTTTATCATACTAAAATTCAATTCCTTGGTTCACCCAAAAGTTTCTCTTTACTAAGCCCTTGTGAAATCTTCTATGTCGTTTAATTACTTAAGTTTAATTAATGGAACCTTTTTACCTCTTTTATAATATACATATGTAAAGTGTGTGTTTCTGTGTATCATACAATATCCTGTTCGGTAGTTTGATTCTTCTCACTAGGTGTCCGGATGTTCTGATGAGAGAAGAATGACATCATTTAATTTTACAATGAAATAATATTGAGGGGGGGGAGTATCTGAGAGCAAAAGTCTAAAATACACGCAGCACGTATTTAAACATTTGTAACAATGAAAAGAAAGACACAAGGAAGTGTAACAATGTCGTTTGCTGTTGGGTAACAATATATAATCCAGTTACACCCTAAAGTTCACGTGATGCTCTTTATACGGCGAAGATATATATATAAGGGGTCTTCCTAAAAGTGTATCCCAGTAAATCAATGACTTTTCATTGAAGACTGTATAGAACCACTAGTTAAAAAACCAACATCAGAGTCATATGGATAAAAATTTAGTCCAAGTGACGAAGCTTGCATCTATTTAGATTTCATGTTCCTTTATTGCCAATTTAACTTTTATTTTCGATTACTTTACATGAGCATTGTCAATTTACCTTCTGTTAGCTGTCATGCTTATCGATGTGGAAAAGATCTGGTTGGATCTCGTCGCCAAAGGACAGCACATAGAGTAACTCGTGCTTAAAGTTTCCTTTCCCTCTGGAGCCAAACTTTGGGGACACTCTGTAGACACTACTGTTAAATTGTTAGGGGTCGCATGGTTGCATCTTCAGGACTTTTCAAGCCCTAGGCACGTATCCTTCTCAGTTCATAAAAAAAATTCCAACAATAATCCTGAAATATAATTAGAACCATTATTGAAACACGCTCCATTAGGTTTTGATTTGATTGTAACCGTCTACAGTGAGAATCGTTTATGTAAATAAAAAGTTGTTTGACTCCAATTTTCTTTTCTTTTTTTTTTGTAATCTGCTCGACCCATTAGATTAATTTCCAAACAAGTAGTCATCTGAGACGTGGACTAGATTGTTGTTTTTATAAATTTTTGAGACACTTGATGTAGCTCATTTTCAATTAATCTAGTTAAAATATTTCTTGACTCATCGTTTTGAGTAAACCATTTAAGAAGTTGGTTATATTTTGATTCAAAACGTTAATGAGCAATAATTAATGAAATACTAATGAACTGATTCACTTTGTTATAATCGTTGTCATACCAACTCTTTACTTAACAACTAATGAATGAGATTAGACAAAACAAAACTACAAGCCAACAGGAACTGATAGAACTCTAAGCAAAGATCTATACCTTATGCTGCCTTTTATTTCAGATTTGTTAACGTGTGTTACAATAAAGGAGACTTATATATATGCTTCGTAGCCTAATTTTGTTGTACATTAAACGTCTAATTTAGCAGGTATGTAAATACTATAGAAGAAACATAATACTGAAAGAAACAGAACAAAAGCAGGTTAAAGTACGTGTCGTAAGACAATGGCGTGTTTTCATTACTTTATTTATACTAAATTTTACTATAATTACTATTTTTTGTGCTGTATTATATATAAAAATACAACTCCTGTAAACTGTTCTTTTTAAGAACGATATCTACGACAAGCAGTAGATTACAATTACTAAATTAGAAAGTATCGGTGGTAAAACTAGATAAAACAAACACAATGCTATTAAGAAAAGACGGTGCGATAAGAAAACAATTGACTCTGTAAAGATATTCCATATTCTGTACCTGTAGTGCACCTTACGTGGTCCGTGGACTAAACAGCCATAGGTCATGGAGGATCTCCTCAGTGTAGAGTTGCTGACCAGTGAGAAGTAGGAACATTAGATTAGGAAAGACGACTTTCAGAAAATCGAATCATATTCGTGGCAGGAAAGATTTCGGACCTTAAAGACAATCGGAGTGGTGCAGTGCATATTAAATGGCTTATAACTTCAAACTTTCGATATGCAGCTCGGAATGTCAAACACTAGTCCTAACTCGGTAATTAGGTACATTGACAGGTTTAGTTAAGGAGGCTTGAACACCATAGGAAATATATAATGGATCAAAAAGCAAAATGTATACAATCAAATAAACAAGTTATAAGTAATACGGGTGCAGAAATATGGGAGTTATCCTTCTGAATATCGTGACGTCATTATGAATCATATATTAAAACAGTTCCTACAAAAAGGTTTTAAAATTGCTACTGATTTTGAAAATTACAACCTACAGTGTAAAAGTTGGAGGTTTATTTAATTTTAAACAGAAGTTAATACGATAGAATGAATTGAAGTAAATGTCGTTAGCAATTATAACTTCGTCCAAAAAGAACGTTTTTTAATGTTACCAATCCAGAATATTTGAACTCGTTTTTTAACTTATAGTTTGCAGCCTGATAAAAATATTGTAAATGATAAAAAAGAATACGTAAAGTATGTGTAGTTTGAATGTGCACAGTATAATCTAATGTTTTCTACATTAATAAACATAATTATATATATGCATGACCCTGAAAGAAAGGGCCAGGCTTTGGTTGGTCATTACGAAGCTTAACCTTAATTCTATGGTTCGACAATTCGACACCAATTACCTATCAGGTTATTGTGGGAGTTAAAGGGGAGTTATATAGTGACCATCAGTCCCACTGTTCATTCGTAAAACGTAGTAATTGATGGTGTTTGCTATCGTGAACGGTTAATACACACAGCCTACGAGATGCTTTAGTCTAAAATTCTAGAAACAAACTGAAAGTTTGTTTTTGGGTTGGTAATGAATAACAAAGCATCCCAATGGACTAGCTGTCCTCTGCTTACCGCGTGTATCGAAAGCCGGTTTCTAGCATTGTAAATGAGAAGACATGTTGTTGTGCCACTGGGGAAACAAACCGACAAAATGTACATAACAATTATCAAGAATATTAAGAACATCCCATAATAGAACTATCTAAATGATTGGAACACATTTAAACTCACTAAAACTGAACACATCTCATTTTAACAACTATATCAATAACCCGCTGAAATTGAACACGTCTTAGAGTAACAATATCAATAAATATCTAAAACAGAACACATCTCATTGTACCAACAATATCAGTAACTCACTAAAATTAAACACATCTTAGTGTAACAACAGTATCAATAACTCACTAAAATTAAGCACATCTTTGTATAACCACAATACCAATAAATCCCTAAAACTGAAGTTATCTTAGGGTAACAAAAGTATCAATAACTCACTACAATTGGATACAACTTAGTGTAAAAACAATATCTATAAATTACTAAAATTCAATACAGCTTAGAGTAACAACAATATCAATAACTCACCAAAACAGAATACATCTCATTGTAACAACAATGTCAGTAACTCAATATAACTGAACACATATTAGTGTAACAACAGAATCAATAACTCACTAAAATTAGACACGTCTTAGATTAACAGCAATATCAATAAATAACTAAAATTGAATACATCTTAGATTAACAGCAATATCAATAAATAACTAAAATTGAACACATCTAAGTGTAACAACAATATCAATAAATCACTGAAACTGAACATATCTTAGTGTAACAACAATATCAAAAATCACCAAAAATTGAACACATCTCATTGTAACAATAATATCAATAACACATTAAAATTAAATATAGCTCACTGTAACAACAATATAAAAAACACTCAAATTGAGCACATCTCATTGTAAGAACAATATCAAAAGGTACTAAAATTGAATACAACTTAGTGTAAAAACAATATCAATAAATTACTAAAATTGAATACAACTTAGTGTAACAACAAAATCAATAAATCACTAAAACTGAATACAACTTAGTGTAACAAAAATATCAATAACTTAATAAAAGAGAACACATTTTTGTGAAACACAATATCAATAAATCACTGAAATTGAGCACATATTTGTACAACAACAATATTAATAAATCATTAAAATTGAACACATTTCATTGTAACAACAATACCAATAACTCAATGAAATTGAACACATCTAGTGTAAGAACAATATCAATAAATCAATAAAATTTAACACATATTAGTGTAACCACAATGTCAAAACTAACTGAAACTGAACACATCTTAGTATAACGACAATATCATAAATCACCAAAATTAAACACATCTTTGGGTAACAATAATATCAATAAATCACTAACATTGAACACATTTTTGCAACAATACCAATAAATCACTAAAACTGAACTCATCTTAGTTTAACAATAATATCAATAAATCACTAAAATTGGACAGATCTTACTGAAACAACAATATCAATAAATCACTAAAAGTGAGTACAGCGTAGTACAACAACAATATCAATAAATCATTACATTTGAACAAATCTTAGTTTAACAACAATATCAATAAATCGATAAATTTTTTACTCATCTTAGTTTAACAACAATATCAATAAATCACTAAAACTGAGTACAGCGTAGTGCAACAACAATATCAATAACTCACTAAATTGAATATAGCTTAGTTTAACAGCAATATAAAGAAATCACTAAAACTGAAAACATTTTATTGATATCGCTGTTACACAAAGCTGTATTCAACTTTAGTGATTTATTGATATTGTTGTTACATTAAGATATGTTAAATTTTAGTAATTTATTGATATTGTTGTTACATTAAACTGTATTCAATTTTAGTGATTTATTACTGTTGTTGTTACACAAAGATATGTTAAATTTATCGATTTATTGATATTGTTGTTATACTAAGATGTGTTATGTGTTCAGTATCATTGAGTTATTGATATTGTTGTTACACTAAGATGTGTTCAATTTCAGTGATTTATTGATATTGCTCTTAAATTGAGTTTTGTTCAATTTTAGTATTTTATTGATATCGCTGTTACACAAAGCTGTATTCAATTTTAGTGATTTATTAATATTGTTGTTACATTAAGATATGTTAAAGTTTACTAATTTATTGATATTGTTGTTACACTAAGCTGTATTCAATTTTAGTGATTTTTTTACTATTGTTGTTACACAAAGATGTGTACAATTTTATAGATTTATTGATATTTTTGTTATTCTAAGCTGTATTTAATTTTATTGATTTATTAATATAGTTGTTAAACTAAGATGTGTTCAAATGTAGTGATTTATTGATATTGTTGTTGTACTACGCTGTACTCAGTTTTAGTGATTTATTAATATTGTTGTTTCAGTAATATTTGTCCAATTTTAGTGATTTATTGATATTGTTAAACTGAGATGAGTTCAGTTTTAGTGATTTATTGATATTATTGTTACACTAAGGTGCATTCAATTTTTAGTGATTTATTTATATTGTTATTATACAACGATGTGTTCAATTTTGGTGATTTATTGATATTGTCTTTATACTAAGATGAGTTCAGTTTTAATGATTTATTGATATTGTTGTTACAATAAGCTATATTCAATTTTAGTGATTTATTGATATTGTTGTCACACTAAGATGTGTTCAATTTTGGTGATTTATTGATATTGTTGTCACACTAAGATGTGTTCAATTTTAGTGATTTATTGATATTGTTGTAACACTAAGCTGTATTAAATTTTAGTGATTTATTGATATTGTTGTCCCACTAAGATGATTTCAGTTTTAGTGATTTCATGATATTGCTGTTAAACTAAGCTATATTCAATTTTGTGAGTTATTGATATTGTTGTTGCATTGAGATGTGCTCAATTTTAGTGATTTATTGATATTGTTGTTACACTAAGGTGTATTTAATTTTAGTGATTTATTGATATTGTGGTTACATTAAGGTATGTTTTATTTTAGTGAGTTATTAATACCGCTCTAACAATAAGGTGTGCCGAGTTTTAGTAACTTATTGATATTGCTGTTAAACAAAGATTTGTCTAATGATAGTGAGTTACTGATATTGTTGTTATTTTAAGCTGTATTCAATTTTAATGATTTATTGACATTGTTGTTACACTAGGATATGTTGAATTTTATTGATTTATTGACATTGTTGTTGCACTAAGCTGTATTTAATTTTAGTGATTTATTGATATTGTTGTTACATTAAGATATGTTAAATTTTAGTAATTTATTGATATTGTTGTTACACTGAAGTGTATTCAATTTTAACGATTTATTGATATTGCTCTTTAATTTGTATATGTCCAGTTTTAGTGATTTATTGATATTTTTGTTATACTAAGCTGTATCGAATTTTAGTGACTTATTGATATTGTTGTTACGTTAAGATGTGTCCAGTTTTAGTGATTTATTGGTATTCTTGTTTCACAAACATGTATTCAGCTTTAGTGATTTATTGATATTGCTGTTACACTAAGGTGTATTTAATTTTAGTGATTTATTGATATTGTGGTTACATTAAGGTATGTTTTATTTTAGTGAGTTATTAATACCGCTCTAACAATAAGGTGTGCCGAGTTTTAGTAACTTATTGATATTGCTGTTAAACAAAGATTTGTCTAATGATAGTGAGTTACTGATATTGTTGTTATTTTAAGCTGTATTCAATTTTAATGATTTATTGACATTGTTGTTACACTAGGATATGTTGAATTTTATTGATTTATTGACATTGTTGTTGCACTAAGCTGTATTTAATTTTAGTGATTTATTGATATTGTTGTTACATTAAGATATGTTAAATTTTAGTAATTTATTGATATTGTTGTTACACTGAAGTGTATTCAATTTTAACGATTTATTGATATTGCTCTTTAATTTGTATATGTCCAGTTTTAGTGATTTATTGATATTGTTGTTATACTAAGCTGTATCGAATTTTAGTGACTTATTGATATTGTTGTTACGTTAAGATGTGTCCAGTTTTAGTGATTTATTGGTATTCTTGTTTCACAAACATGTATTCAGCTTTAGTGATTTATTGATATTGCTGTTACACTAAGGTGTATTTAATTTTAGTGATTTATTGATATTGTGGTTACATTAAGGTATGTTTTATTTTAGTGAGTTATTAATACCGCTCTAACAATAAGGTGTGCCGAGTTTTAGTAACTTATTGATATTGCTGTTAAACAAAGATTTGTCTAATGATAGTGAGTTACTGATATTGTTGTTATTTTAAGCTGTATTCAATTTTAATGATTTATTGACATTGTTGTTACACTAGGATATGTTGAATTTTATTGATTTATTGACATTGTTGTTGCACTAAGCTGTATTTAATTTTAGTGATTTATTGATATTGTTGTTACATTAAGATATGTTAAATTTTAGTAATTTATTGATATTGTTGTTACACTGAAGTGTATTCAATTTTAACGATTTATTGATATTGCTCTTTAATTTGTATATGTCCAGTTTTAGTGATTTATTGATATTGTTGTTATACTAAGCTGTATCGAATTTTAGTGACTTATTGATATTGTTGTTACGTTAAGATGTGTCCAGTTTTAGTGATTTATTGGTATTCTTGTTTCACAAACATGTATTCAGCTTTAGTGATTTATTGATATTGCTGTTACACGAAGAAATGTTCGGCTTTATTGATTAATTGTTATTGTTGTTACACTAAGATGTGTTCAATTTTAGTGATTTTTGATATTGTTGTTACACTAAGCTATATTCAATTTTAGTAATTTATTGACATTGTTGTTACACTAAGATGAGTTCAGTTTTAGTGATTCATTGATATTGTTGCAAAGATGAGCCCAATTGTAGTAATTTATTGTTATTGTTGTAACACTGCATTCAATTTTTGTGATTTATTGATATTGTTCGTACAATAAGGTGTGTCGAGTTGTAGTGGTTTATTGATATTGGTGTTGAACAAAGATGTGTCTAATGGTTGTGATTTTTTGATATTGTTGTTATTTTAATCTTTATTAAATTCTAATGTTTTATTGATATTGTTGTTGTACTATGCTGTACTCAGTTTTAGTGATTTATTGATATTGTTGTTTCAGTAACATCTGTCCAATTTTAGTGATTTATTGATATTATTGTTAAACTAAGATGAGTTCAGTTTTAGTGATTTATTGGTATTGTTGCAAAAATGTGTTCAATGTTAGTGATTTATTGATATTATTGTTACACAAAGATGTGTTTAATTTTGGTGATTTATGATATTGTCGTTATACTAAGAAGTGTTCAATTTTAGTGATTTGCTGAATATAAAATTGAATATAGCTTAGTGTAACAACAATATCAATAAATCACCAAAATTGAACACATCTAGTGTAACAACAATATCAATAAATCATTATAATTGAACACATCTTAGTGTAACAACAATATCAATAAATGACTAAAATTGAACACATTTTAATGTAACAACAATATCAATAACTCACTGAATCTGAACACATCTTAGTGTAACAACAATATCAATAAATCTATAAAATTGAACACATCTTTGTGTAACAACAATAGTAATAAATCACTAAAATTAAATGCACCTTAGTGTAACAATAATATGAATAAATCACTAAAATTGAACACATTTTTGCAACAATACCAATAAATCACTAAAACTGAACTCATCTTAGTTTAACAACAATATCAATAAATCACTAAAACTGAGTACAGCGTAGTGCAACAACAATATCAATAAATCCATAAAATTAAACACATCTTTGTGTAACAACAATATCAATAACTCAATGATACTGAACACATCTTAGTGTAACAACAGTATCAATAAATCAATAAAATTGAATACAGTGTAGTGTAACAACAATATCATTATCTCACTAAAATTGGACACATCTTAGTGTAACAACAATATCCATAAATCATTAAATATGAATTCTTCTTAGTGTATAAACAATATCAATAAATCACAAAAATGTGCTCATCTTTGTAGAATAACAATATCAATAAATCACTAAAGCGTAATACTTCTTAGTTTTTCTGCAATATTAATAAAACATTAAAACTGAATACATCTTTGTGTAACAACAGTATCTATAAATCACTAAAATTGGACACATCTCAGTGTAACAACAATATCAATAAAGGATCAAATTTGAATACATTTTAGTGTAACAACAATATGAATAAAACATTAAAATTGAACACATCTTAATGTAACAACAATATCAATAACTCACTGAATCTGAACACATCTTAGTGTAACAACAATATCAATAAATTTATAAAATTGAACACATCTTTGTGTAACAACAATAGTAATAAATCACTAAAATTGAATGCACCTTAGTGTAACAATAATATCAATAAATCACTAAAACTGAACACATTTTTGCAACAATACCAATAAATCACTAAAACTGAGTACAGCGTAGTGCAACAACAATATCAATAAATTTCTAAAATTGAACACACCTTAGTGTAACTACAATATCAATAACTCACTAAATTGAATATAGTTTAGTTTAACAGCAATATCAATAACTCACTAATATGAGACATTTCAAATTTAACAGCAATATCAATAAATCACTGAAATTATATACAGCTTAGGATAACAACAATATTTTTAACCCATTAAAATTGTACACATCTTAGTGTAACAACAATATCAATAAGTCATTGAAACTGAATACGGCTTTAATATAACAACAATATCAGTAACTCACTACCATTAGACACATATTAGTTTAACAGCAATATCAATAACTCACTAAAATAAAACACATCTTAGTGTAACAAGTATATTAGTAAATCACTAAAATTGAATACAGCTTAGTGTAACAACAGTATCAATAAATCACTAAAATTGAACACATCTTTGTGTAACAACAATAGTAATAAATCACTAAAATTGAATACAGCTTAGTGTAACAACAATATCAATAAATTACTAAAATTTACACATCTAAATGTAACAACAATATCAAAAAATCACTAAAATTGAGCATATCTTAATGTATCAACAATGTCAATAAATCATTAAAATTGAATACAGCTTAAAATAACAACAATATCAGTAGCTCACTACCATTAGACACATCTTTCTTTAACACCAATATCAATAAATCACTAAAACTCGACACACTTTATTGTAAGAGCAATATTAATAACTCACTAAAATAAAACATATCATAATGTAACAACAATATCAATAAATCATTAAAGCCGAACACTTCTTAGTTTAACAACAATATCAATAAATGACTAGAACTGAACACATCTCATTTTAACAACACTTCTAATCTTGATTCTTCAGAACTGAGAGATTTCGGATCTGCAGAAACTACAAACAGAAACGATAAAAACTAAAACAATGACGTTTTATACGTTTTTAAAGATTGACAGGTTAGAATGTTTATTAAATCAGAATAATGATCTGTGTATAACATAAACCACCGGAAATGAAACAGATTGTCAATAATTCGTGCGCATGGCACGTGCCATGGGCTCTTTGGTATTGCTGAGATAACACTGCCTTATATCCAGGAGTTGAACGGTATACTGGAACACAAAAATACAGTTCAGAAATTGTTACAATCCTTAATTTTATGTGTCAATTAAAAAAATCCTGACTTAATAATAAAGTTTAGCATACAGTTTTAACTTAAATCTCTGTAAAACCTAATGAGGCAACTTTTAAAGCTAAGCCTTTAAGAACCGTGTTTAGCCTAAAATAAAGATTTAATAAACGTTGTTTTGTTAATCCGAAGATGACCTAAGAAGGTTGAAAGTTGTTCTCTACCTTGGTTTAATGTCGACTTTTAATCCAAGTGTCGCGGGTTCGAATCCCCGTTGCACCAAACATGCTCGCCCCTTTTAGCCATAGGGGTGTTATAATGTCACGGTTAATCCCCCTCTTCTTTGGTTAAAGAGTATCCCAAGAGTTGGCGGTGGGTGGTGATGACTAACTGCCTTCCCTCTAGTCTTATACTGCTAAATTAGGGACTGCTAGGCGCAGTTAGCCCTCGTGTGGCTTTGCGCGAAATTAATATTGAATTTAGTTGTAGATAGGAAAATCGTTAACTTTCTATTCGAGTAACGTAATAAAGCTTTCTTTAAAGCATCTTTTAAATCATCTTAGTACGGTTGATTTAAGGAGCTAATTCAACGTGTTATGAATATTTCTTCTGTCAGAAACCGAAACGAAAGATTCCTGGCACACACTGAACCTGCTATTATGTTTCTTGTCGACCATTACAACTGAACCATTTCCAGTGGCATAATGATATGTCTGCGGTCTTATAACATTAGAAACCGGCTTTTGATACCCATGGAGAACACAGCACAGATATCTCATTGTGTAGATCTGCCTCTAACTACACATAAACTCGAGTCAACTAACATTTGCAACAAGATTCCTCTCGGTAGACTCAGCAAAGCCGATGTGGCTTTGTTATGAGGAAAACACACACACATGAAATGGAATCACTAAAACAAGATAAGACATAGCAAAAACTTCACCTCCAACAAAGACAAACACATCTGTTCATCTTCTGAGGAAAGGACCTCCTCTTCGCTACAGATAATTGGTTTCTGTTGTAGCAACTAATATATCGGAATATCTCCCAAGTATAGACATGCGCTCATTTTTGACTTATTTTTCACAGGAGTCTTTCAGATTTTCCTATTCGGTTTCTAACTAGCTTGACGTCATAATAATGTGAATGATGTGGTGTCAAACAAATAACGCCATTCCTGATATGGTCCTGGGAACTCCTTTCTCGACGTGCTTTTATGTAGCCGAAAAGTGCCGAAATTTATAAGCTATTTACATTTATGTTAGCGATTAAATTCAACTAAAAATGGGAACGAGCAATCGAAATGAGAAATATTATAGGAAGACATGGGACTCGTGCAATTTAAGAAATTCGGATAAACCAAGCATGACTGGCTTTTATATATATTGTTACGTATTATAATTTATCTTTGACGAGTCTACGGTTTGTTATGTTACGTATTATGACTTCAAACAACCGGAATTTAGAAATTAATTGAATGTAGATATGTATCAAATTTATGATATTTTCCAACATAAGAGATATATACAATTTTCTTTATAACACAAATATACAAATAACAATACAATTTATGATCATGGTTATTAGAAATAATAGTTTATATACAAGATTTTTACGAACTTACAAACCGTAGTGAGTCTTATTTCTGATCTGAAACTAAATATTTTATTGATGGTTCACGATGAGTGAATTTGTCGTGATTTGATACAGGTACAGTTCACTTAATAGGAAAGTACCTCTCAGTGCTCACACGTGGGTTTTCCGCTGAAGTTATGCGATATCTTCATAGAAATACTAACGTTAGATGTCAATTCTCTGAAGTTAAACGGTTTGAAATCTATAAGCGTTCTTGTTCAAATATCTAGTTTTCCAAGTAACAAACGATAATCATAATTATAGCTTCCGAGGTTTATAGCATACTAAGTGTAATAGACCAACAAATATTCTTAAACTGTCTTTAAAGCGAGTTAAAATGTTTGGCTTTTATACTCATTAGGCGAGATTCTCAGAAATTCAGCTGGCATCAATACTGGTAACCACTAGTATTTTAAATACATCGTACATTGTTGATTCTTACTCTCGAGAATCTTCTACAAATTTAGATAACAGGTGTGACTTGTGCAATACACATTTAGCAATATATGTTACATACACTTCTAAGTCTACATTAAACTGAAACAAGCATAGATTTGAAAATAACATTAAATCCGTTACAATAAATATATATATATATAGATAGATAGATAACCTCTTACACCAGCGAAGCTTAATTTATTGAACGATAGTTTGTGTGATGTTATATTACAATAATACTATAACAAACAGTATGTTGCTGCTGCTGGCCAAGCTTCTAGCTAAATTTCAGAGTTCATGAAATCGATGTAAGGCGTAAAGTATTATATACCACAAAAGCTTATCTCTTGCAAAAAAACTGAAACGAATAGCGTTTCGATCCAGGATTTCTGTGTCGTATATATAACTGACCTGATGATCTTTGGTATTGAGCGAAAGGTCTCCTTAGCAATGGTGTGTGGCGCACAAAGTGTGCAGAAGAGATAGTTTTATCTTTTGTTGTTGTTTTTGCTCGAATTGGAAGTATATGAACAGTAAGGTTTATTTGAAATTATTACCGATGCTGTTGTGATGCAACGTCGCATTAGCCCCTGACGTTCCTCCGTAATAAATACACTGAACATTCTAAATACCCAGTCATCTAATTTATTGGTTAGCACAGGACACGAGAGTTTGGAAAGCATTGCTCTCAAACGAATCACAACTAGTCAGTTTTCATTTTTTTAAATAAATAACTAAAACTGGGTGTTTACAAGAAATCCCGTGTCAGCTTATTTCACTATTTTAATTTACGTTCTTAAGCAGACATTCATTCACACGCACCTGGATTTGGTGTGGCCTGGTGGCTAGGGCGTTCGACTCGTAATTTCCGAGCCGTGGGTTCAAATCCCGTTACTAAATACGCGTGCCCTTTTAGCTTTTGCGGCGTTATAATGTAACAGTTAATCATTCGTAAAGAGCAGCCCAACAGCTGAGAGTAGACGAAATTTCTTTAACTGTCTTCCGTTTACTATATCTGGGCAGAGCACAGATAGTCCATTGTGTAGCTTTGTACTTCACTTAAACAAGCAAAACTTTATCACTTTTAAAGTATGAGTGGTTAGTGCTCGTCACATTCAACAAAAGAAACACATACATATTCTCTTTGTTTATTAATAAAGTATGAAGAGAAACTAATTATATTGGTTTTCACTCAAATACTTAAAACTGTGTATTATTACCCAACTGCTTATTCGTTTGTTTGTGTTGAACTTAGCGCAAAGCTACACGAGGGCTATCTGCGCTAACCGTCTCTAATTTAGCAGTGTAAGATTAGATGGCCAACTCTTGGGCTACTCTTTTACTAACGAATAGTGGGATTAAACGTAACATTATAACGCCCCCACGACTGAAAGAACGAGTATGTTTGGTGTGATGGGGACTCGAACCCGCTATCATTGGATTACGATTCGAGTGTCTTAACCACCTGGCCATGCCGGGCCCTCAACTGCTTATGATTTCTTAAATTGTATAAAACAATAAAATCATATCTTTTTTTTTTTTTTGGTTTAAAATTGCGTATTTACTTCTGTATTCCGGAACATTTGTACTTTAAATTACATTTCAGTGATATAATGAAATGATTATGTTCACAAATGGGTTTTGTTTTTCAATCACATTATTAAGGGTATTCCACTTACTCTATTGTTAGCTTACAAAGGTTGGTCAACTTAGAAAAAGTACGTTCGTTCTAAATACTTATATATTAAGCCAACAAAGTAAAACAATCTATATAATAGAAATATAATTCAATTAAAACTAGAAAGTAAAAAAAAAAAATTGGATACATAAAATAGTCTAACAAATACTGTTGACGAAGGTAACAACAAGCTATTCATTTCATTTTGTTTTTTTGTTCTGAATTTCGCACAAAGCTACACGACGGCTGGCGCAGCTAGCCGTCCCTAATTTAGCAGTGTAAGACAAGAGGGAAGGCAGCTAGTCATCACCACCCACAACTCTTAGACTACTCTTTTACCAATAACTAGTGGAATTGACCGTCACTTATCACGCAAACCACTTAATTTAACTAGAACAGCTATGATATATCGATAATTTCGAAACTTTTATAGATCATTTGGAACTTTTAACCTGAATACCATCTTATACGACACATGGGCTAAAATATTAGATTAGATACCCCAAGGTTTAGATATAGATGTAGCTAAGTTATAGCTGCTTTTGGGGAGAAGGTAACAGTCAATAGCAATTGTCACTTACGGAGATACTTTTAACCCAATAGTGAGGATGGCTGTCACTTTTATAACTTACGTACGATTAAAAGTAATACAATATTGCCTCTAAATAATGTCCCAGAGACATTGCAAACTGTAAAAGGGAGACGTCAGTTAGAGACTGTATAGATCATATGACAGACCTTAAGGGGCACTTAAAGAGCTGTATCGTATTTTGGTAGACATTGTTATAGTGTTTGTACAGTTTCGGATTCTATTTTTCACATATGATTTCTTGATTTCAACGTTAATAAGTTTGTGTTTGTTTTCCTTATTGAATTACTATCGCTGTCACATAAGGAGATATAAGTGCGTTACAAGATGGAAAGTCAATACTTCCACCATTTGGTTAAAGTAGTTTACCAAGATTCGACGGTAGGTAGCGTTAACTAAGTGGTTTACCAGTGTCCAATATTAGGGACAGGCAAATAACCCTTGAGTAGCTTCGTGCAAATATCCGTAACGAATCAAACAAATTGAGTTCAAACGTAAATTATATATTAAAAGCCTTCAAATTTAGTACTTAATAAAACATGCCCAGCTGAATACGTAGCTTCACTTTTGGCGGGAAACATATTTGTTGACAGTACTGAAATCATGGAGTGGACAGGTACGAAAGTCCTTCATATAAACGAAGTTGTCTGTCTGTGGTTTCCTTACTTTGGACTCCAAATTTTACTGATACAATTTGATTTCACATTTACGCTTTTGCACTCCCATAAAGAAAAGTCACCAAAGAAACCATGCTCAGTATGTATCTATCTGTATAGATAGAGAGGAGAGAGAAATGAAGTCTATATAATCTAACTTTATCGTTAATAGTTACGGGCTTTAACTGTATTGTGAAATGTATTATGCAATACGTGCGATATTTGTGTATTTAATGATTTAGAGAGCTTTTGTACTTCATAGATTGTCTGTGCTCAATTTACACGTTTTCAGCCCAATTCTTTTAAGTTATGAAATACAAAACAACATTGTTTACTAAATCTGATTTTTCAGCATTTACAAATCAGTATAAAAACATTTTAAGAGAAATTTTTTTTTGTATTTGAAAGAAAATATTTAAGTTTTTTTTTCAATATACTGAACGGTCTTTTTATGTTTTACCGTCCTCTTTATGAAACTTCCAAAACTCGCCAGAATTCTTTAGTTCGCGGAAAGATAAAACGTGACTCGAATCTTCGAAATGAATTTCATCGAATATAAAACGTGTTTTTGTTACGAAATTGTAGAAGACGGCTGAAACAGTACAAATATCACATTCTTTGTATGATAGAGGAAAATATTCGTGAAGGAAAACATGCTAAATCCTGTTAAAATTTAAGCCTTCTTTTAAAAGCATTATGTAGGTTAAATATATCTGAAGTGAAATAAGTTTGTTTGTTTGTTTGTTTTAGAATTTCGCACAAAGCTACTCGAGGGCTATCTGTGCTAGCCGTCCCTAATTTAGCAGTGTAAGACTAGAGAGAAGGCAGCTACTCAACACCACCGCCAACTCTTGGGCTACTCTTTTACCAACGAATAGCGGGATTGACCGTAACATTATACGCCCCCACGGCTGGGAGGGCGAGCATGTTTAGCGCGACGCGGGCGCGAACCCGCGACCCTCGGATTACGAGTCGCACGCCTTACGCGCTTGGCCATGCCGGGCCCGTGAAATAAGTAACGGTCGATAAAGAAAAGAGAAAAAAAATTATGTTTGTTCTTGATTTGTTTTGCACGTTTTGTTGTTTGTAAAAACGTATCATGTTTCAGCTACAACAATGCTTGTAAATACCTTTGTGTGTTTGTTAAATTTAATGCAAAGCTCTTCGAGGGCTATCTGCACTAGTTGTCTTTAATTTCCAACTGAAAATCCACATCACTCTAATCACTAAACATTAGGCTATTCTCTACCAACTAGTAGTGGACTTGTCCCTTACGTTACTTGGTCCTCACTGTTGAGTGACATGTTTAGATCCCTCGACCTGCAGTCAAGCATCATGGCCACCAGGCCAGGTCTATGATATTGAACAGATACTTCTCTGTATCCGAGTTTCTGTCCCGTAAAGAAAACAAATAATAATAGTTCATAATTATTACTATTAATAATTGACAATCTCATTTTTAGTACACTTAGATCGATATAACTATGTACAATGGTTAATGTTATTCCTCATTATAGAGATAATTGCTCAGTACGAATAGTATCTATAGAGCTGTTACGTTTCGCTTGTTATTGTTAAGGCTTGTTTTGCTAACAACACAACATTTGGGTGTGAAAAGAACAACACAACATTTCAGTGTGAAAAGTAATCTAAGAACAACACAACACGCTAACATATTCAATGACGTCAGGAAATTACATAAGTTAAAAAAAAAACAATTCGACACTAAAATATACAAAACCCTATAACCAAAGCGCTTTTGAAAGGTGGACATTTTTAATCAGGTTTGTTTGTTTTTGTTTTTTTAAATTCGCGCAAAACTACACGATGGCTATCTGCACTAGCCGTCCCTAATTCAGTAGTGTAAGACTAGAGAGAAGGCAGCTAGTCATCACCAGCCACCGCCAACTCTTGGGCTGAAAGGGCAAGCATATTTGGTGCGACGGGGATTCGAACCCGCAACCCTCAGATTACGAGTCGTTCGCCTAAACCTACCTGGTTATGCCAGGCCAGTACGTAAATGCATTATTGAAAAAGTGAGCATATTCTGTGATAGGATTCGATCTTGCAAACCGCAAATTGCAAGTCGAGCACCATAACCAACAAGACTACATGATAATAGGTTCAAAGACCGCATCATAAACTTTTGTCTAAGAGATACTGTTATTTACTAGATTTCTATAAAAAGAAAAGATAAATAAATTCCTTGTATATATTGAGTATATTTAGGTAATGAAAATAAAAGCTTAAAAACATGCACGTTCAAAGCAACAATAAAAAATAAATTGTTGTAGGTTACATAAGCAATTACGTCTAAAAGGCTTAGAAATATACTAAGGTAAGTAATGTGAAACAAAGGTGAATGAAACACATACATGAGGAAAACAATTGACGTACGTTGGTACTATAAATATGACATTTTTCCTTCCCGTTGCTGATAAGCCTATTATTTAGTTCACTAGTTCTAAAATTTAGTTGGAGATCGAGACAGAATATGGGCTTAACCAGTAAATTACGTTAGTAATCATCATTTACTAAAACGTTATAGAGAAGGCTATGGAAGCACAAACAATGGGTAACCTAATTTTTTAGTACAACTATTATCCGCGAGAAGGCCAGATCAGAACTGGTAATTTTTAGAAAGAGAATTTGTTTGTTTGTTGTCAAGCGCAAAACTACACAACGGGCTATCTGTGTTGTAAGAACTACGAGTATTGAAACCTGTTTATTAGTGGCGTAAGCCTTGAGACTTACTGCTGTGTAACTTGAAGGGGAAGAGGTCTTAGACAGAAGGAGTTTAATGTTAAAACATGAATAATGTTTCTTTAACAGAATTCTTTATTCTCGCTTTAGTCTCGCTTTTTAAGTTATTTTTTGGATGACAAGCAAACACTTTTCAACAAATTTTGTGGACGGGGAGAGAGAGAAGAATTAGTTGAGTACACAGATAGACAGATACATAACTGTGTAAACGATATGACAAAGACGCGCAGGACTAGGAGAAAGTAGGAATTGTGACAATAGCAGCAAAGAGATCGAGCAATGAGTGACCTGACAAACGAACTAAGAGACAGACAGTGTATTAAATTGCCTTTTGGAATCATGAACAAGTGAGCCAACAATAGCTTTTTTCAGATACATTGAACTTTTCTATCGAATTAATTGACAATAATGAATACGAGTATCTTTAGAAACGTCAATGTGATGGAATTATTTACATGTTAGAGTCACTCTTTGCTTAGCAAGAGGAATTCTCAATAGCTGCTGTTGTAAAAAGTTCTCAAATCGTTTAGAAGATGACGGAGCTATGAGCTCAAAGTTTTTACTTGAAATAAACCACTTTGCTGCGGCTAAAAAATTAGTCTCTGTTTTAGTGAAATGCTTAAACGTAACTTGAAAACATCCATACAATATTTGAATACTTTTAACGCATATTTTCTAACGGACTGCTCTGAAACTAACTCCAACGGCACTATAACTAACGTGTTAACCATGGTTAGTTACCCTTTGTTTGTTTGTTTTGAATTTCAGGCAAAGCTGCACGAGAGCTATCTGCGCTAGCCGTCTCTAATTTAGCAGTGTAAGACTAGAAGGAAAATAGCCAGTCATCATCACCCACCGTCAACTCTTGGGCTTTTTTTTTACCAACAAATAGTGAGATTGACCGTAACATTATTACGCCCCCACGGCTGAAAGGGCGAGCATGTTTGGTGCGACGGGGATTCAAACCTGCGCCCCTCAGCTACGAGCCGAGTGCCTTAACCACCTGGCCATGCCAGGCCGTGTGGTTAAGGTGCTCAGCACGTAATCTGATGGTCGTGGGTTCGAACACTTATCACTGAACAAACTTGCTTTTCAGCAGTAGATGTGCTATAATGGTAAAGGAGTACCCCAAGAGTTGGCGGTGAGTGGTGAAGACTTCTTGCTTTTCCTGTAGTTTATCACTGCTAAATTAGGGATTACTAGAGCATATAACCTTTCTCGTAGCTCTGCACAAAATCCAAATCTAACTTTAAATCTTTCCAATCTGAGTAGCATCAACCAAGGAGTTTCACCAGGAGACATGTTAAACTTTTACAGAACATGCACAAAAACTATTCGTAAAATATGTCTATATAATAGTGAAATCCAAATAAACAGATTTTGTATACTTATATTTGTCTAGTATTTATCCAAACAATTATTAATGATTTATTTATCAGAGCTTTTAACGAAAATTTTACGTAAGTAATATCATTTATTTTTCACTTTTGACTATTCTTTGTTTCTGTCATTACTAAATTGGGCTAAATGGTGTTATCGGTATGTTTATTAACACAATTAAATTATTGTATTTTTTCAGTTTTTAAATTAGAATTACATGAATATGAAGTGGCTCAAAACTCGTCGTACCCTTTTTCGTTGTTGTTTTTCTTTTAATTCCAATTTGCATTGCTTGTTGAGCTCGGCACCTTCGTTGATTGGTTGAAATGACTCGAGTTAATTTTAGGATGTTGTGTCCTGCGTTAAGTAATTTTGAGTTGGGTAACTAGACGCCTAGTGACTCAATGATAAGTCTTCGAACCTACGAGGCTAAAAGCGAGTTTCGATACGCGTGATAAGTAGATGATTCATTGTATAGTTTTGTGCTTAACTACAACCAAATTCGATCACGCAACTTGCAGATTTCGATAGCAAAATAAAGAATCTTCTTTATCACTATCTTATACTTCAGGACGTGGGTGGAGTGCTTACATTTTGCAGGCTACGTAATAAGACAATTTTCAACGCTATCTGTCATATATTCGTGAAATTATCGAATAATAAAAGGGGTGTAAAATTACCGAGTAATAAAATGTCGGAACTGTACAAATACTTTTGACTTTGAAGTAAGTATCTTATAATACTCCAACAGTTTATGGTATTATATAACTAATTTCGCGAACTTCAAATATCGCTTTTCAGTGAAACTACGTGTTCGACATTACATCAAATTCAAGCTATACCCGCAAGAGATTTGGAACAAAATAAAATCTATAAATCATATTTGGAAAGAGAATATATATACACCATAAACCAAAATTACAGCAAAAACTCTCTGTCAGCGCGATGTTTATCACTTGTTTCGTTTTTTGGATATATATATATACACACACAAATAATTACTGTGTGTTGGAAACGCAATCTCGGTTTAACACTCTGGTCCTCATTATTCATTTCCTAAAGCTCTTGATATCCAATAGACTTGCTGCGTTAGCTATTTAGCAACAAGGTTAACGTCAGTCGGTGATGTATTACTTAGGCTTAGGTCGATATGATTACTACAAAACTGCGATCCATTAACAGAGAGGTTGAGCTGTGTGAAAAAAAAAAAGTTAACATGTTTTAGAAGTTTTTTATATATCCTGCTTTACTCAGTTACTTTTCACGAAAGGTAGAATAGAAAGATAAGAACAGGATGAGAAGAAAGTAATGTTACTTAAAGAGAAAGAAACGGCAGCACATGTAAGGCAGGAATATAAAGTTAAACGTAAATATTCACCTATCAGATCGATAAGGAGGAAAGAACTTAGTTATGGATTTAAGTTGAAGTCACAGAGGGTAAAATAATTTTTGGAGAGAAAAAAATCCGTAGGGTAATCTCCTGGTTTCATCTCGAGTTGGTAAAATATTTCTTTTGCGTATGCCCATAAGAGCAACGAAACGTAAAATACGAATAATTTTAAAAACTTATAGGAACTTTATATAATACACTCCTCATAAAAGATCTATAGGACCCCAGCATGACCACGTGGTTAAGGCACTCGAATCGTAATTCGGGGGTCGCGGGACCGAATCCCGTCGCACCAAACATGATCGCCCTTTCAGCCGTGGGGGCGTTATAATGTGACGGTCAATCCCACTACTCGTTGGTTAAAGAGTAGACCAAGAGTTGGCGGTGGGTGGTGATGACTAGTTGCTTTCCCTCTAGTCTTATACTGCAAATAAGGGACGGCTAACGTAGATAGCACTCCTGTAGCTTTGCGCGAAATTCAAACCAAACCAACATCTACCTCAGCATACATTTCACCTCCCCTCCAATTAAAAATAAAAAATGAAGGTAACGCGGTCATTATGACCAGGTAGTTAGTGACGCTCGACTAGCACTCTGTAGGTAGTATGTTCGAATCCCCATATCACCAAACATGCTCACCCTTTCAACCCCTTGGGGGCGTTATAATGTCAGGTCAATCCCACTATTCGTTCATAAAAGAGTAGCCCAAGATCTACACGAGAGTTATCTGCGCTAGCCGTCCATAATTTAGCAGTGTAAGACTAAAGGGAAGGTAGCTAGTCATCACCACCCATCGCCAACTCTTGGGCTACTCTTTTACCGACGAATAGTGGGATTAGCCGTTATTTATAACCACCCCATGGCTGAAAGGGCGAGCATGTTTGGTGTCACGGAGATTCGATCCGACGATCCTCGGGTCACAAGCTGAACGTCCTAACTACCTGGCCATGCCGTATCCATGAGTCGATTACATGATGGAATTTGCTATTCTATATAGCAAACTGGAGGAGAATATTTTAAAATATATCTGATTAGAATACCTCACACATGGTCAAATAAGATTAATTTATTCCTAAATTTATCAGCTGTAACAAGAAAAAGTTTCACGTAAATTTTCTTTTAATATGCTGTATTTAGAACTTTACGTCACATTCGGCATCATGTATTCGTCTCGCTCACTTGCAAAAGTGCTGACATCTAGCGGAAGTGATCTACATAATGTAGCTGACATATTATAGCTTATTTTCCTTTAATTTCATCCATGGCTTCTAGAATTACTGTATGATATTGTTGATTGCCGTATGTTCTAACTGATGTTTCAAAACCAGATTAAAATATACAGTAAAATAAGCTTACCATGATATTGTAGGCGGATATTAGAATACATTACTTTCTAAATACAAGCATGGTATTTTAGATGGATATTAGAACACTTGCTACTTTCTAAACACATGCTTACCATGGTGATCCATGATCTTGTAGGTGGATATTAGAACACACTCTACTTCTTTAATACAAGCTTACCATGGTGATCCACGATCTTGTAGGTGGATATTAGAACACACTCCACTTTCTTTATACAAGCTTACCATGGTGATCCATGATCTTGTAGGTGAATATTAGAACACACTCCACTTTCTTTATACAAGCTTATCATGGTGATTCACGATCTTGTAGGTGGATATTAGAACACACTCCACTTTCTTTATACAAGCTTGTCATGGTGATTCACGATCTTGTAGGTGGATATTAGAACACACTCCACTTTCTTAATAAAAGTTTAGCACGGTGATTCGTGATCTTGTAGGTTTATTTGATTTTTTTAAAAATTTCTCGCAACGCTACACGAGAGCTATATGCGCTAGCAGTCCCTAATTTAGCAGTGCAAGACTACAGGAAAGGTAGCTAGTCATCACCACCCACCGCCAACTCTTGGACAACTCTTTTACCAACGAATAGTGGGATTGACCGTAACATTTTAACGCCGCCACGGCTGAAAGGGCGAGTGTGCTTGGTGTGATGGAGATTTGAATCAGCGCACCTCAGATTACGTGTGTGTGTGTGTGTTTTCTTAGAGCAAAGCCACATCGGGCTATCTGCTGAGCCCACCGAGGGGACTCGAACCCCTGATTTTAGCGTTGTAAATCCGGAGACATACCACTGTACTAGCGGGGGCCTTAGATTACGAGTCGACCTTAACCACCTGGCCATACCGGGCCGATCTTGTAGGTGGATATTATAACACACTCCGCTTTCTTAATACAAGACTTACCATGGTAATCTATGTTCTTTTAGGTGAATATTAAAAGACATGCTACAATTCTTAATACACCGAACTATGCCAGCTAAAGGTAATATATATCATAACTCAATGCTTCAAACATAAATTTGGAATGCACATTCAGAAAATGATACTATAATTTAAAGACTAAGATTTTAAAAATATGTATTAAGATTGTTAATTTAAATATACTAACAAGACCTCTTTGGTTCGTAGAAGATTTATTTCAGTTTAAAAATGTATTTTACGTATTATCCATACTTCGTTGTTGTTGTTGCTATTGGTAATGTTGGGAGCATTTACATTGCTCTGAATACTTCCAATAAATAAATTGTGTTGATTTATGATAACAATCTAGTTTAAAATGTTGTCGAAAGAGCAAACCAGATTCAAACTGACACGCGCCATTGAATAAAGTACAGTTTAAAATCGTTCCTAGCGCCACATACCAGAATATATTTTTGTTGTTGTTGTTCCTGGTCCATGTCTTTTTCAGCTTAATAAAGTCTCCTTGCAGCCTCTTGTGCGTTAAGTAAAATGTTACTGGTTTCAGTAACCGTTACCAGTAGAAACAACCAACCGATATAGTTTATTGTGGACTAACACATCACGTTATTAAAGTAAATTCAGTAAAACGTTTTGTTTTGTAAGAACGAATATTAAGGAAAAATATTTGTCAGCTGTATGCTGTTTATTTCATGTATCAAATATATAATCTTTCATCCGAAAAATAAGGGTTGCGTGCATCTTTCAGAGTTTTCCAAAATTATGTATTTATTTTGGAGATTAATTCACCTCGAAAGAAAAATATTTCCTTATGAATTGAATATGCGAGCATAATTTCAAAATGTTAACAATCTCTGTAAAGATAGTACTGTTGTTTGAAGTTAAGCACAAAACTACACAATGGATTACCTGTGTTCTGTCCACCACTAGTATTGAAACCCGATTTATAGCGTTTGTAAGTCCACAGACATACCGCTGTGCCAGCTGGTGGCGCAAACGTAGGAAACAGGAAAATAGTTTTCATTAGAGGGACTGGTAAATGTTGATATATATAACAGATAATTATTCTTTGATGACTACCCTTTGAGATAACTACCTACTCTTATATGTTTAGTGGATTTACACCCCAAGAGCTAATGCATTAATGTAGATTTGTTGAAGGTACTCGACAACCGTATTACTAGGCATAGTTGTAGGAAAATAACTTAATAAGTTCTATTTCATTTGTTGACATGCTATGCAAAAATATAAATACAGGTAACCATCTGTTTTAGGTTATTAATAACATCACAGACTTATGGTATGAATTAAACATCTAGTACTTATTTGTTTGGGTCATTATGGGTAATACCACGAACGTATTCATCAGTTTTAGGGAACTGTACAGGTACTATAACAAGACGTAATATGTGAACCATAAAATCAGGTTTCTATCTGTTTAGGTTGCTACAAAGTGATAAAAAAGTGTGTAACATCCAAACAAAACACTGGACAGTTTCTTGCGTGTCAGATGGGAAATGATCCAAAACTGAATTTAATTGTATTGCAATTTCCGAAGTAAGACTCGTCCGAAGAGGTTTTTTTTTTTAAATGCATATAACAACAATAAATAAATGATGTCGTCTAGTGCTCTTGAGAAGCACGTCCCTTTAGGGCTTGTGGTAGTAGCAAAGTTGGACCATTAACGTTTATGATCGTTCTTCAAAAAATCCTCATCTATAGTTCTTTTTTCACTAACTGGAAGGAAACGAGGCATTATTGGTCAGCAGAAGGGCTAGAAGATGTTGGCTGCAAAAATCGAAACAACAATTTAGTGGCCAATTTCTGTCAAAACCATCACCTGATACACTGACGTTGCAAAGTGTTTTTTGAAGGTCTTCGAGAACTTGCGATGCTTGGATTGTTTTTCCATTCAAGAATTAAGAAGTATTTAAGGTATAGTACATATGCTTAAATATTCCCTCTACAAATATTTGTATCGATTTCCAACATTCACATCCAACTGTTATGGTATTCTTTACTGACTTAACCAGATACTGTCAGTATTTTACTGTAATTTGTATTAATAATTTGGTTAGTTGTTGGTAAATTATCATTAACGTTTAATCATAACGTTTCACTTACTTAGAAGAGAGAATTAAGAAATTATCCTAGTAATTAATATAACAATAGTGATTATTATCTGTTAATTCACTAGTTGAATACCGTCACTGTAAGCATGTTTTCGGCCATAAATCCAAAAATATCTTACGATATTTGATCAACTTAGGAGACTTATAGGATATATTCAGCTAGCGATGTAAAATAATCATCATAATAAAAATACACAAATCAAAATAGTAAAATGAAAATTAATATAAATAATTATGTGTATGAAAAAAATTTAACCGATACTGTTAATTAAACCAGATGTTTTTGCTTCATGCAGTATATCATCAACTTATACGTGATTATGAATATTTTCAGTTGTCAAACTTAGCCCCTCTATGCGTATAAAATATATTCCACGGTCATTTATTTTCAGAACTAATAAAATGATTCTCCATACAACAGAAAATTAAGATATTTCTTTTCCAATCGACGTTAAGGTTACCTGAATATAATCATACCTAATTTTGAACTAATAGCCTAGTGAAAAATAGCAACTTAGAACTGATCAAATAGCTTATCAGCAGTTACATACTAGTAATCCTTTGGTCCATATTCCGGGAAGGATAACAATTGGACCACATCCAGTCCACTCGAAGGGGTAAAGTTTCACTTATATCTAATAATATGCTCAGTGACGTTGGTTGTTAAAATTGTAAGAGAATGCACTAATAATACTTTGTACTGTTTTAATAGGATTTCACGATTGTGTTGTACACGTTAACCCTAAAATTTTTGTTTTTATATCGTTCTACATAACGCTTCAAGTTGAATTTTTATGTCTGTTACTATTTTTCATTTACCAAAACTGAACAAAAATATGAAGTTAAATCATTAATTTTCTGTTATGTTAACTGTAATATTGATGTTTTTATTTCCTGTTGTTGTTTATTATTATTAATTATTACATATTGTATGCTTCACATATGATTGAGAATTCTTTAATTAAAATTGCCCCAAAAAATAATGGGTTATGTAAAAATAATTGTTTATATAACTTATGTCCAGTTCCCAATGGTAATTTTACAGTTTGTCCGAAGCCCAGCATAGCCATGGATAAGGCTATGCAACTCGTAATCTGAGGGTCGCGGGTTCGGATCCCCATCGCACCAAACATGCTTGCCCTTTCAGCCGTGAGTCCCTAATTTAGCAATGTGACAGTAAATCACACTATTTGTTCGTGAAAGAGTAACCCAATAGTTGCCAGTGGGTGAAGATGATTTTTGCTTTCCCTCTAGTCTTAAACTGCTAAATTAGGGATGACTAGCGCAGATAGCCCTCTAGTAGCTTTGCGCGAAATTCAAAACAAACCAAATCAAACCAGTTTGTCCTTGGTAAACTAACCACAGAAGCACAGAAAACTTTTCTCTTAACTGGAATTTATCCTTTAGCTCCTAAAATTCCAGAGTAAGTGGTGAATAATTTATAAACTCGATGAAATTCTTCAGAATATATACGACATATTTTTCCACAAGAGGGGCCTCGTAAACATTAATTTAAATCTAAACCGCGTACAAGATGTAGTTTGGTTTGAGTCCAAAAATAACAGTTTCCTTTGTTCGTAGTTCTTCTTCATTGTTAAGCCTAACAAAGATTTTAAACTGTCTTCCATTTGAATGTAAATTACGTTTATTGAATGTTTCTTATTACATGGAAATTACGTTGATCTTAAAATAGCATGTTCTTCTACGTGGACTATTAACCACCTAGTGGTGAATTGACTGCTACATTTAGGACATTTATATTCATATACCACATTGTTAGTTTTGTAGCAAGATATACGATTTTTATACTTGAAAAATAAAATTCTGTAATTTACAGAAACGTTGGAACAGGGGGCGATGTAGCACCTCCACTTTTACATAGTTGACTTATATAGTAACTTATATATCTATATTTTACTGGATAGAGTTACTTTCACCAGTTGCTGGTACTGACAACCTCTCACTAAAACCTGCATGTCTAGCCAGCCATCCCCAGCTGTGCAACTCAGTCCCACAACACTGATTTACATAGAGGCTTAAAAACACATCTTAACTCTAATCGAGGGTATACTAATTGACGAAGCTTCCTTAACTGGTTTCTGATCAGAATATCCTGTTTTCCAGTGTATAGAACAAAAAATAATATTTTGTTGTACTATACATCACTTAGATAGAGTAGAATGAGACGTATTATTCAAATAGTTATGGATTACTGGATTTATAACTCCCACTGGAAATCCATTTTTAATGGGAATTCTATAATATTTTCTATTTCTTTCTGCGAAAGACCATATTTACTACATGATTAACGTGTATCCTCGATGAACCAGGTTCTTCTCAAATCCTGTAAACGAGTTCTTAAAGAAAAAATCACACATAAATATATCTTATTTATTTTGAATGAACTGCTCTACGAACTGAGATCGTTGGTTATATCGACGTTTCAAACTGGATTTATGTTGTCTGTTGTATTCTCAAAAGCTTCTCTGAAAGTAATAAAGTTACCATTAAAATATCTTTTGTCATATAATTATTTAACTGTAGGCCATTCTTCTAGCCATGGTAAAATAGGAAAAAACTAATGAACGATAGAGCTGATCTATAGGAACGATAGCAACACCATAAAATCATTGTTAAGCAGGAAGTGAGATTCTTTGTTTAGAAAAAACTCACATGTTCCTTAAACACTTGTTCAGGAAATCACATTTGAATATTTTTAATTTGATACAATAGTTTATAGTATCAGTTTATGGTCTATTCTATTGGCATGTTGGTATAACATTATAACGTCCCCACGGTTGAAATGGCGAGGATATTTGGTATGATGAGGATTCGCAACTTTTGTTTGAAATGTGGCATATAAGTATAAATGTTTTTGCATACGATGAACAGTCTCGTCAGCCAATATTTTAGAATGAAGATGAATGAGCAAAAAAGCACTAAATTATTAACATTAGTGGCAATTTCTCTTTTCCCAATTTCACTTTTTTATGTACCTAATATTATTCCAAATACCGCAGCGCCATCTAGTAGTTAGAAAGTAAAGCGTAACAAAGACATGACTACGATAATTTATTAACCTTAGTAAAAGTTTTAGGGTTACACATAAAACTTCCAAGGTGAGAAATCATAAAATTTACCCCATCCCCAGTGAGTCAGTGGTACGTTTACGGACTTAAAATACAAAAATCCGAAGTTTGATTTCACGTGGTGAATAGAATGTTAATAGCTTATTATGTAGCTTCAAGCTGAAAGAAACAAAATTCTTTATGGTTTCGTTACTCGTGGCTGACACAACGCAGATAGAACGCAATGTGTAGTTTTGTACTTAAAATACAACAAAAAAAACCTCTTACCTCTAACATAGCTGGGAGGTAAGGTGCTCGATTCACAATCTGTGGGTCAAAAGTTCGAATTTCCTTACCGATGATGCTAAACCTTACCGTCGCAAGACGTTATAATATGATGGTCGGTCCCACTATTCGATTAGAGTAGTCCAACAGTTGGCAGCTGGTGGTGTTGACTAGTTTCCTTCCTTCTAACTTAAGGACAGCTAGCGTAGATAACCCTCGAGTAGATTTGCACTAAATTCAACAAACAAACTTTAAACAGAACAATATATTTAGGTTTCAACTGATCTACCAGGTGGAGGCTATATGCACGCAGAAGTCTAATTTAATAACTTAATTTTTAATTTATTATTATTTATAGGGGGCGTAAGGTTAGCGTGCTCGAACAGTGAGTCCGATAGCTCACAGTTCGCATCTTGTTACAACAACGAGTTTTTGAAGGTAGCGTGAAAGTTTTAAAGATGAGAGGATCAAATCTTAGAGGGTCAATACAGTCAGACAAACTAGCTGAAGTGACTTCCATCTGATATAGTATTAGAAATTGAGTTTCGATACCCGCAGTGTGCAAATCACAGTTAATCCATTGTAAAAACCTTTGTGCTTAACAACAACAAAACTATTGGTAGAGCATTTCAAAATATTGGTACATTTTTCTCAAGGTTCAATTGAACTGAAACAAAAATTATGTTGTGGAAACGTCCGTGTGTTATATGTAATGATGTACAATAACAACGTATCTTAAACTTGTTTGTTTGTTTTTTGGATTAAGTACAAAGCTACACAATGGGCTATTTGTGCTCTGCCCACCACGGGTATCGAAACTCGGTTTTCAGTGGGAAAGTCCACAGACATACCACTGTGCCACTGGGGGGCATCTCAAACTTAACGTAGATGATGAATCAAAATAATAGAAAATGTAACCAAATGGAAAAGACTTTCTCTTTTTTTTCTTTAGGTGTTATTAAAATATAACCAATAGGATACCCACGTCAATATTCAGACAAACAACAAATGCAACTCATCCTCATGTTTCAGTTTGCACAATCCTGCAGTGGCACAACGATATGCCTGCAAACTTCGAAACAAACTAACTAACTAATGGCTGTTTCAATTTCCATAGTCTTATTTATACGAATGCCGATGCTTCGGTTCTTAATTGTATGCCCCTTATTTCGTGGCATGTGTGTTTTCTTATAGCAAAGCCACATCAGGCTATCTGCTGAGCCCACCGCGGGAAATCGAACCCCTTGATTTTAGCGTTGTAAGTCCGTAAACTTAATGCTGTATCAGCGGTAGACTTTTTGGGCTATACAAACTTCAATTTTTGAGTCGTTTCTATACGACTGAGCGTCGTTGGGTGGGTCCTCCCAGTTGGTCAGTGGAAGGTTTTAAAATTTGGTGAATTTCGAATGTGTCAGTCTGTCTATGCTGTGCCCGTTGCAGGTATCTAAGCCTGGTTTTTAAGCATCAATACTTACTGCTATGCTACTGAGAGGGAAGACCTAACCATTATACAATATTATTTAAAGTCATTTAGAATTATATCTGCAATTGTAGCGCTGTAAATAATGGGGCACGGTAATGTGGTTAGAACGCTTGATTTGCGCAATGTCAAAAGTTCGTACCTTGTCATGAAATATATTCGTTTTTTCAACCGTGTGGGCGATATAATGTTATGGTCAATCCCACTATTCATTGGTTAACAGTAATCTAAAGGTTAGAGGTGTGTTGTGTTACCTAGCTGATTTGCCTCCATTTTATTACATCAAAATAAGGGATGACTAGCCTCGATAGCCCTCGAGTAATTTTTGAAAGATCATTGTTTGCCCTCTAGATCTATAATGCTCAGAGCCGAGAGGGAAGGATTAAAATTACACTAGGCATATTGAAGTTGTCGATTTGTTGCATGTATGATAGTCAAATCCTGCTATTTGATTAGGCATATTGAAGTTGTCGATATGTTGCATGTGTGGTAGTCAAATCTTGCTATTTGATTAGGCATATTGAAGTTGTCGATATGTTGCATGTGTGGTAGTCAAGTCCTGCTATTTGATTAGGCATATTGAAGTTGTCGATATGTTGCATGTGTGATAGTCAAATCCTGCTATTTGATTAGGCATATTGAAGTTGTCGATATGTTGCATGTGTGGTAGTCAAATCCTGCTATTTGATTAGGCATATTGAAGTTGTCGATATGTTGCATGTGTGATAGTCAAATCCTGCTATTTGATTAGGCATATTGAAGTTGTCGATATGTTGCATGTGTGATAGTCAAATCCTGCTATTTGATTAGGCATATTGAAGTTGTCGATATGTTGCATGTGTGATAGTCAAATCCTGCTATTTGATTAGGCATATTGAAGTTGTCGATATGTTGCATGTGTGATAGTCAAATCCTGCTATTTGATTAGGCATATTGAAGTTGTCGATATGTTGCATGTGTGATAGTCAAATCCTGCTATTTGATTAGGCATATTGAAATTGTCGATATGTTGCATGTGTGATAATCAAATCCTGCTATTTGATTACACAAGAGTTGGTTTTGAGTGCTGTTGATTAACTAAGGCTACAGTCTTTCAGTTTAAAAAAATTAAGAAAGTCTATCAAAGAAAGCCCTCGCGAAATTTAACAGACGAACTTACAGATATGGTAGAATCAAGATTACCCGAATTTCTGTTTTCCTGAGAGGCCTAAAGTAATGAGAACAAACTGAGTACGTGCTAGTATATTTCCCTTTTATCAAAATTATTTTCTTTTATTTCTCAGCGAGTCGTCCAGGTCGATATCAGTGTGAAAGTACACGTGGTATCTATTATGAACGAAGCAGTAATGTAAACACCAAGTCAGTTTATTTTTCAGTCAGCGAGACAAATAAAATCTGAAAGTGCAAAGGAATGACTAACAGTCACTTTAATAAAAAAGTGACAAAGTATTTGTTTTTCGTAAGTGCACAGAAAATTGCACTTAATGTTGAAGGGGAATTTTGAAAAGACCTGGTTCCAGAATATCAAAAGTGAAAGGGCAATGAATTAAAATATTAAAACATTATTCGGAATGAACTAATACGGAAAATTCTCATATTTCTGATCTGGAATCTAGAATGAAATTAGAAGAAGCCTAACTCAGCATTTCTACGTTTTTTCTTCACTTTGCAATAAAATAATCTGAATTAAAAAGCTAAAAAAAAACAAAAAACAAGTTGGAATGTTGATCAGGGCTTCTACTTGTTTCCTTCTAGATTCCAGATCACAGAAACGAGAATTTCTATTGGAACACGACGTAGGTTTGTTTGTCGCAAAAAAATCTAGATGGTTGTCTGCTTTAACCTTCCATAATTTTGAAGTTGTAGGCTAGAGGAAATGCAACTAGGGAACATTACTCATCGCCACCTTTTGTGCTAATCTTTTACCGACGAATTGTGACAGATCGACTGTCATATTATAATGCTTCCACTATTGAAAATGTGAGCATCTTCGGCGACTGATTTCGAGCCCACGACCTACTGATTATGCTTCTACTTACCAGGTTATGTCAAGCCTTAAACAACGTCAAAGTTAGTTTTATTTGTACGCCTCCCAGTGGCACGACAATATGTCTACGGACTTACACTGCTAGTAATATGGTTTCGATACCCATAGTGGGCAGAGCACAGATAGCTCCTCGTGTTGCTCTGCTTAACTTCTAACAAAGAAACAAAAATATTTTGTGATCTGTTAATTTTTGTTCAATATTTATTGTGAAATATCGGACATGGCTCGCGGACCCCGTGAAGTACCCTCGCGGGACCCATTTTTAGAAAAGTCCATTGTTTAGCTTTGTCTTTAATTAAAACCATACACAACTTTTGTTTGTTTTCAGCACTACAGAATGTGATATTTAGAATTTTGTATTAAGAATGACATTAGGACTACTAATGATAAGAAAGGGGGATCGAGATAATTCTTGGAAACTATGGCTGACCTGACGCCTCCTCTGGCGCCAAGAATGGCTTTCGAAAATTTGTCTTGTTAAAAATTCCTTACAATTCTTTGGATTCTTATTTTATGTTTTATAGCAAGACCACATCGAGCCCCTGATTTTAGAGTTGTAAATCCGAAGACTCACTGCTGTAGCAGCGGAGGACTATTTTGCAAGGTATTGAATGGTTTTGAATCTGATATGTGCAATGATGAAATATACGATAAAATCCTTAAGGAATTCGTTGATACGTACTGACATTAAATTTGAACATCAATGAATTAATAAAACCCAGAAAAATTAAGCGCTTAGGTTCAATTCGTCACGTACCCCGCTGGTACAGCGGTAAGTCTACAGATTTACAACACTAAAATCAGGGTGGACTCAGCAGATAGCCCCATGTAGTTTTACTATAAGACAACTCACACACATTAAATTCGTGACGCTCTCCAGTGGCTCAGCCGTGAACTTCAAAGTATATTATGTCAAAATTACAAGTTCAATCTCAGCAGTTTCACAGTATAGTTATCTCATTGCACAGCTTTGTGCTCGAGCGAACAGTTCGAAACCAAAATCACCAAGAAACTTACGTTTACAGCTGTGAACTCAACTTTTGTGAAAATGAGCATAGATAGAAAAATTTTAAGGATTTCAAATTTACACAGTGGACTGTCAGCGCACTTCGAAATATTGAACTAAAGTCTTATGATTGTACGTCAGGACATTTACCTGGGAACTGTTATTAAAATATCGTGACTTATTAGGGGGCCGTAATTAAATCGTCACATTTGTTTACGACGTGTATATGAATAGTGCTATATCAGACTTTCTTTAACCCTACATATATCGCTACATTTTTACTGTTTTTTTAAATATCTCCAAGTGTTTATTCTGATAATGTTATGCTCTCTTCAAACAGAATTTCAATTTGAATCTAACAACAGCTTATTGTAATGGTTAGCGTGTCTACAGAACATTGACTATCAAAAGAAAAAGAATCGTTTGATAGAAATAATTTTTTATAATTAAAATTTTGTTCATCAGCTAGAAAAATTTACAACATATTTTTTGAGGAAATTTATTTTCTATAATAAATTAACAGAAGAAACAACAACAACAACAACAACACTGTTGGATCAGCGTTTGAGAATGACAGCAAAATGTCCCTGAGGTTCAAGAATGAACGGAAAATGGAAGAGCAACACAGTTGTTGAAGGTCCAGCAGATGCCAGTGGTGTAGTGGATAGTAAAAAAAAAGAGAGAGAAAGAAAGTGTTGACTGCTAAGGGGCATAAAGTTCTGTCTAGATAGGTCGTGTCTTCACCACCTGTGCAGAAGAAAAAATGTATATTTTTAGACAGTTTTATCCCTTCCTTGCAATCGGATGGACATTAAAACCAAGTTAAATTCTAGCATTTACACCAGAAAAAGAAAGTGTAAACTTTTTCTCTAGTTGAGCAAATTTCTTTACTAAGAATATGGTTCTCAAATTTGCATTGGGAAATAAATAATAGTTAAGTGGGTAAGTTCACGTAAAGGAGAGAGACCATTTAGATAATTTGTACCTGTTCACGCTCAGCGGGTGATCTTTGTTTAGTGGTAGATAAGGCCGCTGTAACCGGGAACGTTCAAGTAGCCACTTCCGTAAGCACCTCCAAATTGACCATGAGCTGCGGACAGTTTTCCGTAAGCACCATAGCCGTGGGCAGCGGACAGGCCCTTGGCACCATAAGCTCCGTGTCCGTAACGACCGTAAGCGTCAAGGGCACTGGAAGCGGATTTGTCACTCAAACCGTGGGCACTGCCGTAAGCAGCCTGGGCGCCGCCGATGTTGTGGTAGCCAGCCTGCTTGTCGTATTTGTAGGCCTTCTCGTAGCCGGAACCCTTGTTGCGAGCGTAAGCACCTTGATCGTGGTATCTGGCTCCGGCAGCACCGACAGCACCATAAGCTTTGAGATTACGGTGGGCAGCGTTGGCCTTAAGACCAGCGGCACCATGGGCAGCCTGGCCATAACGAGTGGGCAGCTAGAGCTCCGTAGCCAGCGGCACCAGCGGCGCTATTCAAGTAGCCATGGCTACCGTAGCCAGCTCCGTAGGCTCCATAGGCTCCATAAGGTCCGTGGGCGACGAGGGCTGGACCATGGGCATAGTAGGCAGGTACACCGGCGTAGGCCACGGCAGCCAGCATAAAAACAATAGCTAACTGCAAAACAGAAGAAATAAAGAGTGGTTAGCATTAGGACAAAAGATATTGTAAGGTTAGAATAAATTCAAAAGACTTAGGGAATTCACTACTGAAATGAATCAGATCTAACATTTCGTCAAATATCTTTGTTAGATACAATACTGCTATATAACAGTTATACGTATTCAACTGAACCCTACAAGAAATACACGTAATTACTGTAATGAAACAGCTAATGTAACGTTCGTCATAACTTAGGTTTTGGTTTCACTTTACCAGAGAGCGACTACCGTTCTCTATGAAAGAACGTAGTTTGTTATCAACCAATTCACTCACCACTTTCATGTTTGTAGAGTTTGTTAAACCTCTGAGACTATAGAGTAAGCAAGTGATACCTAAGGAATTCTCAGACGCTGTATTTATACCGTGAAGGTCTGCCAAAAAAAAACAACACACAAAGCAAGAACGGTTACGATGCTCTCCTTTCCACGCGCCTGCTTATTGCAATGGCCAGAGGGTGGGGTGCTCAAAGGGTCAACGAAAACGCACGTTCTTAACTGACATTCGTTCCGTAGAAATTGGGTCACTTTCGACTTCACTGGCACGCCCTTTCAGTCGTAGTCCAGATGTGAGTTACAGGGATACTAAAACTGGGGCATGCAACACACGTTCGGACTGGAGGGTTAGGAGGAGTCCAGATTTGAGGTTTTTTTTTCTGGTTTTAGTTAGGGAGTGGTTTCTATTCCACAATAGCATTACTTGTGCCTTGAAACTCGAGAAAACATTTATATCTCTCGTCATAAATGAACATTTTTGTATATATTCTATGGCAGACTCTGTTAAGAGACATTTGAAACTTATGAGAATTTCAATGTTGAAGAGCATTGAAATAAAAGATATTTTTCTTTGTAAGCACAAACTTCTGAACTTCCGGGAGCCGCCTTTCCTCCCCTTTCTTTCTTGGTATGAGCTATTGGAAAGATCCAGTAAACAGAGACATAAAACGTTTAATAAACATCTTTTTCTAGAAACAAAAAACGCAATAAACCCTGTGAATATTTTACTTAAATAGTTAGAATATTATTTTATATTTGTCAAAAATATTACTTAAAAATTTCATAAATGAAGGTGTTTTAAACAGTATTTTTACCACCGCAAGTTCTACGCAATTGAGGTCGCTTCGTAAAAAAAAAAAAAGGAGGTATAGCTTTAAACAGCTTTAATTAATGAAAATATGTTTTTGTTTTATCGATTAAGTCTAACGGTAGAAACTAGTTAAAAAAAGAAAAATAAACTTTCGTGGTTTTCTAGACATTTGTTGAACTAACACAAATCTATATATATGTATATATATAATTATTTTTTAATTCTCGGGTGCGTTTCTTTCAGAAATTTCGCACAAATTTAAAAAATGGCTTATTTGATCATAGCAGTACGTAACATTTAGATAATAAACTATAGAGAAAGGAGTTAGCCAACAACACTTATGTGTGTTTGTTTGTTTTCTTACAGCAAAGCTACATCGGGCTATCTGCTGATTCCACTAAGGGGAATCGAACCCCTGAGTGTAGCATTATAAATCCATAGATTTAGTGCTGTACCAGCGGGAGACTCAACAACACTTACTGACAACTATTTGGTTACTTTTGTCCGCCTAGATATTAGGAACTGGCTATCACGCTTATAGCACACCCACGTCCCTAAAGCGCGATATGAAGTAGGAAACCATGTTGTGGATTTTGTTATATTAATTTTATAAACAAACTGGCTTGTGTTTAGACGAGAACAGTTTTATGACAAGTGGGAATTTTATAGAAGTGGGAAATTTAAAATAAAAGCGGCCGAAACAATCGGCTACAGGACACACTGTGTTTTAACAGGAATGATAGATATTCCACCTTCAGACTGTGGTAATCTAAACTATCACATATTCTCTGCTCTACTGGACCCTTACTTCAGATACCAAATATCATTAAGAAATACACGAATTTTGATTAAATTTTTCATTCTTTCCTTTTCTCCACACCAAAAGTATTTGATAAAAAAACATGCTTAACTTTTAACGTTTTCTTCAAATTTGGTACACTGATATATCTTTTAAACCTACAAATATGAGTCTTATTTGGTGTAAATATAAATTACACGCGCCAAGTTATTCAACAAAAACCGCTCAAATTTGACGAATACTTTTGCGCACACCTACGCAAAACTTCGCGTGAGCCATTAGCCTAACGTTTTATTACTGTTTAACCTAAGACTAACGATAACCTATTTTTTAGTTTTTTTTTTTTTGTCATTCGGATTAAAGACGGCTGATTTACAGCGGCAAAACTATAAGGACGTGCAGATACCTAACTTTTGGTTAGGCCAAGCGAAGTAAATTAGTAGTTTCTCACTAATTTTGTTGTAATTTTTTATTTACAACTTTTCAGTACAGATTTACTAACTTGAAAAAATTATCCTAAATAAAGCGTGTTTTGTGTCACGTGATAATAGCATAAGCGATTATTATAAATAATGATGTTTGATACGGCTGTACGGATTGTATGGGGGATTATGACAATAAATTGTTAATCTAAATTCAATGGCGCTGTTATAAAGGAAAAGGTTTGTTTGTTTTGAATTTTGCGCAAAGCTACACGAGGCCTGTCTGCGCTAACCGTTCCTAATTTAGCAGTGTAAGACTAGAGGGAAGGCAGCCAGTCATCACCACCCAACGCCACCACTTGGGCTACTCTTTTACCAACGAATAGTGGGATTAACCGTCACATTATAACGCCCCCAAAGATGAAGAGGCGAGCGTGTTTGGTGCGACGGGGATTCGAACCCGCGAAGTAGGAGTCGAGTGCTTTAACCACCGAGCCATGCCGGGCCTGAAGGAAAATGAAAATATTAACACTGTTTCAGAGCGAAAAAAGAACTACCACCATATATTTTAAAGAACCTGATTTGTTCTGTAAAGTAAAGGGTTTTTTTCAAATAATAGGGCTGCGATGCTAAAGCTAATCTGGGTTATTATCGAGTGTTACTTTCTTACTTGTCGTGGTTTGTTGGTGTGTATTGATTAAAAGAAAGTAATGATAATCTAATCAAAAACACTTCAGGTGTGAAAAAAGGTGCAGCTAGGAAAAGGACTGAATGTGTAACTTAAAGAAACGAAATCAAAATTGGCGGCCAGACGGATAGCTACACTTAGTGTGTGTTTTCTTATAGTAAAGCCACATCGGGCTATCTGCTGAGCCCAACGAGGTGAATCGAACCCCTGATCTTAGCATTGTAAATCCGTAGACTTACCGCTGTACTAGCAGCTACACTTAGAGCAGTGATAAGAATGTTGAGACAAATATTCATTCATTTAATTATCCGAGTTTTTTGTTCATCATGATGGTTGGTAAAATGAAATTCACATCCTGGCTAACTAATGAATGAATATTTGTTGTAAAACTCTGCTATAAAGCTTCCAGTTTTGATCTCATTCCTATAAGTCGCACACTCAATCTCTTCTTTGGTCACGTCTTTTCTTTCTTTTTTTTTCTTCATCTAAGGTGGGATTTAAAGAATATATCGTAGTACTCCTCAATCATGTATACTATAGAAATGGACAACATTTCTCTGCCTAGATATAAAGATTTGACTGTTACTTTTATAGTACATTCAGATGTTTAGCCCTCGTAAAAGAAATTGTTTGTCACACTCATGAGAAAGGTCTTGTGTATTGTAACTTTCAGCTGTATTTGTTGACTGCCTTCCCTGACTTGCAATACACAGCTGAAGTGCTGAGCGTGGCTTAGTTATTAGTGTACTTATATTGTAACTCCGAAAATAAATAGCTTTTTTTCTTTCCATCGTATGACTGGCAGTTATAGTAATGTATATAAGTTAAGAGGGCTGGCATGGTCTGGTAGTTGGAATATCCAACTCTCAAGGTATGTTGTTGTTGTTGTTGAATTAAGCACAAAGCTACATAATGGGCTATCTGTGCTCTGCCCACCACGGGTATCAAAACCCGGATTTTAGCGTTGTAAGTCCGCAAACATACCGCTGAGCCACTGGGGGGCCTCAAGGTATGGATCGAGGATTCTGATCACTGTCACTGAACATACTCGCTTTTGGGTTTAACAATACATAGTGTCAATCACTATAAGCGTTTTTGTTATGTTTTGGCTCTACATAGCTTGGTAGTTAGGGCTCTCGACTCGCAATTGTTCGAATCCCCGTCACATCGAACGTGCCCTATCAACTATGGGAGCATCATAATGTGACAGCCAGTCCCACGATTCATTAGTAAAAGAGTAGCTCAAGTGTTGGCGGTGGGTGATGCCTTCCCTGCCAAATTAGAGAAGAAATGGAAACTACTACAAAAGAAGTGTAACATCAACTAACGTTCCCCAAAGGTCTTGTATTAACATCAACTAACGTTCTTGTATGTATCCTGAGGACTTTTAAAAAAAGTTTCCCGTGTTGTTCCTAATCTTTTTTTTTTTTTTTTTTCTCTTCGTTAATCAAATATTGTCGTTTTTGGTTTGTAGACTTAATTCATTATGAGAAAGAAAGACGTAGGCCTGTTATACTTTCGGCTACACGAAGATAAAACGTGTATCTTGTGACCGCTTTTCATTGGTCGGATTATAAAATATGGCGAACGAGTACAAATCATGTAAGAAATGAAATAAAGCAGTGGCGAATTGAACTTGGTTAACTACTAATACTTCCTACTTTGACTTTTGTGATTGGTTTATACCATGATATATATATACACTATACTCACTTACACAGTTTATGCTGGAACGTTTCAACGTTTTGTCTTCGTTTTAGTATTTTCCTTCTTCATAAGCGTCCTTTAATTAGCTTATTTATTCAAAACACTTTGACGTAACTACATGTTGCCCATCCAATACGTTTCCTCAACTCAGATCCACGTGACTGACTCTGCATTTAACTTTTCTTGAAGTTGACAAATTGCAATCCTCTGAAACTAATATTAAAATTGTCTTTTATCTTCTATCGTGTCAGTTATAGGTGGAGTGTATTTAGAAAAATGTTATAGATTATATAATGTAATGATTAGAGTTACTATCATTATAGTATCGGTGGACTCATCAGGTGGCTTTGCTATAAGAAAGCACACACATCATTGTAGTAAATGTTTTGGCATTAAGTGCTTTATTGCATTAACGGGGGCGTTTTTTTATAGATATCTGAGTCATTATGTACATCTTATTTTATTTCATACGTTTTGATGAATTTTGTCCTTTTCGAAATTTGGGAAGAGAAAGAGCAAATATTAATACTGAACATGTTCTCCATCCAGTTGGATAAAAAGGAATTATTTACTGAAAAGTTTAGACGTTTGTGGTTACCTGATATTATTTATTACGTAATAATACTCCATTGTTCAGTAATACGTCAAGTAGAATAAAGCAGTAAATTAGTCTTAAAGTACAAGTTTAACTCATGCATATATATAGAAGTTCGCATACATAGTCAGTCAAATAGGCCATTGATTGTCAAAGTGTGGTCCACGGCTGGCCCAAAATGTAACTCAATAACAAGATTTTTCAAATCAAACCTTCTCTAGGTCTTTAGCCCTCTTTCTTCTGTAAAATCAAAGAGGGAAGGTTGTTTTGGCAAGGCTACGCATTGGTCACAGTTTTTTAACCCACCACTTCCTTTTATCTGGAACTGCTGCACCAATGTATGGTCTATGTGGCACTCAGATTACAATCATCCACATTTTATTATCATGCCGTCGTTACACTCTAGATGACGACACCATTTTAAAGATATTTGTAAGGCAGGTTTGTCCTTGACTTTGGCCCATGTTATAGGTGATACTGCCCATCTCACTCATGTTTTACATTTTTAAGAGCCATTGGTCTTTTACATTTAATTTAAGGTTTTTTTTATCGGACTATATAGTGTTTTAGCATGATTTCTTTTACACATTTTAATGTTTTAACACGATTTATTTTACACATTTCAATTTTTATTTTGACTTGAACCCAGGACTGGAAAAGCCAACTTCAGGTGACTGACTGCAAATTCGATCTTCATGCTTCAGTCTTCCTGGCAAGTCTTAATTTTACACATTTTAGTTTTTATTTTTCTTTTGAACTGATCCCAGAACTGGAAAGGCCAACTTCAGGTGACTGACAGCAAGGGTGTACTTCTTGCTTCAGTCTTCCTGGCAGTTCCTAATTTTACATATTTTACTTTTTATCTTAATTGTCCTATACCTATACTGTACCACATCTTGTCTGGCACAGATAGCCTTGTAGCTTTGTGCCAATAAACATTGAATATCTACCTACCTACCTGACGCCCAACGCCACGAAAGAAGCTATGCAGAACAGGTGGAGTAGGACCAGTACGTGATGGTCTGTGATATATTTTGCCCCGTCGAAGTGGTCCGCAAAAGTAACTGTTTGAGAACCATTGAAATGGATGAACGGACAGTGGAGATAGATGTTTCTAGTCTTGTTGTTTTTTGTTTGTGTTTTTTTTTTCTCGTACATTATTGAAATTAATAACAAAGTCCACGTTTTAGCATAAAGAGTAAACTGGTTTATCTTCTCCTGAAACCCTAATAAAACCCAAACGTGCTGATTTTTTTAGGGCTTTTTCAATCAAGGATAAACATTTATTGGGAATATGGTTACTTTGTAGGCCAATCAACTAATGTTACACGCTGCCTTTTGAACAATAGCCTAATTCATCGTCCATAAAGGTTGCTGAATTAGACACTGAAAGTATGGCAATAGAGTAAACTTTAGTACTGGAAAAAACAAAAAAACATGTACTTTGAGGTAGTTTTATGTCACGTGACATAAAGTCTAAAATGTGTTACATCACCGTTCTATGACAAATATTGAACCATTAATTCTGTATGTGCACAAACTTAGAATCCCTTACGGGCAGGGGTTCTGATATTAAGCAATGGATTATTCTTGGTTTGATCTAAATTTCGCTGGAATTCAACAGGAAAAAGGGGATTTTTTTTTTTACCTATTTCAGGCTTGTTTTATACAAACGTTTATTAGGTAGGTTGTTTACAAATGGTTTAAGTATTAAGCGTAATTTCCTCACATCTCTTAAACCACACAACTATAGAAGTTCGATGATAAAAGCGGTGTAATGTTAACCTGAAACATCAAAGAAACACTGATAATAATTGAAACTGAACAATGTTAACCTGAAACATCAAAGAAACACTGATAATAATTGAAACTGAACAACGTTAACCTCCAACATCACAGCTTAGGCCATTTTAAATTTCGCTCAAAACTACACGATGGTTATCTGCATTAGCTGTCCCTGATTTAGCAGCGTAAGATTAGAGGGAAGGTAGCTAATCAACACCATCCACTTCCAACTTTAACCAACAAATAGTGTGATCAACTGTAACATTTTGACCTCCCCACAACTTAAAGGGCATATTCGGTGTGACGGGGATTCCAATGAATGCGACTCAAGCGTTCTAACCACCAGACCATTCCAGGCCAAAGTACCACATTAGCAACTGTCGGTGATTGAAACCACGTACTCTTAACCCATAAAATCACAAAAACTCTGCTCATGGTTGAAACTGTGTGTTAATAGTCGGCCGCTAAAAATTTAAGAGATATAATAGCTATCTGTTTCACAAAATGTATTGCTTTCATTAAATGTCAGTTGAGAATTGTAATTAAAAAAATCATTTGCTTTCTTACAAATCCATCGTAAAACTCGTGATGACGAGAAACCCACTTGAAGCAAAAATGTATTCTCAAGACGACATGTTAACCTTAGTATTACCCAAGAAGGTTGAAACGTTGTTCTCTACTTTATTTTAATTAAAGTGCTGATACCCATACCAGCTGTCTTGAGAATACATTTGGACACATCATTGGTTAATAAGACCGAGTGTGAATATTCTAAAGTTCCTTAAAACGTAGTTGTATATAACAATAGCGCGACTTTAGTTCACTTAATATTTTGATTTAATATCAACTTTCGCAGTCAAAATTAATTAAACATGGACCAGCATGGCCAGTGGTTAGGACGCTTTACTCGTAATCTGAGGGTCGTGGGTTCGAATCTCCGTAACATCAAATATGGTCGTCTTTTCGACCCTAAGGTATTATCAATCCCCCTATTCGTTGTTAAAAAAGTAGCCCAAGAGTTGTTGGTGGGTGGTGATGACTAGCTACCTTCCCTATAGTCTTTTACTGCTAAATTAAGGACAGCTAGCGCAGATAGTCATCGTGTAGCTTTGGGCGAAATTCAAAACAAACAAACTAACTAAACACTTTAAAATGGCTTAAAATTATGGGACCCATAAAATATTGAGGACACCTTTATTCGAAATAAAGTGGAATTTTTGCTTCTATGTAAATAATTTAAGTGATCAACGTGAAAGCCAAACGATTATTTAAAAACAAAAAAATCACAAAATTCCAATACTTTTAGGTTTTTTAGAATATCGGAGTAATCGTTCAACAGCCACTCCTCTCGCTACGCCCCTCATATAAATATGTTTAGTCTAGCCTATCTTGGAAGTAGAATAAAAGTCCGCCTGTGCAATGACTTGTGACAGACGAAAGATGGGACTGAAAGAGTATATTTTATCCAGAAGTCTAACTTTAAGAGATGACAAAAACATCTGTTGTCTTGTATAGTCATTTTCTCTTCTAGCTTTGGCATCGTAGCCATTCTGGTGTGTTTTTTTTTTTCATTAATTAATGTTTATGTTGGTGTATATACAGTCTACGTACACATAGAGAACAAGGTGGCATTTAATGGTCTCACTGTTGTACAGCACATCTGTACAGTATATATAGAATTTATCCTACCTATGTAAACTTGATTGGAAATATGAAACGTCAGCTATATACATGTCATTTCACAGTTCACACTTCTGAAATGTCATACGTATTATTTCACACTCAACACCTCTTGAATATGAACTGTGTACTCATCATTTCACAGTTCACACTTCTAGAATTTTGTTTCACAACACATTGTCTGAGATGTTATCTACACACGAATCGTTTCATAGTTCTCGTTCTTGAAATGTCAGCTAATTTATATACGTGTGTCATTTCACATTCTACATTTTTAAGACGTAATTTATATAAATGTTATTTCACACTCCACATTTCTATGATGTCTTATATATACGCGTTATTTCACATTCTATCCTCCTGCGATAACATCTAATATCAAAATAACAATGAACTGTAATCTAAAGAACTAGAAGGTAGACATATTTACGTACTGTATAGTGATAAAAAATATTATACTATAAACATTATTTAATTTCATTTTACGTGCTTCTAATTTCCTTTCGTTTCCCTCTTCGTGTTTGAGTTCAATGGTTAAAGAACTACTCAATAAAGACACATTAAATACGTATATAATAGAAAAAATAACATCAGCATATTAAACAAACATACCCAAAGTAAGCTTAACGCAATCAAATAGCCTACATAATTACGTTGGAACGTAGCTAACGCCACCTGCAATCGTTTCTTGAAACTGTAACCAAACTCAGCTCACGAAAGTAAAGAAAAACGAACTCGTTACCACCCCAACCTCACCCTGTAATTGTTAAATGACAAAAAAAAGAAGTCATATTTTTGCATCCAGTTACACTCCAATTAGGATTTCACTGCTAGAAACGCAATAAGCAGAACCTGGAGGTACTTTGATCGCTCAGTAGAGCCTCAGTTAATCAGTAGCATATATTATCTGGCACAGGCCGTTCAAGGAAAGACCCCTGGGGTTGTAGGACCTGTCCCTCGGCGAGAATCATGCCCTGTTCAACAAGATTTTTTTAACATCAGAACAGGTATAACGAGTACTGTTATATCCTATAATGTTCCTAAAACAAACGCTCTATATAACACCCTGCCTGCTGCCCAGAGCCGCTCCTCTGATCGTTCAAGAAGTGTTCACAAAATCAGAACCTCCCTCCCCCACACACACACCTTATGGTATAACGAACGAGCATAACTATGCTCAAACTTATATCTAAAAACAGTTTCGTGAGTCTAGGGAAAATGACGTAGGCCCTAAAAATGAAGTATCCCAGAGACAATGGCAGAGTCTTGCATCAGAATTCATAGGGAAAGACAATCCAAGAGTGACAAGTATTTAAAAGAAAAATTTGCAAGAAATTTCTGAGTAGTTTCTATAGTTAAGGCAGGCAGGACTTATAAAAATAATACATACGTACGTATCTTATCACTGGCTTCAAAACGAGGTGAGTCAGGCGTGGCCACGTTTTTGCTCTACCCGGACTGTGAATCCAGAGGTTTCGTGTTACCCCATAAGAGTAGTAGTTAAATCCCATTATTCGAACAAATAAAAGCAGTCCAAGTATTGCCGGCAGACGGTGTGGAATGTAACCTTCCTCCTGGTCTAAGTTGTTGTTGAATTTTTAGAGCAAGAACTCGAACCCTGGATTTTAGTGTTGTAAGTCCAGAAACTCTTCCGTTTATATACCGAGAGACCGTTTTAGCTCAACAGTTAAATTGGTTAGATGGCTCATCAAATATATCGCTAAAGAAACTAGTAAATCTTGTTATTTAATTTAGTTGAAAAAATTTAATATATATACATATAAATCTTGGTTCAGCTATATGCATTTTTCAATAACAATGCTAAGATTATTCAAATTAATGAAAAGGTTTTTATTATACAAACCCTACCGCCAAGTGAAACTATGACGTGAGATATATACTACAGCAACTATAAGCTGCAATACCACTAACTTATATAGTACTGTTTTAATATAAATATAGTGTAACCACGTGGTCAGGCAACTTGTCTTACAATGTGCGAGTTGTGGTTTCAAATCCTTATCCTATGTTCACTTTTTCAACCATGGGGCCGTTATAATGTTTGGTGAATTCCACAATTCATTGGTAAAAGAGCAATAAGGTTAACCAGCTACCTTCCATCTAGTCTTCAAATAGAAAAGAATCCAGTTGTAATATATTTCAAATTATCATGTTAGCTAATGTAGGTTAGGCCCTTGCTAACACACTTCTGAACCATGTCATTTAACAAGAACAGTGTAAAATTTTTCACCATTCTCATAACTTAATATGTAAACCAACCGTTGACTAGTTTTATTTTTGTAATGGGAACAGTATCTCCGGGCATTCAGTTTTGTGTAGTTTATTTCGAATAAACGAGTATAGTAGTTTTATACCATAACAGATCTGTTATTTCATTGTTTATGGTATTATTCAGTAAAGGTTAATGTTTAGTTCTGAAAATCTCTTCTCAGTGCGACCTTGACAAACTGAATACCACAAATGACACTTTTATAAACCTTCCTGTTTTAAGCGTTTCCTTGGAAACAGTCTTTAGAAATCTCATTGGACAGGACAACAACGTAAAATTATGGAATATTTGGACACCTGGCTATAATTTACGATTAATTTCATTTTATTACATCGTAAATTGGGACAACGGTTCCCAAACTTTAGTAACTCGAGTGACTCTTAATTTAAAATGCTTTCAGCATACCTCAAACATACCGATGCTTTATATATATGCGCTTTTCGAAATTTTTGTTTAAAAAATGTTTCCGTGTATATAGAAGGTTGTATTCCAAAGTTAAATGTTTTAATTCAATGAAATTTATTTCACGGAAAGCAATTTGTATTCTGTCATGATACAAAAAACTGGTTAGATATTATTAATTTTGTGTATTTTGTGAAATAATATTGTAGGACTATTTAGTTGTTTAGTTACCTTTTTTTATAATAAGGGAGTGAAAAGCAGACGAGTATTGGAAGTTGTTTTTCTAACCTATTGATGTAAAGAATATAGTGGGCAGACGACTTGGTAATAAATACATAAATAGTATGAGATGAGCGGGAAATAGCAAACAGGCAAGAGCAGACGTGAGAGTAAAGATGCAAAAAGGAATTTGGTCAAGTTAAATGCCGTAGTAGGAAAGGCCTAACGGTTAATATAAGCCTAACGATTCGTATTTTGGAGGAAACAAAATAAGAAGGATAGTTTATTTTGTCAAAGAAGTTCTAAAATAATTAAACAAGACTCAGTGGACTTTGAAAAATGGACAGACGATTCTTGGAAGTACAAAAGAAAAGCAGAGAGTAGACGAATTTTAAGAGTATATGATACAACTGTGGTAATTCAACGATAAAGTAAGTAAACTATATTTTAATAGTTTGGTGATTGTAATAACAGCTGTAGTTCGGCTCGTTAACTAAAATTCTAAAGTAATTGAATAGGCCTAAGCAGACTTTTGACAAGAGGATTGTTTATTTTTTGCATTTCGCGCAAAGCTACACGGGGGCTATCTGCGCCAACTCTTGGTCTATTCTTTTAACAATGAACAGAAGGATTAACCGTAACATTATAACACCTCCACAGCTGAAAGGGCGAGCATGTTTGGTGGGACGGGGGTTGACAAGAGGATGAAAACTATACATGTAGTGTTTATGATATGCGTATAATTTTTACAGTATAAAAAAAAGAAAAAAGTTGTACGTATGTTGAACTTGTTCCAAATATATATATATATATACTACTTTGAAAACAAGAGAAGTGCGTACCGTTTATTTATCGTTGAATTTGTCGTCAACAAGTAAGAGATATCTATTCTAGAAAAATCATAAGCTTAAAAAACAACACAGAATATATTTATACTATTAAGAAATATAATTAAAAGCCTTTCTTTCTTCTATTGAAGAAAAGAATTTAATTTTAAATTCCGACATATTCTATGATTTGTTTCTTTGTTTGTTTGCTTTAAATTTCGTGCCAAGCTACACGAGGGCTATCTGCGCTAGCCATCCCTAATTTAGCATTGTTAGACTAGATGGAAGGCAGCTAGTCATCATCATCCACTACCAACTCTTGGGCTACTCTTTTACCAACGAATAGTGGGATTAACCGTTAAATTATAATGCTCCCACAGCTTAAAGGGCGAGTATATTTGGTGTGACGGGGATTCGAGTCTGTATTTTTCTGATTGCGAGTCGAATGCCTTAACCACCGGGCCCATATTCTATGAATATTTTTTTAATGTTTTCATGAAATATCGGATATATTTCCCCACCCCGAAGTACCCTCATGGACCCCTGCATGAGAATCAATGGACTGAGATATCTCGAAATTTAGAACCATTTTGACCTGTTAGATGCCCCCTAGTGGCATAACGGTATGTATGCACACTTCCAATGCTAAAAACCATGCTTCGAAACCTGTGGTGGGCAGAAAACATATAGCCTATTGTGTAGCTTTGTCCTAAACTTCAAACAAACAAACATGTTGGCCGTTTGCTTATAATTCACGTTAAACCTATTTTGTTTGTTTACATATGTGTCATTAATGCGTAAATTCAAGCCAAGATATTTCTAATTTGAAACTAGTTTGTGTATCTTGGGGATATTTTTATTATTAGATGTTTAACGAGTTTTATAAACAAGAGAACAAAGAAGAAATCTTAGAAACATCAATGCAGACTCTGGCAATGCAGTAATGTTGTTGTGAAAGATAAGCAAATACTTCAACAGAAATAATATGAATAAATACACATTTCACAGCAATACACAGATAGCACTTAAAGGCAGAGCCACGTTCAAACATTTTGATAATCATACGTTACGTAGTAACTACATGTATTTAGAGTTTATGATTTGCTGTTTTGACCGATAAACACCGACCAAATCTTCCCCATACAAAAGAAAAATAAATAACTAAACTCATGTTTTTTCAATAAACAAAAGAAACGATTTTCCACTATAATGGAAATCCACAGTATGGTTAGGTACTTTTATGGCTGCGTTGACTTGGAATATTACTCCGAAGGAAAGCGAACAAGTTTCGATTGTTTATGGTAAAATTAGGTGCTTTAACATAAATGGAACTATACTTTGTGTCTTTGTTTGTTTAGTTGGTTTGAATTTCGCGCAAAACTACATCAGGGCTATCTGCGTTAGTTGTCCCTAATTTAGCAGTGAAAAAATAAAGGGAAGGTCTTTGTTTTTGAATTTCGCGCAAAGCTACACGAGGGCTATCTGCGCTAGTCGTCCCTAATTTAGCAGTGTAAGACTAGAGGGAAGGCAGCTAGTCATCACCACCCACCGCCAACTCTCGGGTTACTCTTTTACAAAAGAATAGTGGAATTGACTGTCACATTATAACGCCCCCACAGCTTAAATGTTTGGTGGGACAGAGATTTGTTACAACGATAAGAGAAAGTAATGTGAAGATAATATATGATATATTAATATATTGAATTAAAAGTGAAAACTAAAAAACATGGAGTTTAAGGTAGGTAAATAAAACTATGAAAAAGTTGAAAATAAACTTCGAAAGACAGAAACTCTCCCTACACGTATCATTGAATTTCAGGCAATAAAATATTTAAAAACAAGTTAAATAGTTGTGAAAGAATTCAAGCGAACGTCATAAATTTTACTTGGAGTTCCCCAGTAGTACAGTGGCATGTCTGAGGACTTGCAACGCTAGAAACCGAGTTTCAATACTTGTGATGGGCACGGCACAGATTGTCCATTTTGCTTAACTTCAAACAGACAAACAACTTTATTTGGAACATATTTTACTACAAGCTTAGTTTCCTTAGAATTTATACGTCACCGAGACGGGATCCACAGAACAAGACTTAATGGTTATCATGCCAATCCAAATATCAAAGGATCCAGAGTTCGAAACATTATGCCTCAGAACATTCTAAGTACTTCAAATTGTAGGTGCATCGTTAAAGTGACAGTCGATCCCACTGTTCGGCTCATAGATCAAGATGGACAAAGCCCTTTTGCCGGGGAGTACTGCTAGCTGTCTTCAGTCTGGCTCACAATGGGCAGAGCACAAATATCCCTTTGTTTCAGTTTCTTATATTTCATTATAACCTGTTATATTGTCAGTTCTTTGTTTGTCAAATTTGGAGTAAGACTATTTGAGGGTTATCTACGATAGATATTCCTAACTTTAAAGCTAATCAACACCATCCCACTACCATTTCTTGGGCTACTTTTTTACCAACGAATATTAGGATTAGCCATCAGTTTTTAACCACTTCAAGGATGAAAGAGCATGTTTAGTGGTGAAATTCAAACTTACAACCTTCATATTGCGATTTAAGTGCTCTAACCACAAAACCAAGCCAAGCTCTTGACAGACTTTAAATCTGAGGATCCACCGTTCACTGAAAATAGCAAATCATTTCTTTGGGATCATAGATGCGTCACTAGAGTAACGGTCATATACCAATATTCAATTAATAGCCCAAAAGTTGGCTATGGGTACTTTGAGTAGCCAGTTTCTGTTTAGTGTATTCGTTCAAAATTAGGGACGGCTAGCACAGTTACCTCTATTTGCGACAACTTCCGAGCCAATAAACTTTACAAAAAGCAGGAACAAACGTTATTTTAAAGTATAAGTAAGTTTGAAATTAATCACGAGAACATTGCAAAGTATTCCGGTCCAAAGTACTTTAGGCCCCACCTGCTAGCCAAATGACAAACGTTATTTTAAAGTATAAGTAAGTTTGAAATTAATCACGAGAACATTGCAAAGTATTCCGGTCCAAAGTACTTTAGGCCCCACCTGCTAGCCAAATGAGGAATTAGTTGTGCTTAATATACAAAATGTATTTTCTAGCCATTTGGAAGAAAACTGAATAATGCTGTAACACTTTTATTGCTAAATAGATATAATCTATATATAAATCGTATAAATATCAAGCTTTTATAAGCTTGCATCACATTCTATTAACCAAATGTACACAGATGAGCCAGGATTCTTTATAAAGGGTATTTATGGCTGGTACTCTTGTACCAAATTTAAGTGCTGAATGGGCCAGGATATCTTTGTAGTGAGATAACTTGGTAGTATATTTGATTCTAAATCTCACAAGTCTTAGAAATTGTTGTTTCTCTTCAGCCCTGTTCGCGGAATTTGGGTTTGGTTCTATTGAATATCTGGTTGAATATTGATACAACTTGACAGGCATGGTGCATAACAGACCGCTTGAGGTAGTTTACAGATGTCAAATTAACATTAACGTTATTAGGCACTTGGAGAGAGATGGCGTGGTGAAATGACCGTAGTAGCATGAGCTGCTGGAAAGGTGGTGGGTTCCAGGATTAGAGATTTTAAAGGTATTAAACTGTAGGGGGAAGCGATCAACCAAAACGTGGCTTTAGATTAAACTATTCATTTAAACATTAAATTTAACTTTACGCTATATTTTTTCACTTAACGTGATGCATCACCTTTTCGGGGCAGGGATCACACGAGCCAATAATTCATAGTTAATAATTTTGCTGTGAGGGCAAACGGAAGCACCCAGAGAAAACGTAGTTTTACCGCCAGGGCGCCAAATAAAATACCCTGACCGTGCCCGTCTGTAGCTGAAAGGAAAGAAAAACAAAGTTATTAGTATTGATAAAACATTAGGATATTTTATAGAACTAAAAGACGACAAGTGTGGCTACCTGGCTAGGAAGAAAACAACGTGGCCATTGCTGGAGTCTCGGAGCCATATCGAGAAGTCTTTGGAAAGGGCTTGAACGGTGAAGCGATTGGGCGAAGTGCAGCTGTGTCAGTTGTTGGTTGGAAGCTGAATGCAGAAAACTACAGCAATCAACATCTTGTTCTTCGGCGGTCTGGAATTTCTGTCTTTCCTGTGGATCCGGGTTTGGATCTGCTGGTTGGTGATTGAATGGTTGTCATTGGAGGAGCATGACGTGTTGGCTGTAGTGATTCGTGTCTGGGCTGAGTTTGTTGGTTGTTTCTTGATTTGGGGTGAGTCTTTAAGACTAGTATTTATGTACCAACTTTAATTACTGTGCGTACCGTTTTTTTGCTTGACAACAATCAAGCATCGATAACGCCTGATGTCCGAGATTGTTATACTTTAAAGTTATTTTTTTCTCGTATCTTTCGTTCAGTTACTAATTGCCCTCATTAACTCAACGATAATTCTCAATACTTAAAACGTTAAAAGCTGGGTTTCGATATCCAGGTTGGGGAATGTACGGATGGCCCATGGTGTAAATTTGTGCTTAACAATAAATGAGTAGCTGCTATAAAACATTCTACGCAGGTATCTATGGGGACGTGGAACTACGGAAGTCTGAAAATAAATACGCATATAACCTCGAGCATAAATTATATACACATATAACTTAACTTATAAACGTTTTTTTACGCATAAAGTAACTAACATATTTAAATTAATAGAATGGTATTATTACATTGTCTCTGTCTATAATAGGAGACCAGTAAAATATGACTGCTAGTTCGAGGAATAACAGATAAAATTGTATCGTAGAGAGAAGGAATCTAATCCCCTTGGAAAACATTGGAATTTTGTTAATAGGCCAACTGCTAAAGAAAATAAGGGAGTGATATAAACCGAATTTTTATAGCAGAGAAAATTCAAATGAAGTAATCTGAAATATAGCAAAATAATGTAATATTTCATAGTTATAGCAGAAATAATCATAAAACTAGATGTACTTGCACAAGGCCACCGAAAGTGTTCTTTTTTTCATGTGTAAATAAAACCAAAGTTAACAATAACAAACTCTTTATTTCTTGATTTTGAAGTTCATAGGTCATGGTGTGTTGTAACCTACAGAATGCATAATTCTTCTCGCGATTCATGGCGCGCGTACATTTTACTAGCGTCACGACAATGCAAATTACAACGTTAAACGTTTCTTATGTGGCATGATTTTAGTGTTTACTGACTGGCTGACAGGCAACACACTATTGTATAATGGTGTGAGTGGTTAAACATGTGACCTCTCTAGGCGGCTTTCGGGTCCCTTTATATAAAACAAATTAATAGTGAACCCTGTAAAATGTTTAATATGAATAGAAAAAGTATCGAGGAAATAAAAATTATGATTCTAAGGAATCAGAAGTGTACAGAGCTTCATATAATTTCAGTCAAAATAGTAAAAAGATATAAATCGTATAACAAAACCATTGGTTTATACCTATACTTTACCTATAACAACAAGATCTAGACACTCCAGAGGAGTTAAGAAAGCTGTGGTGATTCCAATATACCAAAACGAAGATAGAAACAATTATCTAAGTTATAGACACTTTTTAACCGTGATAGCGTTATAACCGACGATCAACCTCACTATTCGTTGGTAAAATAGTAACCCAAGATTTGGCGGTGGGTGGTATTGACTAGCTGCCTTCCTCCAGTCTATGACCGCTGACTTAAAGGACGGTTGGCACAGATAGCCCTCGAGAATCTTGCGCGAAATTCGTAAACAAACAAATCGTTAAGACGTAGTATTTGTTATTTTAATTTGTAACCAATTATTATATAATTAGAAGATTAAAGTTCCTGAAGAGTTGAATCAAGCTGAGCAGTTGAGCAATCTCAAAACCACTTATGTAAGTAAAACCGACACCACGTTCCTCTCTGAGTCTGTCGACAGTAAGATTTGTCATGGAAACTTTCCGCTCGTGTCAGGTAAGGAAGATACGGATTTCATGAAGATATATATATGTATATTAATTATGGCAATGCTTATGGCTTTCAGTGCGAAACAAAACATAACCACACCGTAGACAACAACACTATTTTGAATATGCAAATCAGCAAGTGGCGTGATAAATACAGCTAATATAAAGTCGCGGTGAAACGGGATATATAAGAACTACATTTTGACACTGTTTTACGTTAAACAGATAATGTGGTGACTGATAAATGACTGTTTATGGAAATTACTGTTTGAACACAGTATTCATATCGTCAGGTTATAATAATATCTTAATATTGGGGATTTGTATTTAATGACAGTGGGAAACAAAAAAGCATGAATCATTTTGGGGTAACGGGACCATTTAGAAAGATACATGTACCAAGTCAACTGTGGTAACCAAAGTCTGCGTGTCATTTAACAGGTGAGAATATTCGAACATGACGTCAGTAGGAAATGCCGACTACGAGTTCCAGGCAGCAATAGACAACAGAATCAATAAAACTAACACAAGTCATGTGTACCCAAGTTGATTCCACCACGCCCTCAAACTTTAAGCAGCTAGAGAATGAAATGAGTATTCACACTATTCCGTGTAAAGACATACTGGTAAAGACACCAAATTCAGAGTCTATGGACTTCTGTGTGATCGGACTGTAGAAAAGGGCGCTGTAAAATCATCATCCTCGTAAATTATGTATCATGTGGAAAGCAAGCAGGGGAGAGGGGTCCTTTGAAAATTAAAACCTTTCCACAGAAAATTTTTGCAACGAACACTACGCTGCACAGCTATTGTCAAGATGGAGTGTGATCCGTCATGGCAAATAGGTTGTAACGACACGGTAAGGTCTTTCAATATAAGAAATCCACGAACTTTGTTGTTTAATTTGAAAGCTTTTAATTTTAACCACAAAATTTGGAGTTAATTGTTTTTTAACAGCGACAATTACTTGAAAAATATCGTTGCTTTAAAAAAAATAATTTGTTCTAGTTTGTTTGGAATTTTGTGCAAAGCTACATGAGAGTTATCTCCGTTAACTGCACCTAATTTAGTAATATAAGTACTGGAGCGAAGGTCTTGTATGTTCCTTCAAGTGAAAGAAGTAAAACTATATCTGTGCTTATGGTACATACCAATTAAGTTTACCAAGCATGACCGATATAGCTGTGTGGTATTCATAAGAATAAACCCCAGATAATAAGCTATCATTCGTATTCTGTTATTGTTAAGTGTAATCTTTCCTTCAGAGAAAAGTTGTATAAAAAACAAAAAGTACATTTTAAAACCTTTATACGAGATTTGAATTTTAAAAATTAACTACTCCCCTTTTTATTTATTATGTTTAATTTCACATCTCCACCCACCCACTCTGCCCCCTTACAGTTTATTAGCGGATACCCTTGATGATATTACGTTTCACGAAAGAAGGAAAAATATATGGATAAAAAAAAAAGGCAAGAATTTCATTGTTAGTCCCACTTCTCATTTCCTCCAGGGTAGTTGCCAAGTTACTAAATCGCGTAATATTGGATAGATTATATCATTTTGTGTCATATTGTCACGTTTGGGTCCTCCTGTATATAGTATCATGGCGAAAGTTTACCATTTATGCAAAAGTAATTTAAAATTTTGCAGGCTACCGCCGTGACCTATTCGGTGAGGCATGTGAAAGATTGATTTTAACTTTAAATTTTTTTTAAAGAATATGTTCAAATTTTAGCCGTTGTATACGAGTATATATATCATGCTTGATAAAGTACGATAATTAACCAGCCAAGAAAAAATTATTTTAAAAAAACACAGACAGTCCTGTAAGTATAAGAAAATCGATGTCCAAGAAAATGATGACAGTTGAATTTATCACTAAAATATTTGTTTTCAAAAATTCTAGGAAGTGATCTGATAATTAGATTGCTTGGCTTCAGCGTGGAGCAGTGGGCGGTCAATTTACGAACTAAACCAGTAAAACCATTTTTTATGTATATAAATTAGATCCTTGTATAACTTTTAGTTTCACCCAATTAAAATGATTCTTTCTAAATAAGTTGTTTTAGCGACAATAAGTTATCCCTAGAATGAAATGGCGGTTTATACTTGTTTTTAAGTTGGTGTCATGTGAAGTACATGAATGTTAAATAATCATAATAATGACAAAAGACGAGTATGATGTTTAAAAATGTTCTTGAATGGCCTCTGAGGGTTTATCTTAATGTCAAGGCCAATATAATGACGCTAGCTTCACTAATCACCTTTGGTTGTGTTTAAAATATGCAACGTCATGGAGACAGAGTAAAGTTCCAGCTTGATGGGGATAGAGCCAAGTTCCATTTTGAAGGGGACAAAGTTTGTTTTTTAATTTCGCGCGTGCTATCTGCACTAGCCGTCCCTAATTTAGCAGTGTAGGACTAGAGGGAGGCAGCTAGTCATCACCACTCACCGCCAACTCTTGGACTACTCTTTTACTAATGACTAGTGGGATTGACTGTAACATTATAACGCCCCATGGCTGGAAAAGCGAGCATGTTTGGTGCAACGAGGATTCGAACCCGCGATCCTCGGATTACGGATCGAACGCCTTAACCCACCTGGCCATGCCGGGCCAAACGGGACAAAGCTAAATTCCAGCTTGACGGGGTCAAAGCCAAGTTATATCGGTAAAACTGTATATCTTGTATTAATGATATATCTTTATTGCTTGACCTGTGTCCCAACTAATTGCGCTTTTGTGGCAATGGGACGTGAACCATGAATCCTCGGATTCACAGTCCTGCATGCTAACAATTGGTCTACACCTGGTTTTGGCTTAAGTTATAACTTACACTGTATCACATATTACTGTGACCAAACAAAACGCACATAAAAACACTTTCATTGGAAATAATGTATTTCCTACTACTATTATTCTTTTAAAAATGTATTCTAGCGATTAACGTGCGAAAACGACCGTTCGTGGATCTTAAACCACAGCAGAAAAAAACCTTCACAGCATAATGGAGCTGAATATGCGTTATAAGAGTGAAGGTCACACCTCACTATTCGATCAGAAAAAAAGTGGGCCCCTAATTTGGAACTGATAGACTAGAAAGAAGGCAAGTAGTCAGAAACAAGTGTATTTATCAGTTTCAATTATCCACTTGAAATTAATTATATATATATATATATATCTGAATTTTTTAGGTATTTCTTTAACAATATAATATAAGTAACAAAATATTGAATTACAATAATAATATCTTAATAAAGGCTAGTTTTCCAAAGTACTGACAGAGTGAGAAAGAGAAATTACTTGGTTGTTGTGGTTGTGGTGGGTTCAAGATAGGCACAAAGCTACAAATTGGTCTATCTGTTCTCTGCTCACCACGGGTATCGAAACCCGGTTTCTAGTGTTGTAAATCCGCGGACATACCGTTATGCCATGGCGGGGAATTACTTGGGTCTCTGTCAGTTTTTCAATCTTCTATAACACTGAATCATTATTTTTCTAAATAAGAAGATGCCCCCTCACAGTTAAAATGTCCATTATTTCCTTTCTTTTTTCTTGCTTTAAACATCAGGTTGTCATCTTGACAACTCCAAAATGTATAGTTGTACAGTAACTATATTGTAAACGTGATGTTAAACCAACCCACACACTTACACCCACACATACTAACTAGGAGTGTTTTTTTAATAAGTATATCATTATTGCACGTTAAATTGTCCTAACAAAACTTAACCACATAAAGCAAAGCTTACGTGATATGATGTAAGATTTGATTAGGGTTTGGTAACAGTAACGTTCTACTGCCTTTCATTTGTTTTGTGGCCTCAAGTGGTACAGCGGTGTGTCTACGGACTCATACCGCTAAAAACCGGGTTTCGATAGCCGTGGTGGGTAGAACACAGATAGCCCACTGTGTAGCTTTGTGCTTAATTCTAAACAACAATTTTTTTGTGATTTCGTGTTAACATGGATGATGAGCGACTCACTCAGATAGAAAGACACGCATAGAGAAAAACGTATACACATATGTGACTGAATAAAGCATAGACTAAGGTATACCAACCAGCGCAGTGGTAAAAATGAGATGTTGTCAAACAGAAACATAGATACACGTTCAAATGTGACTAAATGAAACATGCAGAGTGAAAGAGACATGCACAAGACAGGGATATACAGTCAAAAGAAAACAAACATGCAGAGATATGAGTCAATCAAACAGAGCGAGGACTAGAACATTAGGCTTATGACGCTAAAAATCGTGTTTCGATATCCGTGTTAAGCAGAACGAAGATAACCCATTGTATAGCTTTTTGATTAATAAAGAACAATCAATATAAATAAAGTGGAAAACAATGCACATACAAGGAAATCTCGAACACAGACAAAACTACACATGCGCGAAGGCTAAAATGTAAATAGAAACATAGAGAAAAAGACATCAGAAATCAACCAATGATAGACACAAAAACAAAGTTTCTAGAAAAGGAAACCACACATTCTGAGAGACAAATATGAGTTACTTATAAGTTCCCAAAAAACATAAATTCAAAAATTAATACACACAGACAAAGAAAAACGCAGTAAACCAAAAGTATAGTGAGGCGTACACAATAAATACTCAACCAAAGAGAAAACCGACACAGACACGAACATGAATAAAGACTCGAGCAAACAGCGACTCAGAGACGTGTAAAGAAATATGGAAAAACTATATTAAAAAAAGTCAGGCAGAAATATAGATACACAGGGACAGTCACTTAATAAAACATCCAAAAAGACACGCATAGACAATGCCATTTTTGATCAGATTGATTCTGTTCAACAGAAATAAAGAGCGAGACACAAAGGTTATTATATAAACATATTTAAAGAAGGCACTTTATCAGATTTCAACTTGTTTTTAACGGTTTGGTTTGATTAGAATTTTGTGGAAAACTACTCGATGATTATCTGCGTTAGCCATTCCTGTCTTAGCAATGAGAGGCGAGAGGGAAGGCAACTAGACATCACCACCAACCACCAATTCTTGGGCTACTCTTTTACCAACGAATAGTAGGATTGACCATTAAATTATAACGCCCCTACAGCTGAAAGGGCGAGCATGTTTGATGTGACTGGGATTCGAACACGCGACTCTCAAATTACGAGTCGAACGCCTTAACCCACCTGGCCATGCCGGGCCTTTAAGATCTGAAATCCAAAAAACTTTATTTTTTTTGCCTGAAAATAAAATTAAATAATGCTCTATTTAATATGTTAATTCCAAAAATTTTCATTTTTCTAAAAAATAAAATAAATTTTCTTTTAAAAAGAAAAACAACACAATGAAAGAGCAAATAAATTAATAATATTTGATGGGGTTACTTTCAAAGCATTAACTTTCAGACGTCAACAGACTCTGTTATCCTAGTCGAAAAAAGAATTATATTTGATCTTAAAAAATAATGTACCAGACTTACCTCGTCGCACCAAACATGCTCTCCCTTTCAGCCGTAGGGGCGTTATTATGTGACGGTCAATCCCACTATTTGTTGAGAAAAGAATATCCCAATAATTGACGGTGGGTGGTCATGACTAGCCGCCTTCCTTCTAGTCTTACATTGCTAAATTAGGGATGGCTTGCACAGATAGATCTCGAGTAGCTTTGCGCGAAATTTAAATCAGACCAAATCTTTTTTCTCTACGTTTGTTTCCTGAACTTAATAATAACTGCGCCCTTAGGCCCGGCATGGCTAAGCGCGTTAAGGCGTGCGACTCGTAATCTGAGGGTCGCGGGTTCGCATCCCCATCGCGTCAAACATGCTCACCCTTTCAGCCGTGGCGGCGTTATAATGTGACGGTTAATCCCACTATTCGTTGGTAAAAGAGTAGCTCAAGAGTTGGCGGTGGGTGGTGATGACTAGCTACCTTCCCTCTAGTCTTACACTGCTAAATTAGGGACACCTAGCACAGATATACCTCGAGTAGCTTTGTGCGAAATTCAAAAACAAACAAACAAACTGTGCCCTCCTGTGGCTCATTAGCAGTGGTTGTTCTGTATTGCTAACAACCAGGCAAAATACAAATGGTCCATTGTCTGTCTAGTTTTGTGTTTTACATCAAACGTACAAAATTAATAATTGCTCCTTAGAAGCTTAAAATTACATTTTTAACGTGAAAAGTCGAAATATCAAATATAAAAAAATTAAAATGATAAGTCAAAAAATTTAATGACGTCAGATGAAGACAAATCATTTTTATTTCCATTATTCATAATTATATTAAACTATTTTCATATAAACTTACGAAAAATATTGAACTATTTGAAAATTTCTTTAATTGAAATAAAATCAATTTTACATTATTTCCAGCAATTAACGTATTGCAGAGCACGTGTACGCCTTAATTAATTTGAAAGATTATGTGTTTATGTTTTTTCTTATAGCAAAGCCACATCGGGCTATCTGCTGAGTCCACGAAGGGGAATCGAACCCCTGATTTTATTGAAGAAGTATTCATGGAGTGCAATTTTCATCTGTTTCAACCTTATTTAAAAATTCATGTTGAACAAAAGTTTAACGAACTCGAATTTTATTTATAAGAAATGCATCCTATAAAAGGATGCAAATAAACAGACGGGTAGATCCAATCTTCTTGTCAAAATCAACAAATAATAGTCAGTTTTCATCGTTTGAGTATCTGAACTCGGAAAATGTACATAAATTACCGATTTTTAGTAAACAACAAGATTTGTTTATTTTGATCCGTGCTGCACAAAATATCGGCGTTAGGCAACTGTTAATACGTTTATTACTCGTTCATTTTACCTTCTGCTTTTGTCTCCCCTCCCCTAATGGCACAGCGGCATGTCTACGGACTTACAACTCTAGAAACCGGTTTCGATACTCGTGGTAAGTATAGCACATCTAGCCCTTTGTGGAGTTTTGTGCTTAGCTACAAACGAATCTTTAGCTTTCTTCATTTTTCATTCGTATTCTATTTGACGCGTACGGTATTCGAGTCCATGCGCTTGGTAATAGGGTTGTGTGTTCGACCCTGTTCCGTAAAGTTTTTTTTTTTCTAATTAATGTGTAAGACTAGTGTGATATACACTCTTCGAAAAAGAAACGCAAAAGGGATATTTTTGTTATTTTAAAGAGAAATATATATAATAACGTTACAAGCTCAGAGTATGTGATGTTACACGTGTTAAGGCACTGATTGTCAGACCAAAATAACAGTAAAAGTTGTGCACTTTGAAAACGGAGGAAAACATTGGATTTTTTCGCCAAAACGCATTCGTGTCCAATAAGTTTGTTTAAGAGATCTGCATGTTCTGCAAGTGCAACATGTGCAAAATCCCTATAAAAGTGACGGGTTCTCGGTTTCCATAGCTCAGTGTTAAGCCACCGACACGCAATACAGTTACGCCATACGCCAAGACTGACTGAAGCACAACGCAACAACGCTATTGGTCGCTTGGAAGCAGGCGAATCTCGATCAGATGTTGCCAGAGCTGTGAATGTCCACCCAAACACCATCACAAGGCTATGGAATCGTCACCAACAACATGGATCAACTTGTGACCGTCCACGATCTGGCAGACCTCGTGTGACCACGCCCGCACAAGATCGCTACATCCGGTTACGTCACCTTCGGGATAGGACCACCACTGCGACGTCTACTGCCTCAACCATACCAGGGCTGCGTAGGATTTCCGATCAGACCGTACGCAACCGTCGACGAGATTCTTAGGCCCCATGTGTAACCCATCATGGTGAACGTCAACGACGTTTTTCAACATGACAACGCCCGTCCTCACACAGCCCGACTCACCACTGTTTTCTTGAGACACCACAACATCAACGTTCTTCCCTGACCCTCCAAATCACCAGATTTAAACCCCATCGAACATCTTTGGGACGAGCTGGACCGACGTCTGCGACGGCGACAACCTCAACCGCAGACTCTACCTCAGCTTGCAGCAGCTTTACAGGCTGAGTGGACAGCCATTCCACAGGATGTGATTCATCATCTCATCGCTTCCATGGGCAGGAGATGCCAAGCAGTTATTGATGCTCACGGTAGCATACTCGTTATTGACGTTGAGCGACGTTAAACTTCAACTAGTGAGCGTGTACTTCGCCTTTGCAGACTTTGGATGTTCAGCAGTGAATGTGCAAAGCTTCACATATGTCATACAGAACTACTCGGAATAAACTTGTTAACAATATGTCTCAAGTTTTGCCTTTTGCGTTTCTTTTTTTGAAGAGTATATTTCTGATTTTTGATACAGAAATATCTCACGCTGCAATGTTAAAATACGTCATGTGTTTTTAAAACCTTATCATACAATAATGAAACTCTTGTTTATATGATACTGGAAAAACTTTTTTATTGCGCGATGTGCAACTCCCAATATCGCGAGATTTTTATCCTGTGTGCAAGTGGATTTGTAACATGAGTCGTGATTTTCCTGTTCCACCTCAGTTTTCTGTCACTAAAAACTTTATTTTTCTCCATTCAAATGTACAGAAAAGATTGGGCAGCTGAATTTGCTGCACGTAGTGGATCAAAACGAAAGTGAAGAGGTCACACGCAGATTCGATTTTCGGAGTACTTAGCATGTCTTTATCTTTTGACAAGAAAAGAAATAATTGAGCACAGATTACTACACGAAGCTGCAAATCACTCAAAGCTACTATGCACTGTCATCCCTACCAATTGCTGGCATCCCAAGTGTGCACTGGCGCCACGGGTAATCGGCTAGTCTTATGATAATAATTGGCCTAACATATCCTAATGGTAATGATGCTCGACTCGCAAGCTGAAGGTGGTGGGTTTGAGTTCTCGCCATCGAACATGCTCGCCCTTTCACAGTTTCAATCGTTGGGACGATATAATGTGAAGGTCAATGTTACTAGTTGTTGGTAAAGAGTAACCCAAGCGGTGGGTAGTGTTGACTGAATGTTTTCCCTTGCATGCATTTCCTAATTAACTCACTTAACTGTTTAACTTAAATACGTAGCCTGAGATCTTATTTTCGGTTGAACAAGGCATGATATCTAAAGTACTGATGAAAATGTTATCAAAGTTCTTACAAATATCTCTAGGAAAAAAAACTTGGCACGAATCTCGAGAATTTATTTATCAAACTTACAAATCTTGTACCTAATATAAAGACAAAAATATGTCTTTTGGTAAATGGTTATTTACTCTTTTTCTCATTTTGGGATCGTAGGTGTATTATAAGAGTGCAGTTTAATCACACTTTTATAACAGACAAGAGTCGACCAAGAAGTGAATGTGTGAGCTATTAATTAGTTCAGCGTTTCTCAAAATAGGGTCTGCGGACGCCCAGGGGTCCGAGAGGATAGTACAGAGGACAGAGGGTTCCACGAGTCATTTCCGAAATTTCATAAAAAATAATTACAAAAATATGATTTTATACAATACGAATTATTTTTTTTATAAATTAAAACTTATAAAAATTAAAACATTTACTTTTAGCCCACAGCTTTTCATGGACACGAATTTTTTTAAACGAAAACATTGAGAAGTTTGGGGATCTGCGAAACGATGCTTGAAACGTTTGATTCAATCCGCTCCCTTGCTAGAGGGCCCGGCATGGCCAAGCGTGTTAAGGCGTGCGACTCGTAATTTGAGGGTCGCGGGTTCGCATTTCCGTCGCGACTAACATGCTCGCCCTTTCAGCCGTGGGGGCGTTATAATGTGACGGTAAATCCCACTATTCGTTGGTAAAAGAGTAGCCCAAGAGTTGGCGGTGGGTGGTGATGACTAGCTACCTTCCCTCTAGTCTTACACTGCTAAATTAGGAGCGTCTAGCACAAATAGCCCTCGAGAAGCTTTGTGCGAAATTCAAAACAAACAAACAAATCCTTGCTAGAGACCAATAACCGAAACGTCATCGCTACAATGCTTCAGTCTCTATTTCCGTACTAAATAATAAAAACTCCACAGTTTCAAATTAAATCTTTTGTAATTCTGTCGACTCTTTGTAAGTATTTACAAACTTGGAGTGTTAATAATGAAATACTGAAAAAAACAAAAACAGAAACTATAAACACTTTTATTGTGTTCATTCACAGCAATTTTAAGTTTAGTATTTCACGTTTCATCCTTGAGCATTCATTCTTGAATGGATAAAATAGAGGCACGTGGCAATCTACCAAATATGGAGGTCATAAGTGAAAAACAAACCGACTGGTAGTCAATAAAAACGGTTTACAATGTTATTTATCAAGTACTGTATTGTACACATAATATCATACACAGTGTACTAAAAGTCAGGAACTCTAGACACTTCAACAGATTTGCAGACTCTTTCATTCTCTTTGAACACTTTAAAACATATTTGTTTTGTGGTCAATGGTCCACACTGTTAGTCTCCTTAAATATAGCTAACAACTTTCCGACAGCACAGTGAGTGACGTTTCCTTCTCTCTAGATGCGTGCATTAAACTCTAGCAGTAACCTTCCACTGAGACCAGCCTTCTCTGCCACACAACAGGATTAACTCAACCCTCTCATGTTTTGACAGTGACATAATCAGTCACATATCCAAAATTAAGAAAAGCTAGAAATCACCTATGGTTACAAACTTTTTTGGACACTCCGTAGGCCCGGCATGGCCCAGCGTGTTAAGGCGTGCTGCCTTTCCTCTAGTTTTGCACTACTAAATTAGGGACGGCTAGCACAGATAGCTACTTTTTTAACTTATCTTTTGCACGGGGTGTCTGTTTGCTCCGTACTACAATATAGTAAGCCGTACAAATAATAACCAGTATGCTCACAATATGGATACACAAAAAGTTTCTAATAATGTATTGTTTATAATTCATCATTTTTTTCATGCCGACATTTTTTTTTGTCAGCACAAATTTGAGGTGATATTTGTAATACAGTTTACTTATTGGGGCAAGACCCCCCGGTTCCAACGTCAGTGAAATGTTTAGAGAAAATATTTTAGTTTCTTTATATGCAAAAACGGCTCGTTTGGGTTGAGAAAATATTTTACATAGAAGAGCGAACAACGTTTCGACCTTCTTCGGTCATCGTCAGGTTCACAAAGAAAGAGGTAACTGACCGGAAGCTGACCACATGTTTGAAAGGGGTTGTGTAACTGAGTGTCGGAATGTAGAGGGGGGTATTAGATGTTTGAATATATAATTTTATTATATTAATATAGGTATAAAGGAGTTCCTTTATATTGGTTTATTTTGGGTTTAAGTTGTTGTATAAGTAAGGCTTCTTTAATTTTGCGTTTGTTTATGTTTGTTTCTTTATTTAGTATTTGAGTGTTTTCTATGGTTAAGTTGTGTTTATTTGACTTGCAGTGTTCGAAAACGTGTGAAGGTGACTTTTTATATTCTTTGAATCTGGTTTCCATTTTTCTACTTGTTTCTCCAATATAGAAGTCGTGGCAGTTATCACATTGTATTTTGTAAATAATGTTGGTGCGGTGTTTATCAGTGTAGTTTTTACATAGTATAGACCTCAGTTTTGTGCCTGGTTTTTGAATAAATTTAGTATTAACTGGAATGTCATATTTTGTTACTAGTTTTTGCCAAATGTTGGTTATTTGTTTGCTGATGTCAGGAATATATGGTATACAGCAGTATATGGTTTCGTGATTTTTTGATTCGTGAGATATATTTACTTTAGTTGGTTGATTTTGTTTTCTGTCTAGGTGTGTGCGTATAATGTTTTCTACGGTTTATGGAGGAAACATTGATGTTGATGAGTATTGTTTTATTTTGTCTAATTCATCGTTAATTTTATCTGGTGAGCATAGTTTTATAGCTGTATTTATTTGGTTTCTTAGTATGTTGAGTTTTTGTTTTGTTTCATGTGCTGAGTCCCAAGGAATGTATAATCCAGTATGGGTGATTTTTCGGTGGATTTCCGTTTTGAATTGTATGTCGGTTCTTGTAATTTTGAGGTTAAGAAATGATATTTGATTGCTTTCTTCCTGTTCGCATGTAAAGTTAATGTTGGGATGTGTAGAGTTAATGTGATTGAAAAAAATTAAGTATGTGTTCTGTAGATTTCAATCCCGCAACCGTGTCATCTACATATCTGTATCAGTATAGTGGTGGATGTAATGCTGTGTTAATTGCTTGTGTTTCAACTTGTGTCATAAAAATATTGGCTAGAACTGGTGATACTGGGTTGCCCATGCTTAGGCCATTTGTTTGTATATAGTTTTGGTTGTTAAGCATGAAGTTTGTCTTTATCGTGGTTGCTAACTGGTTACTGGGAATGTCTATTGTTGGGTTAGGATCTCGGATATAGAGTTCTAAGGCTATCTAACACTGCAAGTCAAATAAACACAACATAACCATGGAAAACACTCAAATACTAAATAAAGAAACAAACATAAACAAACGCAAAATTAAAGAAGCCTTACTTATACAACAACTTAAACCCAAAATAAACCAATATAAAGGAACTCCTTTATACCTATATTAATATAATAAAATTATATATTCAAACATCTAATACCCCCCTCTACATTCCGACACTCAGTTACACAACCCCTTTCAAACATGTGGTCAGCTTCCGGTCAGTTACCTCTTTCTTTGTGAACCTGACGATGACCGAAGAAGGTCGAAACGTTGTTCGCTCTTCTATGTAAAATATTTTCTCAACCCAAACGAGCCGTTTTTGCATATAAATTTCTCAACAAGTGGGTTTCTCAACATCACTGATTATTTTAGTTTCTGTTTCTACAAGTCAAGAAAATGTTTTGTTCTTCAATTATTGTTGCAGTTTTTTTCCTTTTATTCGGCTGAACGACACATTATGTACACAACAGAGTAAACAGCCAGATCAAATGTCCTAATGCAGTGGTTCTTAACCTTGTTGGAGGTACTGAACCCCGGAAGTTCCGTACTTGCATTCACTGAACCCTTCGTAATTGGAAAAATAAGATATGATTTTATTCAAATTCAAAACATAAGTAGATATTTTATTAGTGTACAAAATGAACCATGCATCAGTTGCACACAATATCACTGTGTTCAAAGAACAAAACCAAGAAAACATGAATTTCACACAAAAACAAAAACATAACTCAATGAATATTTACTGCAAATTAATGTGACTTTTGCTGTTGCCTTTCAGAGACAAGTTCAGAAATGCGCGGCTTCACCTTGGCAAATGCCACTATCATATCATTCTCGCAACAAAGTCTGTTCCTTTTCTTCGTTTTTATGTCTACCATCCTCGAAAAGGATTGCTCGCAAAGATACATTGTAACAAACGGTATGAGTATCTCAAGGGCTTTCTTAGCAATTAGAGGGTACGCTACGATTTGGTGACACCAAAACGTTGAGAGCGTTGTTGTTCTGAAAAGTTGCAGTTGATCATGGCTCTGCTGAAGTTCAATGATTTCCTTGAGGTATTCATCATTGACATCTGCTGTCGCAACACTAAACGTGAACAGCTGTCTCACCCATGCTGGATATGACTCTCTGGTGGGGAAGTATCCGTCGAGAAACTTTGCGAGCTCATCTAAGTGCATAGCAATTGCTTGCTTCACTTCCTCGGGTACAGAAATGTCTCCGATTTCAAACACATCTTCGATCTTACTTACACAGTCGTCCAGCAGACGAAAGTTTGCGAAGTTATCATTCTCTGTTCATCGTTTCCATAACGGTAGCTTTTTTAAAAAAGCCTTCAGGTTTTCTTCCGCTTCAGTGATGTTGACTCCACCTCCCTGCATCTGTTGATTGAGAGCATTGAAGATATCGGCCATGTATGCCAAAATGAGAATGAACTCAGATTTTTCGAAGCAATCTGCATGACAATGTTGGTGCTCTCGCAAAAACAGGGCTAATTCCACACGCATGGCAAAAACACGATTCAGCACCTTTCCCCGAGATAACCACCGAACGTTAGAATGATACAGAAGTATCTCGAATTCAGAGCCCATTTCATTACACAGCTCTTTGAAGATGCGCTGCTTCAGGGCACTATTTCGCACAAAGTTCACACATTCCACTACAATTTTTAATGCTTCTGCCAGTTTTGAAGGCAAGGTTTTTGTTGCCAACGCATGCCTGTGCAGAACACGTGTGGTGCATCGGCTTTCACCAACGCACCAAAACCAGAGTTTCATCCCAGCATGATTGGAGTTCCGTCCGAACAAACTACAGAAACAATATTCCAGGAAAGATCGTTGTCTCTGAAGACGTCATCCACAAGTTTCTTCGCGTCGGCTGCTTTAGTTGTTGTTGTAAGAGGCTTACAAAATAAAAAACTCTTTTATCTCGTCGTTCTTCACATAGCGCATGAATACAACAAGCTGGCTTAGATTGGAAACGTCGGTGGTCTCATCTAGTTCAAAGCTGAATTTTGCTGGGCTTGAAATCAGATATGCAACTACTTGAGCCAAGATGTCATCGCTCATGTCATCTATTCTGCTACTGATGGTGTCAGTTGAAAGAGGAATTTGAGATAACTTATTTTCAGCAGCTTTTCCCAGCATGATATTCGCCATCTTCAACGCAGCTGGTTTTACGAGTGCTTCACCAATAGTGTGTGGTTTGCCCTGCTTTGCGTTCAAGTACGCAACTTCGTACGATGCTGTGAGGATCGGTTTGTCGATGGGTACAAAGCCGAGAACAGGCAAAGTAGCCTTTTCATCGAACCTGGCTCTCTTTACCTTGAATTCAGAAAGCGTTGTGCTCTTGTATTTCCCATCTCCATGCAGCTTTAGGGAGTGTTCGCTTAGTTGTGCCGGTGTTAGACTAGAATTACTCAACTTGGCATTGCAGATCATGCATTGAGGACGCTGACTCTTATCATGTTCCGTTATACACGTGAATCCATATTGTACGTATTCGTCTGACCACTTTCTGTTTTTGCTCGACATAGTTAGTATGAAGGGATTGAAAGATTAGGGACAAAAATCACAAATGACGCACGATTACTACAGTCATAAGTCGACTGCTAAGCGCACGAAGTTCCCTGCAGCACAGATATTAAGGCCGAGTGATGTGACGTGATCAGCCGCAGTCAATGATGGCCAAGTGGAGCATGACGTTACGAATCATACGAGTGGGGTGAACGGAACGGGCATACAAACAGTATGTGTGTCTTGACCTCCACCGAACCCCTGAGACTCATCGAACACTTGGGGTTCGATTGAACCCAGGTTAAGAACCACTGTCCTAATGGTATGGAAATACTTATCCCTGACACTGAATTGCAGACCAGAGGGAAAGCAGTCAACAGCATATGCCGCCGACGCAGCTGCACATGATCAAATACGGGGATCGAATGCCCCTCTTGTGACGTACTCACAACTTTACTGCTCGAACCCAGTCCGCCTCACTAACCACCCTTCTTGTTAAAAGTTGTTGTTTTGAATTAAGCACAAAGCTACACAATGGGCTATCCGTGCTCTGCCCATCACGGGTATCGAAACCCGGTTTTTAGCGTTTTAAGTCCGCAGACATACTCCTGAGCCACTGGGGGCTCTTGTTAAAATGTATTTTGTTTGAATTGTTATAGGTTTAGAAAGAATATCAATGTAGTATGCTTGTTCAGGTATCGTAACAGGTGATGCCCCACCTGATTAATTACCCGAAGAAATATGTTTCGAACAATATAGATTAAGTAACAACTAAATCTAAAATGTGTGATTTTTCAACCATGCGTTTAACACACACTCACACACACACAAATGAATTGTAAAATGTATATTTCTACAAATAGTAAATTCAAAAATAACAAATTGACCTCAAGCATAGATTTCTAACACATTATGTAGCTTGGTGTCTTTATAACTCTACTTATAAATAACTGCTGTAAAAAACGTTATTTGTAAGACGTCATCCTGGACACTGATATGTTATTCTGACACTGGGTCAAAGGTCAAGGTAACACTAACTATTCTATGTATTTGAAACAAGTGAAACATTCATATAGGCAATAAACTATGTTTGTTTAATTGTTTTGTAATTAAGCACAAAGCTACACAAAGGGCTACTGTGCTTTGCCCACTACGGGTATCGAAACCGCTGTGCTACTGGTGTAGGTAGAAATTGTGTAATATAATGGATTATTTTGCACTGCTACGTGAACTTCAGAAATTCAACTAAACAAGTAATTGCTACTTAACCCTCATTTGTAAGCAGTATAAGAAGGCAGAGAAATTTTTTTCTTTGAATTTCTAAATTAAATAGATCTGGGCTGCAAAAAATTATTTTTTTGTGTGAAATATCTTTTGGTAAATGATAAATGTATACGTAATCCAGAAGTAACGTTGTTTAATTGAGTATACCACGAAAATAGTTCCATGGTTACTTACAATGTTACCTAGAATTAAGAGTATTCAACTACAGAACTGAAGCATTTTTATATGTATCAAGGAGCAAAGTTGAATTTGTTAACTGTGTATTACGATGTAGCCCTCTAGTGGCCCAGCATTAAGACTTCAGACTTACGACACTAAAAATCAGGCACAGCACAGCTGGCACTTTTGTTTTGTTACTACATTCTGTGATAATCTCTATATTTTATGACATCAGGAGTTAACCAGAAGCTGGTAAAACATTATATTTTGTGGACTGAGGATTTAACTAGGAGTGGAGAAAAGCTTCTGTTTCGGTGCTTTTTGCGAAAAGTTTGGTTTGGTTTGTTTGAACTTTCTCGCAAAGCTACACGAGGGCTATCTGCGCTAGCCGTCCCTAATTTAGCAATATAAAACGAGAGGGAAGGCAGCTAGTCATCACTACCTACCACCAACTGTCGGGCTACTCTTTTACTAACGAAAAGTGTTATTGACCTTCACGTTATAACGCTCCCACGGCTTCATAGGGCGAGCATCTTTGGTGGGACGGAAATTCGAAACCGCGACCTTCGGATTGCGAGGCAAGCGCCCTAACTTCCTGGCCATCCCGGACCCTGTATGTTGGTCACATCACATTAGTGACAGCAGCCGGTATCTAATGGTTTATTTTGTGCGAAAATATCAAGGAGAATACACCGTTGATTTATTTAGTTTTCTGTATGCCTACTGCAATGTTTCCATACTGAAAGTATACTGTCATACATTTATACACAATTTTCTTATTGTGTTCTAGATATTGCATTCATCATGAAGTATTATATATACATGTTTGCTAATTTTCGGAAACGATAATTTAAGTTTACCCTCGATAAAAATAAATCAACAAGCTTAGAAACAATTAGGCCCGGCATGGCCAGGTGGATTAAGGCGTTCCACTCGTAATCTGAGGGTTGCGGGTTCGAATTACCGTCGCACCAAACATGCTCGCCCTTTCAGCTGTGGGAGCATTATAATATTACGGTCAATCCCACTATTCGTTAGTAAAAGAGTAGCCCAAGAGTTGGCGATGGGTGGTGATGACTAGCTACCTTCCCTTTAGTCTTACACTGCTAAATTATGGACGGCTAGCGCAGATAACTCTCGTGTAACTTTGCGCGAAATTAAAAAACAAACAAATAGAAACAATTTTGTTTTAGCAAGAGTTTTACAATTATGTACCACTAAACCTAAAAAACTAATTTTGTGTCATCAAAGCAGGACACGTGAAATAATGGTTCCACGAGTTTTACGTTAACTTTATATCAGCTGCACCTGTTTTAATGTTTTCTTAACTAATAAAATGAGATAAAATATTATCTTATGCACTTCAAGCGTTAATGGATTTTATCATTTCAAATCGTTTGTTATATATCAGTTTACTTTTATTAAAAAATATTGTAATCTATGCAAGAGTAAGGGTTAAATAAATACCAAAACAAACAAAGCATTATTAAAAGAAAATATCACTAATTGACTTAAATCAAGAATTTTTTCTTCCATTAAAAATGACCCGGCATAGCCAGGTGGTTAAAGCACTGGCTTCGTAATCTGAGGGTCGCGGGTTGGAATCCCCGTCATACCAAACATGCTCGCCCCTTTCAGCTGTGGGGGCATTATAATCTACGTTCAATCCCATTATTCGTTGGTAAAAGAGTAGTCCAAGAGTTGGTGGTGGGTGGCGATGACTAGCTTCTTTCCCTCTAGCCTTACACTGCTAAATTAGGGACGGCTAGTGCAGATAGCCCTAGCTTTGCGCGAAATTCAAAACAAGCCAAACCCAACCAATTCATTAAAAATCTCTATCCAATGGAATGACAATAAATGTGTTAATTGTGTTCAGGGTGTGGATGGAAGTAGGATGGTGAATGACCTGACAAATATTAAAATGCGAACAAAGAAAATAAATATAGGTGGCTAACTTACTTTTTAAGCGGGGTGGTCATCTTTTGCAGTTACATCACTGATTTTATGCTCAGCAAAGTCGCGTTTCATCACTTATACCTTGTAAAACTTGTATCACTTATCGTGTTACGCCACTTTTTGTGTTTAAGCCACAGCATAAAAATCGATTATTTTTTTGAATGTATAAATAAGTAAACTGAATTAATTTTTATTGATTTTGTATACAAACGTTTTCCACTACAGTCAGAGTATTGCTGGATAAACAGTCTTATATATACGTACATTATATATATATTTATAAAGATTGTGTGTGTGTGTTTAATATCCATTGAAGTCAAAAGTCTACCGTATATATTCATCTTTTGTCTCTCTCTTTTAATTAAAATAAGTAATATACATGTGTATTATAGTTTCGGTTTGTGATATTTGCAGACAACCTACATATTCTGGTAATCCCTTTTCACATTGGGCCTTAAGAAATGTAAAGGGTGTTCTATAAGTTTCCCAAAACACCCTGCTCGTGTCATACAGCGTACAAGATGTACCGTATTATTGACGTCACTGCTATTATGACAACGCAGCCGCAGACGAAAGTGATAAAACTTTGGAGCGAACGTAAATTCGTTGTATCAGTGTTAAGAATAAATGTTAGTAAATGGGTCTTTAAATGTAGAAATTGGAAGCTACCTTAAGTCTGCACATTGTAACACTCAACAGTATAGAGATTATATCTACTCATAATAATAACACAAAGCAGTAATAAGTAACCACTGATTATCCAGCTAACGTAGGCACGTGGTGCTCACTCTACACGTGACAAAATAAACGTAGGTAAGAAAATGTATCAGTCCTGTTTTCACAAACGTAAATAGATACATAAAATTATAGGTTGGTATAGCATTATAATTAAAATATTTTAATCTAGCCTTACATCTAGTTATTTGATGTTATCTAAACGTAGCTTTTCTAGAACTCGGAAAAAACCTTTGTGTTTTAAATACTTACAAAACAAATATATTGATGGGGCAGATTGACGTAGAATTTCACTGTATCACAACACTAGGGGTAACCCAGTGTTCTAACGATAATTTGCTTTTAAACCCGTTTAAAAAATAAAACTAAGCCAAAGAGATTTTTAGATAATATCCCGAAAGCTTTCGACATACAAATGAGACCTATATGTGTATAGGTAGTTAAAAACTGAGTGGTTATACAATGTGTATACATGTGTATGTGCGTAATTGTTTAAAAGAGATATGTTGTAGTTGTCATTTAGGAGTATGTTTACTCGCCAATCAAAGAGACACTTGTAATTTACACCCACGTCTCGTTAGAGCTCAATGGAATATTGGTTTATTTTACGTACGCCCTTGTGGAGATGAAACAGACATTGTGCAAGTGTATTTACAGCATTGGTTTGTTTACTAAATTACGCACAAAGCTGCTTCGGGACTATGTTTAGTAGCCATCCCTAATTTTAGGAAAGTATATATAGGGAAGGCAGTTAGTCAACATCACCCACCTCGACTCTTGGGTTACTCTTTCCAAGCGAATGCTGTAACTGAATATCGCATCATAAGCCCTCATCAACTCTACGATATTGCCGAAAAGGCCAATATGTTCTGTGCTGGTGTTTTAATGAATTCCTTGTATTCATATTTTGTTCAAATCGAGGACTACTGCGCTGCACACACGGACGTCCCCTTGTCACAACAATGGAACTCTTGCCTTGTTAAGGTGATAGTGATCTAACTCTGTCACAGTTTAAAGTGCAAGTCTCCTTAAAAATATTGTGCACACAAAAATTATACAAGACTGTACTGGCTAAAAACAAACAATATATAAAAGAAATGAACCACCCTGGAGTCGTCTGCCTAACTTTAAATTGTTCGCCAGGGAAGATGAAAATTTTGTCGCCCTCTATTTACAATATCTACAGTGAAGTATAATGAAGGGGGAAGAGATAACTAGAACTTTGGGAATCCATTCCAGCAAAAAGTGTCTGTGATCTATACAGAACTAATGGCACCCTGACTATCGACATGTAAAGGCAAATCGTAATTCATCATGCCCTTCCTTCAGGAACCAGACTCAACAGGAAGAGATTTGTCTTCCAATAAGACAGCAAATCTGGTGAAACGACATATTGACAGTTGGAAGGCCAATGAGGCATTCCCATCCACGATCTAGCCTACACTAAGTTCCAGTATAAACATTCCTGAGAAGAGCTCATGTTAAAGTGTCAAAAAGCAGCCAAACAATTTGGCTGGTGTGTTTGGTAATACAGAACATTTGAAATAATATTCTGCTATCTTTCGATTTCCATGTGTGGCATCTTTTGTACTATTAATAGTTTACGTAAAACAAAAATCCTCGCACAAAATCAAAAGTATTCGACAACTCGCTTGCTATCTTTCGTTTTCCATGCTATCATCTTTTGTACTATTGATAGGTAGGTTTACAACTTCCTGTATGTATATATTTTGTATGTTTCTGTAATTAGTCATTGTACTAATTTTGTACTATTGATAGGTATGTTTACAACTTCCTGTATGTATGTATTTTGCATGTAATTAGTCATTTTTTACCTCCTTGAAGTTATTTAAGAATTACTGCTTTTTAAACGAGCTCTCGGAGAATCTTTAATGTCTTATTTACATTTACCTTCTATTGTATTTTTTTTATCTCTAACAAATATATGCAATGCAGAATGTGAATATATATGTTACTATTATTAGAATGTGCAGATATTGATGAATTATTATTATTATTATTAATTATTTGTACGGTTAAATTTAAACTTTTGAACCTTGAAAATAGGTTGCTAAAGTGAATTTTCTTCGACGAGTACAAAAGAAACTTGATATTCGAAATAAGTCATGAGCTAAGAAACGTTCAACTTTTCGTGATGACGAGAAACCCACTTGAAGATATAAATAAACGTTCAGATGTTAGTTCACGCAACCAGACAGGACTTTGTTAAAGACGCTGACTTACTGACCCTCCAGTATTGATTAAGAGATTCTATGGGATCTGATTTAGCTCAGTTACAATGTTAAAGTCCGAGAAGTCGAGATCTTTCTCCGTAATATATCCCCAATAAATTTTGATAGATCTACATTGCCCCAAAGTTAAATTGACTTTACCCCTAAAATAATGACTTACAATAAAGAGATAATGAATTTCATAACGGAGAAAAATATATGAAACTGTAATATGAAGAGATTAAGGCTATGTAAGTTATGAAAGTGGGTTGTTTTGGATTTGTTTGTTTTTTTTTCATGGACCTTCTGGTTCTTAAAGTTTTGTTGAAATGGCGACATTTCGAAACTATGCTGAACTTTTAACGCTAACACGTGGCCACAATCATACCTGAAAGAAGTTAGGTTGTGTTGGTCACTGAACTGCTTATGTTGCATCAATTTCGCCTGTGCTTTACCTTGCTTTTCCTCAAATCTTTTCCTTTTAGTGTCCAAGTCGGTACTTTTAAAGATAAAGATGAGTATTTACTTTTATCGTGATAAAAGAATTATCTGTACTTTATAAGAGAACTACTACTCCACCCCATCCACCCTCACCTTTTACAAATATGCGATTACTATTATTTCAATTGGCCATTTTCAACTTTTAAAGTTCATTTTTATTTTAGTATTTGAACAGTTTATGGATCTCAAAACGGCTGGTATGGGTATTAACACTTTTACTGGTCATCAAAGATTTGAAGAGCTTGATTGTCGGCAATACAAAAATTTCGTCTGAGGGCGCTGCACGGTTTATAGGAAGATTATGAATATTGTATCGTAAACACGATATCGAAAAGGCTTTGGTGCGATTTTATTAGAAAGCTTAAATTTGTTTGCTGTTTATTCCTGGATGTTTTAGATAGCTCTGTGCAATCAGCTAAGGTTTATTTTGGTTTATTTGCTTACCTAGAGGCGGCAGTACTGCTAACATTATAGATACATCTTAAGTGTTTACATTTATATTAAACTAACGTAGTATTGTGTCTTTGTAAAACATTTGTAAACTATTAAATTTTGTGTACATGTATTAAAATTAGACGTGTTTTACACACACTCCTAATGTTTTTCATTTCATTTAATTCGAATACAAATATTTATTTTATACAGTAAAAAGTCTGTTGAATATGAAACGCAATACTATGAAAAGAAACTTAGAACTTGCAAACGTGAGCCAAAGGATCTGTAGTTAAATAATAAATTCCTTGTTACTATTTCTTTCGCTAGATGGCGATTGTTATTTATATACATTAATACATCCGACTTAAAAACGATCAAAAGCAGAATGTCGTTTTATAATGTTACCTTAGAAATAATAAGATTATGGTAGGGTTTGTTTCCATACTTGGTGGAATTCGGGGAAACTAACGTGTTTAATACATTTTTTCTAATGTCAATAAAAGGTTTAATTTTAATAAATTATGTTTCCAACTGTTTGTGGTCTAGAGCCCACGAAATTTTATCTTGTATAAATATTTATAAAAAACATCAGGTTATGAGCCTCACCCTCTTATGAACGCTTTCTGTTTATTCAGATAAATGATACCGAGTACAATCTTTAAAAAATAATATACACTATAAACACCGGCTGATTAGAGTTGTTATGCAATGAATACTTGTTTAATCAGACTCAAATTAAATATAGATACTTGTGGTGCGACCTCAGAGTTCATAATGGATGTTAAATAAAACAACGAATGTTATTTTTGTTTTTTCAAAAATGGCCTTCATAATTTGTAATCAGTTAATGTCTTGCTAAATTTTGTGATTTTTATAATTCACAATCAGCTTTTCCTTTTTCTTTTAAATATTTTTCCATTCAGCAATGAATGTTGAAAACATCGTTATGTATCGCGATGTTTTGGAAATTCGAATTCGTTTCTTAAACTGCGATAGTTCAGGTGCTCGACACGCAACATGCTCGCCATTTCAGTCTTAAAGTCGATATAATATGATGATCAATCCCACTATTCGTTAGCAAACGAGTGGCCCGAGAGTTATAGTTGGATGGTGATGACTAGCTGCCTTCCATCTAGTCTTTCGCTGTTAAATTAGGGACTTCAAGAGCAGATGACCCTCGTGTAGCTTTTCACGAAATTCAAAACAAACCAAACCAAAATTACATGTTTCAAGCACGATTACTTTAGATTCAAGACAGAGTTTTATCACCTTTTTCCTAATGTAAATAGCGCAGATAGCCCTCGTGTAGCTTTGGGCCCAATTGAAAACAAAACAAACCTAATGTAAGTCGGAAAATCATCAGAAGTTGTTTCAGGCTTAAAGTTCAGAAGTTCTATGGCACGTGTTTGTATTTTTATCCCGCTTAATCTTTGTTAGCTTTCTATTTCAGATGATTGAAGAAAATTTTAACGTACCGTTTAGTCTTAGAACTAGTTGATGTGTCTCATAATGTATGAGTAAGTTACTAAACTTAACTCCATAGTCGGGGAGTTCTCACGACATGAAAACTTAGATCACTTACCGTACAACCCTTGAAACTTTCATCAGCTTGATCTGCTTCACCTTCTGACGAAAAATTCCTGTCGGAGAACATCTGAACTATTTCCACAGTTGTATTTTTCACTTTCTTGTTCTAACAGCGACTCTCTTTGTTGGGTAGGTTTTGTTTTTGTTTTCGATGTGTATAACTACGATACATTCTGACATTATGGTTTTACTATTATGCCATAAAATTACCAATAATTTGGTGTGGCTTATAACTTTTATTATTAATCAATTAGATGCTGGTAGCTTTTGTAATTTCTTTTCACACGGTCTAAATTTTAACATGGTGAAAATAATAAACTTGATAACAAACCTACCCTTTGCAATGGCTTAGCAGTAAGTCAGAGGTCTTGTAATGTTAAAATTATTCCTTCGATATCCTTGCAGTGAACAAAGCACAGATAACTGAAGGTTTGTGTTTAACAACAACAAAATTACAACTCATCTTAGCAAATTATGTAATATAACACAAGCAAGCGTTCCTATACATCACAGTCAGTATTGTGGTTTTCAAATATTGCACTATTTTTCTAAGACATCTAATTTAAAGTAAATTGTCGTTTTGTTTCTGTTCTTTACAAGAAAGTGTAAAGAACCAAATATATTTTTTCAGTGATAATTGATCAAGAGAGCCATGAAATTACGTTTAATTGTACAGGGTGGCCCGTAAGTCCCTACCCATACATATATATATATATATAATATCTTATGTATCCAGTGTATCTGTGTGGTGTCAGAAGTATTTTTGCACTCATGTACTTGTCACAATACGCTCTTCAAATGTAAATGGGCTTACATCGGTCATATTTCTCTGAAAAAAAAAAGAAACAAATTTATAATACATGCGTAATTGGAAATAACACAAAATATGGATGGGTAGGGACTTACGGGCCACCCTGTACAATATGCCCATTTGTCGTTACTGTGTTGGTATTTGAATATTACACGATAAAAAGTCAAAGCAGTGACGTCATTTCAGGAAACTGTTGGCGGGGGGGGGACAAAGCTGAATACGTAAGAGTAAAGAAACAACAAAAACAAACATGGAAATATCGACTTTGTATAAATTAATCTTAATTTCCCCTAAACATAATCCATTTATTATACGTTTTACATTTTAAAAAAATATTTAAAAAATTGAGGCTTGGATAGGGCGGTTGTTCCCTCACCCACTTACCCTAATTGGCGCCTCTGATTTAAAGTGAAACCCTATTAGAAAAAGCAGTTAGTTTGACCAAATACGTTTTCCTCTTATTGTTCTGTTTAACACAACGTCTATCAGCTGATATAACATTCAACTGCTCTGTGATTCTAATTTTTATTTTGTAAGCTAGACTGTTGTTAACCGATACGAAATAGTTATTTTTTTTCACCTAAAATGTAGGTTTTTTCATGACTTCGGATAACAGGTTTGTCTTTTTTCTACCAAACATGCAAAATATATAGTTGGCTTTTATATTCTACCTTGGGTTATCTGTTTTTATTATGAATTTTACTATTATACTGGCACGTGGCTTATTAGTTAGAATGCGGATGTATGGGTCTGATAGTTTGTGGTTCTTGTCCCGTCGATGTGGAAATTCTCCAAAATTTGGAGCTCTATGTGTGTCATCAGATTGACAGTTAAATCCCATTATTTCGTTCGAGTAGCTTCATGAGTTGGCGATAGTCGTTCCTAACTAAGCTGGCTTCTCTCTATCAGTTTAGAATTAGAGACATTTCACGCAGAAAGCACTTGAGTGAATGTGCGAGAAGTTTTGAACCAAATAATTGTTTGGAGATGCCTACGAGTTGCTTGTTTTGCTCTTAATCTGGAAACAGTTTTGATCTTTATAGTAAGAATAAACAAAAATAAACTAAGTTTCGTTGTCCATGTTTCTATTCAAAAGTTTTTCGTTGAACTAGCAATAACAGAATGCTCAATTTTGTTTGTTGTTAAGCGTAAAACTAACCAATGAGTGTATTTCCGCTCTGCCCACCGCTGGTATGGAAACCTGATATTTAGAGTCATAAGCCTTCACAGTAACATCTGAGCCTCGGAGCAGAATGCGGAGTTTTATTCTTTAATTTCTTTTTTGCGAGCACAAAAGTACACAATGGGCTATTTGTGCTCTGCCCACCGCGGGTGTCGAAACCTGATTTTCAGCTGCGAAATTGTCGCCTAGTCATCAAAAGTTACTTATTTAGTAAAATACAACAACGTGTTTATTTCGCAGTAAGTAAACGTACGTATGTATATTATACCATTTTGCGTAATGTGGAGTTACATTGATTGGCATTACTTAACCATTCACTTAAACTGGCCAATGAAAACTGATGCAGCACTAGACTACGTGGTTATTATGTAGATGTTATTTAATGTAAAATTAAGCTTTGGCCTCGTTTTCATTTGCCTATATTTTCAATAGATCCTGCTCTCCATTTACCACAATTAGAATACAAAACTTCGGAGTACGACAAAGGAACAAACACAGTTAAAATGAAATGGTAGAAAACACATGGCACGTCAGCACAACACGTACCAAAGTTAACTTTTTGTGTAAAATTATTCATTCTTATATCTCTATGAAATATTTTTATTTACTTTAGTTATTTATAACTAAACCACAAATGGCAGTGTCTAGTCGTTAGAGACAAGACTAGCGAGTTCTATTATTTTTATATATTACAATATTTTATCTTCTATCACTTGAAAAATAATTCGAGTTGTATAATAACAAACAAACGTCTACAAAATACAGTTTTTAAGCCGAAGAAAAATATTTTAAAAGGATTGTTTTTTCATTACCAGTATTAGTTGTATAAATTTCTTAGAGACCGTAAAAGACAGTGAATAACGCTATAATACAGAGTGTCCATAAATTATTTACCCCATTATAAGCTTTACACACTATCTATTATATTAGCTCTATTAAAACGGTTTGCAGCAATTAATAACACAAGTCAAGACATTTTTGTTTCATTAAGTGAACTACCACAGTTCAGTCAACAATTAGGTAAACCAGATTTCGGTAATCTTCCGCGTGAGCCCCATTGGTAGCATGCAGTACATCAAGGGGGTAAATGATTTCGTTCCAAACATTAAGAATCATGACTTATGTCGACGTTGTGCGAAATATAGAAAAAAAAATTTTGTTGTGTTATTAATTGCCGCAAACTGTTTTAAGATAGCCCCTATAAAAAAAAAAAATATATATATATATAAAGGCCTATAATGGGGTGCATAATTTATGGACACCCTGTATAATAAAACTTAAAAAAAAAAGTTCAACTGTAGGATTAGTATTTATAGCCACATAAATTATTCCGAAATAACTTTTAAAAAACGTCGAAATAAAACTACACATCCTCTGAATTTCAGTATTATTTTATAAATACAGAAACAAAGTTATCTCTGAAACATCTAAACATTTTGTTTGTTTGAAGTTAAACATCAAAGCTGCATGATGGACTATCTGTGCTCTGTCCACCACAAGTATCGAAACCAGGTTTCTAGCGTTGTAAGTCTGTAGACGTGCCGCTGTGTCACTGGAGGCAACATTTAAATAAAGCCATACTTACCGTGAATTAAATTATGATTTTAGTCTTAAAATTGCAGTAACGTAGTATGTTCTGGATTAAGATGTAAAAAACCTATAAATCAAGATGCACTTTCTGAATGTTATTATTTAATTGTGGTAATTCCAAGAATAGCTCATTCAAGCTGTTAACGTTCTGATTCCCGGGCAGAAAGTAGTAGTTTAATTACATTCTATAAAGCGAATTAAATATTTTACGAAGAATCAAAAGCTGCAAATATATTTATATGTATACAGGATTCGCACAGAATAATTCTGTTATAGAAGTGCTTAATTATATTTGTTTACAGGAAACCGAACGTTTCTCCTATAAAAAGTAATATCATATTAAGATGTTCGTTTTGCTTGTTTTCTTGCTCCATTTGTTTCGTGTGCATCGAAAGTAAACGTATTTCAATCCCATATAAATATTTACATAAATCAATTATTTCAGAATTTTATTTATGTAATATATATTTGTTTATTTTCATGACTTGCCCTACATTTGATATCCATTGAAATAAGTATGTTCAAATAGGAGCTCAGATGTATATCACTGATAGCGTTTCTCTTTACTTTCCCATTACTAGTACCTGTCCTTCCTGCTCTTACCAGCCTTTTGGTCTTCTGATGTCCAAGAACTTGAAAGCTATGTCCAGTAGCCTAACAGTTGGAGGTCGACCGTGGCCAGTAGCAAATCACTTCGCTAATCATTTCTTCGCATGTGGAATGTGTCGAAATAGCTATACTAAGCCTAAAGTAAGCAAACTATTTATTATTATTATTAGTCATTAAGTTACTCTGAAAACTTAGGTCTAACGTGGAATTTCATCCCATTAATTAATAGAAAATGATAACTTTATTATTAGGCCCACGTTGTTTTTTTTCTCCTTCCAAAGAAATTCGTCTCAAATATATAAACTGACATTTTTACCTAGTCTCATCAAAATATTTTGTTTATCAACAAAGTTGTAACGAGCGACCACACACATCCATAATATTCCATACTTTTCACACTAAAATCGTAAGCCAACAAGTAGATCTTGCCCTGCAATATCCTATTTATTCGCAAATACGTTGATATTCCAACTCTGTTAGTGTTGCTCTCTACTTGATATTTTGTGTACTATATTCTCAATCAATTCTTGAGCATTAAACGACTGAATGCGTTGTTTCAATTCTGTTTATTACCGTTGTATTCGTTTTCTTGTTTTTGTTGTTTTTTATAGGTAATTTTGATCAACCACATTATAACCATAATATTTTTGAAATTTGGTACACAAATTATTTTAGTCTAGGCCCAGCATGGCCAGGTGAATAGTTCACTCGAGTCGCAATGGTGAGAGTCGCGGGTTTGAATTTCCGTTACTTCAAGGCTTGGCATGGTCAGGTTGTTAAGGCGTTCGACTCGTAATCTGAGTGTCGCGGGTTCGAATCCTCGTTATACCAAACATGCTCACCATTTCAGTTATGGAGGCGTTATAATGTACGGTCAATCCCACCATTCGTTGGTAAAAAAAGTAGTCCAAATGTTAGTGGTGGGTGATCTTACACTGCTAAATTAAGAACGACTAGCTTAGATAGCCCTCATGTGGCTTTACGCTACACTCAAACAAACAAATATTTTAGTTTACCCTAATACTTACGATACAAATATTTTACCCTGCCAATTGAAGGATAATTATAACTTTCAGAAACAGTAAGTTCAAATTATCTATCCAAAATGACCTACACCTCACTTTCTAAACATTTGGTCTAACCATACTTCCCAAAACAGTAACTTTTAAACCACTGTAACAGACGATCTACTGATTAAATTGTGTTGCTTTGTGCTTAACTTCAAACAGAAACAAACAACAAAATATCTGTTTTCTGATGAAACTTGTTTCTCTAAAGCCGCATATAGTCATGGTTTTTAACATTGGTTTTCGAAGCAGGAATCAATTGTTTATCTGTAACAAACAAATGCAAACAATTAAATAAGGTCAAGGCTTAATCCAAGTTGATTATCAAAGTTTTTAACTTTCAAATTACCGATTTGTTTCTATACTGTTCACTACCGATAAGGTTCTCAGGTTGCAACCTATCTGATAGGTTAATGTGAAAAAAATTAAAGCAATTTGGTAAACTCGCGAATTTTCTCTGTAAAATACAGAGGGGACCCCGACAGTAAATAATGTGATGAATTAAAATATTAATATTCTATATAACGAGGTCTGTGTGGATCCTCACTGTTAACTGTAGTCTGTGCTGGTTTCCCGCTGCTAATTCTACTGCTAATAGTTTCCATTTTGACCCTACAAAATTTCCAAACTGGTGTATAAAGACTGGTACTGAGAGCTGTAAGAAAATAAATACAAGCCTAACTTTGTATTTGTCGAAAGGAGTAACTTGGAATGCTACTTTTTATTTCACATTTTATAGTCTAAAGTCATGTAAAAATTACCGTTTTTTAAGCAATTTGTAAGCTTTTTCTTGTAATGCAAATAAACTTAGCGAAAAAGCTACTTTTATACATGAGATACATAGGAATGCCCCTTCAGGAGCTCCAATAAATAAATAAGTGATGAACGGAGATATCGATGATATTTTTCTTTGAATATAACTTTCGGTGTGCGATTCTTGCTATTATTTAGGAACCTTGCAACCAACAAAGTGGAGGATATAGTTCAACTTGGAACAAAACATTTTTAAAAGAATGTTTATAAATTCGACGAGATTCACACCTTCCGTTAGAGAAACCACGATATAATATATGAAACCGGGTAAATGCATTTCATTTAATTTATTGCAGATGTCCGATATGGTCAAGTGGTTATGGCGCACGACTCGTAATCTGAGGGTTGCGGGTTCGAATCTCCATCACATCAAACAGGATTGCCCTTATAGCCGTAGGAGCGATATAATGTGAAGTCGATCCCACTATTCAGTGGTAAAAGAGTAGCTCAAGAGTTGGCGGTGGCTGGTGATGACTAGCTGCCTTTCCTCTAGTCTTACACTGCTAAGTTAGGTACGACTAATGCAGATAGCCCTTGTGCAGCTTTGTGTAAAATTTAAAAACAAACGTTGCAGAAACTTCCGGTCGCTTTGCAATAACACTTCAGATTCGACAAGAAGTCTGCTAAACATCTTGTCGTACTTAAGTGCTAAGGCTTAACTTGTCTGAAGTCATTTATATTTATAGCACTTACTCGGTTCCTTTTCTCTGTCTGTTCTTTAACCAATGTAACCAGTTAAAAATAGATTGACGTCTAGTTTTCCTTTCTCCAAGTTGCAAGTTCATCGGACTTATTAAATATTATAAGTTTTAACGTAAAACTCTTCGAAGTGACTTACTAAATATAAACTCTTTGCATTATGTTGCTGCTTTACCTTGCGCGTCATCCACTGGATACCAGAGTTCACTTCCTATTAGCTATATATACTTGTTGTACTTGATTTCTGACGAAGCTATAAAAAAAGAGAACAAGTGAGCACGAGTTCAGTTATAGATAGCTTCTCACTTAACTAACTTCTTTGTTTTTTTCTCTTGATAAGAGTGGGTTTATTTACTTTACTTTTAAAGTCGGTGATTCACGCCATACCATAACCATGCAGATACGAGATAAAAAGAGATTGGTTATTCACTGAATGTGATTGCGCACCCCTCGTGACAGCAGGAGCTGGTATGGTTTAAGTAACAGACGTTACGGCTTTCCCAACAGTTGTGTAACAGATTGTAAATCTTGTACATTCGTTATGCTATACGCTGGCTCTAATACTTTCAATGTCTAAAAGATTGTAAAGTTGGAAAATTCTTATCGTCCAATGAAATCGAACCATTGTTACTACTGGCATCTCGGAGATTGTAAAGTTGGATAAATTCATGATACTATGAAACGAACTTTAAACCTTTCGTTTTTAGTAGATGTTTGCAGTGGATTATGAATGATAGGTAAGTAATAGATAATAATGACTTTAAATATTTTTTTAAGAGAACCGGTGTAGTAGGATGTAAAGTGAATAATTAAACCTTTTTTTGTTTCTGATCTATAACAGATCTTAAACGTTGATTAATCTCATAATATAATACAATAACTGAACATTTTAGTGTTAGTATCGATGTCTCTCACAATTTATTCCGCTACACACAAGGTTGGGACAAACCATTAAACCACACACACACATTCAAACCATTAAACCACAAGACGACTCCTGTTACGTCATCCGTTGGGATAGCAGTAAGTTCACAAAGTTGGAAATCTAATTTCCAGGGTTTGATTCCCCTCGATGGACACACAAACAGCCCAGTGTGGCTTTGGTCTAAAAAAGAAGAAAAAGCTTTCCTATTAAAGGTTGTGGATCGGTCTAAATCAACGACACATAAAATGTTTACTGTAATTATTATTTAACTTACCCATTACTACTCTCTGTTTTAAAACTATATACATTTGTGACTTATAATGGTCCGTCATAACACGACTCCCAATATGAGAGTCGCGGGTTCGAATCCCCGTCACACTAAGCATGCTCGCCCATTCAGTAGTGGGGCTTTATAACGTTCAATCAATCCTACTAATCATTGGTAAAAGAGTAACCTAAGAGTTAACTGTGGAAAGTAATGACTAGCTGTCTTCCTCCTAGTCTTTCATTTCAAAACTAGGGACGACTAACGCATATAGCCCTCGTGTAGCTTTCCGAAAAATTCCAAATAAAGCAAATGTGGCTTGTCTGTTATTTCTTTGTAAAATATAGCATTTCACCCTTCAAGACTGAATGATGATTCCTTTTAATGTTTTGTTGATTTATTGGATAGATATTTCAGAATGAAACTTAGTTCTTTATTAAGTTTCTCTTTGTAATTAAATTGGTGCTAGTTATTCCAAGATATATGATAAGAAAAACGTAACTTTAATTGATGGAATTATGATGAGATTTCTATTTTTTCAGTCGCAACTTACAGTGGTGATTAATATTATTAAACCAGAAGTTGTGAACTTTCAGTTTAAGTACTTGAACTGTGTTATGAGGTCTAGTGTCTTAAGTTCCAGGCCCTATCATGACTTTCCTGTAAATGGTATAGTGCATATTTTAAACGCGTGCCAACTAATCCACAGCACTTGGTTTGTTTGTTTCTTTTGTAATTTCGCACAAAGCTACTCGAGGGCTATCTGTGCTAGCCGTCCCTAATTTAGCAGTGTAAGACTAGAGGGAAGGCAGCTAGTCATCACCACCCACCGCCAACTCTTGGGCTACTCTTTTACCAACGAATAGTGGGATTGACCGTCACATTATAACGCCCCCACGGCTGGGAGGGCGAGCATGTTTGGCGCGACTCGGGCGCGAACCCGCGACCCTCAGATTACGAGGCGCACGCCTTAACGCGCTAGGCCATGCCAGGCCCCCACAGCACTTGGACAGAGGAACTATTTTTGGACTTGTTGTGAAAACTGTTTTCTTTCTTTTTTTAACGGGTGTGGTACAATCAGAGGAAATATCCTCACGTGCCATCGTTTTGACATGGTGCAGCTTCCGATTTAATTAAGTAGGTGGGTTGTAACGGAAACGTTGGAGTTCTTTCATCCCAAACCAAAAATTTAAACCAATTTAAATTGAAACTTACCCTATTTTGTTAAAAGCTACAAATGCATAATATTTAGGACACAAGAAAGGCCTTTACGGGGTAGGAGAAAATTGTAGTTGGACTTGTAAGTCCCTCGAAACGATAATGTGCAATCAAGTGTTATTTAAAACTAGGAGCCCTTAAGATCAAACCTTCAAAAGCTTTTCCATCGAAATAATAATTTCAGTTCGTATATCTGCAGATTTGCAACGCTAGAATCTAGGTATCGATACCCGTAGTAGCAGAGCTTGGATCGACCACTGTGTGGCTTCGTGCTTAATTAAAAACAAGCAAACTATCTCAGTTTGAAAATAAAAGTATATAGAATTTTGTGCAATAGCTATACCTTTTGGTTGTGAATCTAACGATGTATTGAGATCAATTATTGATTATGTTTTCTCTAATCTTTTGTGGTTTAGGTTTTGCCTTGCCTTCACACGTTTTGTGAAAGTTGTTTGTCACTATACATCCCAGCAGAGAGCCTTACGATCACTTGCCCCATCTGTCGGCAACAATCAATTCTACCGAAACAAGGAGTACCAGATCTCCCAAATAATTTCTTCATCGCTGATCTCATGGAACTATTAGAACAACCGGCTGTTTGCCAACGCAGAGAATGTCAAACACCAGGGGTGCGGAAGTGTAAGCCCTGTGACCAGTTCCTCTGTGACACCTGCTGTGGTGCACATAAGGAGGAGTCGCCATCTTGCGACAACATGATCGTTTCTATCGGCGAACTGGCTCTGTTGGAAGAACAGGAACTGAACAGAGACAACCCGTCGCTAATGTGTCCCAAACATTCTTGTCAGACTCTTCGATTTTACTGTCGCAATTGCGAAACGGCTGTGTGTGTCACGTGCACAGATATCGAACATTGTGGCCATGGCACCGTGAGATTAAGAGATGCTATTGAGGACGAAAGGAATGCCTTAAAAGTACTTCTTCGGAAAGCATATTTGCAGGTCCCAAATTTAAACAAAGCTATCGAAGTAATAAATTCCACCTTACATGACTTATCGCAAGAACACTCGGATGTTTTAAGAGAAGTTTCTTTCTGTTTCGATTCGTTAATTGAAGCGGTTCAGATGAGGAAGTCGTTTCTACTGAAAGAACTGGAAGACTGTCACAGATCAAAACAACAAATTCTCTTCAAACAAAGAGAATCACTCGAACAATGTCTGAATAACCTAGCAAATAGCTGCGAGTTTACGGAAAACACTCTCGCACATGGCAACGAAACCGAGATACTATTGGTGAACAAGCAAATAGCGGAAAAATTAAAAGAATTTTCCGAATTAGTCGTAAAAAGGGCGCCCGAAGAGAATAGCTATATTGTTTTCGAAGGAGAGAATCTAAACTTAATCAAAACGAACATAGAAAATTTCGGACATATCCGAACGAACAGTGCTGTTGCACACGAGACGACGGCCTCCGGAGAGGGGCTGAAACAGTGCGTTGTGGGAAAGCCAACGTTTGTGAACATTGTTACGAAAAACAGACACGGGGAAATGGTTAAAACGGGAAATGCTTTGATCGAAACGGAGATAGTTTCGGCAAACACTGCCCTGTCATTAAGACCGGAAGTGATAGCACAAAAGAATGGGAGTTACGACTTAATCTATACAGTCTCGGAGGAGGGTCATTATAAGCTGACCATCAAGTTATTTGGAAAAGACATAAAAGGAAGCCCGTATCAAGTTAAAGCGTGTGTGGAAGACGGTAGTTCTTCGAGTGATCGTCCAATCAGTTCCAAGATTCCTAGGACGACGGGAGTGCGACAACGCGCGATCAAACGACCTCCAAGTTATCCGTCAAACACGTCACTGTGTAGAAAGAATCCCGTTGAAGATGACTTCTTAAGGAGAATAGGAAACAAAGGACGTGGGAAGGGAGAATTCACTAATCCGCAAGGAGTCTGTTTAACGCAAATCGGACACATCGTTGTAACCGACAGCAACAACCAATGTATTCAGGTGTTTTCTCCGGGAGGTGACCATAAGCTGAGCTTTGGAACAAAAGGAAGAAGTGCTGGCCAGATACAGAGACCAACAGGCGTCGCTGTCACCCAGTCCGGAAACTATATTGTCGCAGATTATGAGAATAAATGGGTTAGTGTGTTCAATTCCTCCGGCAAATTCCTGGGTCGTCTAGGGGTAGGAAAGCTTCTTGGTCCTAAAGGAGTGGCAGTCGATTACGATGGGCATGTTATAGTTGTCGATAACAAAGCTTGTAATATTCTAGTATTTCAAGAAAACGGAAAACTCTTGAGTAAATTTGGGTCGAGAGGAATGGGCAACACGAAGTTTGCCGGTCCTCACTACGTAGCTGTAAATAGCAAAAATCAGTTGGTGGTTTCCGATTTTCATAATCACTGTATTAAGGTATTTGACAGTGAAGGAAATTTCATCTCCAGCTTTGGATCCAGCGGCCAAGGTAATGGTCAGTTTAACGCCCCGACAGGTGTCGCTGTTGACAACCAAGACAACATTCTAGTTGCTGACTGGGGAAACAGTCGTATTCAGGTAACGTACAGTGAAACCTCTTTCCACTCCCCCCCCAAAAAAAAAATAATCTTTGTAAAGCTATTCATTAAATTTGAAACTAAGGTGTATCACATCCATAGTTGATTTATTATATGGAGTTGTAGGTTTTCTTTACTGTGATATACAGATACAATTGCAGGGTCTCGGGTAGACAATATTTTTACCTCCAAGTCGCGAGAAAAGTTATCACATTTATATTCTTACGTGTGGTTATCTAATAAACCCCTAACTTGATACATCAGAAAATCTATCTCGCAGGCCAATAAACCTGAAACTTACTGTAGACGTACACGATTACCATAAAATTATCAACTTTCCAAACAGAGAAATTCCTTGTTAAATAAAAGTATAGATAACAAATATGAGACATATCCAATGTGGGAAAGGTTATTACCAAGTAAATATGCTGTAATGATTGAAAAAAGAAAAGTATATCAAATGTGGTTTAGATTGCAATGTTGTTGTTTTTTTAATTAATATTTGTAGAAGTTACTTGTTCCGTTTCAGGTTTTCGACAGCAGCGGATCTTTTTTGTCTTTCGTTAACACCAATGGAAACCCGCTTTATGGACCACAAGGCTTAGCAACGACATCTGACGGTACTGTTGTCATTGCCGATTCTGGCAACCACTGCATTAAAGTTTATAAATATCTACAGTAAAAAAGGTAGTCGATCATATTACTTATAAGCAGAGATCAGTTTTCATTTAATTATTTAAATTCTAGGTTGCTGTGTGTCGTGTGTTTAACGTTACTACTTCGTGCTTTCATTTTTTTTTATTTTCAAGTGACTAAACGTTTCGTTAGTTTTTAAACTGCGTATTTCAGAAGCATACACAAAATTTAACAGTTTTGGAATTCTACAAAAGATAGAAAGAAAACATTATTTTGTTATATTTAGATAAGGCATAGAGTTGTTTTATAGTTTTGTAGACGTTTATGGCTAACGTATAGTTAATTTATTTTATCATTACCTCGTATAACTTGAGATTCGCTTTATTGCGCTGTTTATCGAACGTTGTTGCAGATAACAATCGTATAATTGGTTTGTTTTATTAATGTCTGCACCTAACAGTGACGTAGGAATCACTTCCCCCTCACTTTTTAATCTTTAAATTCAGGAAAATTACTCTCCAGAGTAACTGGAAGATGTATTCAATTTAATTCAAAACTCGAGAGCTTCCACAACTATAAGGCGAGCCCTGAACGTTGGCTGTAATGAGTGAGCACATTTTCTCGCTTCGTTCTGTAAAATAAGCCTTGGGGGCTCCCACTTTTAATTTCCTTGTTACGTATCTGTTTAAGTTTGTATATATTACCTCCATAAGTACAAGAGGTTTTTAACCGTGCAAATAAATATATTAACCACGTTTTATTGCCGCACGTGTTTACTCGAAACAACGTTGAACTGCTGTTTGGACATCTTAACATTACTGCACCCAGTCTGTCATGTCAAGGCGTTCGACACCTCGTAGCTAAACGTGTTCGCCCTTTCAGCCGCGGAGACATAATGTGATGATCAACCCTACTGTTCTAATTCCATCGAAAACTTTTCTTCGCGCTTTCAGATGACAGGTTTACTTACAAGACATGGTAGTGTAAACGTTGTTTGGTTTCAGCCCTATGTATCTCTTTTTGGCAACAAATATCCCAAGAGTTGGCGGAGATTGGTGTTGACTAGCTGTCTTTTCTTTACTCTATCACTTGTAAGTTAGGGACTACTCTGGTAGTTTTGCGTGAAATTCAAACCAATCTCTGCACTCCAACATGCGTTTGCTATATCTATGCTGAAGCCCTCTGGGGTGGACATAATAAACTCGAGTTTAAAACTTAGATTTGCCTAGAGTTATATTACAAAGGATTTGAGCATCAAGTCAGTGTTTATCTCCAAGATTAGGCACGACTCGTACGTAGTCTGTTCTGTGGTTACAAAATAGAATTAAATCGTGTTTGTAGATTATTCCTTTCCAATATTTTCTTATTCTTGTATAACACAACTAGTTCTGGTAAGAATAGTGTCAGTTTCTTTGATACACCAAAAGTCGTCGTGTTCTGGTTTGTTCCGCGCGGGCTATAATGGGTACTAAAATGTTAAGTCGAGAATAACTTTGCAAGGAACCTCAACTTTCTCAAGGAAGTTGTTTTGCATACAAATAACCCTTTTTTGTGAGCGTTATTAGAAAGTGGGTGAAAACCGTTTTGGATAGACTTTATCAAACTGCTAGATTTAAAGCAGTGTAACAGATTGTATCAAACCTTTTACTGTGTTTCGATTCTTCATGAACACACACTTTTATCATAAAGTATGTGACGTAGTAATAAAGAACTGATAGTCCGGTCCTAAGTGCTTGTATAATGACAATAGAACAATACCCTCGCAGTCTAAACTCACACTGACTGAAATGAATTAACTTCTTGGCTATTGTAATTTCATTGTATTTAAATCAACAATAAATTCAACTTTTCTGACATCTGAATTAATTACTGTTTTTATACAATGCCAACTTTGTAAACGAATTTCTCGAGGATTATCTCCAATAGCTGCCCCTAAGGCAGCTACTCAATATCACCCACCGCCAACTCTTGCGTCACTCTTTATCAAAGAATAGTAAAACTGACTATCACATAATAACGCATCCGTCGCTGAAAGGGCTTGTTTGTTCAGTGACGAGTTTCAATCGTTGATTCTGATTATTTTGTAATTATATCTATATTATTAATTAAGAATATGCCCTCCTCCCAATGGGTAGGTGGTAAGTCTGAAAGCTCACTATTAAAAGCTGGATTTTAATACTCGTGGTGGACACTGTGTAGTTTTCTGCTTACCAACAAACAAAAAGTAAAATTATATTATATCTTTGAACTTTAAATATGAAACGTTTTTATAAACATGAATATTAATTTATTTTAAATTTTAAAAACTTGTTCATTTCTTTCTGCATTTAATATCTTTTTACATTTTCCCTACAGGCTAGAAAATAAACAAAGTAGAAGAATCCAAGAAACTTTAGATAAATACTAGAGTTAAAATTAGTATTTTTGTAAATATAAACAACGTAAGTAACTTTATGTAACCACACTGTTACCAGAATATATGATAACTTTAAAATTGTCTAGGAAGTTTCCACCCTAATGTCAGATATTGTTAAATTTGCAATAGTAATATATATATATAATCTGTATATGTCTTCCTACAATTGTTTTTTCAAAATATATTTAAGCCGAATTTTTTTGTAACAAAAACAAAATTTCGTGTGAAATTGTTGTCGTCAGTTTAACTTTCCATAAAAACTATATTCATACCACGTTTTCCTTCAATACTGTTATAAATGAATTTAATTACACATGAATTGATTATCTTAATTACGAGAGCAATCAAATTCGAGTTCTCGTTGTGGAAAATAAATGTCTCTTACAGTCGCATTTAACTTTCATAAAGTTTAAAACTAATATGGAATAAATTTTATCTACTTATATTCGTATATATAACCAACATATATTTCATCCCTAAAGCGTAATTAATTTCTTTATATCAACTGATTATTCTGTCGTGATCTAAGATTACAACTGTAGGATTTAAAATGCATTTCATAGTGTTTCTGTCTAGTGGCAAACAAAATGGTTAGATAATAAATGTACTGTTCTTAATGTTAAATTTTATGTTGCAATTATGTAACCAACCGAATATATTGACCAATATTAATTAAAATGTATTAACATGAGCCGAATAACGTTTTATTATTGTGTAAGACAGTGTCTTCTGTTGGATCAGCGGTACGTTTACAAATTTGTATGATAAAATTCGGATTTTGATTCTCTGCGGGGTCACAGCAGATAGATCACAGTAGGTTTGATCTAAAACAAACAATTTATGGTATCGTATGAAAATAATTTTCTCTCAGATTTTTAAAGGTTACTATTATTAATTTTTAATCGAAAATTAGGTAACTATAAAAATTAAAACAGAAAAAACAACGTATGAATCAATTATTCATATTGCCTTTAAGTTGTTTTGTGTGTTTGTTTTGTTTTTTTTGCATTACGGGTGGTTTGTAAAATGAAAACATTTCAAACATATCTTTTAATTTCTATAAGCCACAACCAAGACGGCCTTTTGTGCAGCAGTAGAATCACTTTAAGTTTTTGTAACAGTAATTAGAACTGTTGGATTTTTAGCCTCGACATAACAGCTCACAGAAAAGCTCCGAGTTTGTTTGTTTTTTCAAGTACAACTTTTTAGCTCATAGCTCCGTCATCTCTTGAGCGATTTGAAATCTGATGAGAGTTTTGGATTCGGAATGTTAAATCTCTTTCAACTGATGAATTTGACCACATCCAAAATCTCCTAGATTAATTTACTCTAATCTTGCTTTAATGAATTTTAATTTGAGGGTGGGCTGGTAGAGATCCTGATGAGTAACAAGATTGAATTGGTATACGCGCTCTCCACAATATAGTGTCGTTGACGCACAAAAATAGTTAATAAAAAGTCGAAGAAAAAGGTCTCGTAGATTAATTTTCTCTAATTCTGCCTAAAAGAATTTCAAATGCCGCTGCTATTGAGGATTCTCACTGATTTAATGACTTTTTAGAAAACCGCGTTTAAAATGTGACTGACAAGTAGATGAAACCCATTCTTATACATATTAATAAACCGAAATCTAGGGAAATTAAGTCATATACTGTTAAAACTTCTCTAAGAATCGCTCTTTTTTCTTTAGCGCTAACAAGGGCTCAATATCACAAAAGAAGTGGTGAACTTTAACTTGAACCAAAGAGTGAGTCTTTTCCAATTATGGCAATTCATTGTTCGTGTGAACTGTACACTCAACCTAACAGGATGCGGTTTACCAAGTGGCTTGTTTTTGTATTGTACTTAATTCTTGTATTCCAACACTCGCATTTTGCCCATTACGTCCCAAGCAGGTGTCATAAAGCTTCTAAGAATAGGGGAATTTTAAAATGTATGCTATAAGCTATGGTGTCTCAATGATCTGTTTGTCTACGTTATAACTCGGCGAAAGTTTTGTTTCTTGTGATCTTAAATGCTACAGAATCCATGCGAATTTGCAGAGTTACCTGAACGAAGTGAAATCTAAACCAAAACTTATTCTCAAAGACAGACCACAGAGGTTTCGCTCATAATAAACTAAGTGAAACTCGTTTTTGGCTGTATTAGGATCTCGGGACTGGTTCATTACTATATAGGCTTGCCTGGACCATTTCTAGATACCCCAGCAGCTTCCTTGTGAACGTTAAAGCATATCAATCTGAAGTTTTTAAACTAACACAAATTGATAATAACAGGTTCAAGGAAATCATTTTATGGTGACAAGGCATATCGGTAAACATTATACTTTTTACAGAATACTCTAATAGACACATCTAGAAAAATACTTTTAACCTCCAGATGAAATACACCAAGTTCTCATTCTCTTTGTGAACCAACGGCGGTCCGTGAGTTCTCTTCAGGTCGTCCAAGGATAGGTTGCATAATTAAGAAAAAGCAGTATAATATATACATCAGTGTCAAGTTATACTAACACGCCAACTAATAGATAAATTTTAACCAAACTGGCGATTTAATCAATAATGAATAGCTCATACTGGAACAGTTGTGTCTAGGAACTATTATTAAGAAAATAATAATATAGCTAATTTTTCTTATGGGCAACACATACAGCATTATCTCTCAATACCTTGACCAAAACGCAAGGAAGAGAAAACTGCTTTTTAATGTGAACATAGATGCAAAAACTCCCTGATGCTCTTTAGCTCATTGCATCTCTTGCATATAATATTATGAACCACAGAATAGTGGTTCATAGTAGGGAGTTTAGTCATACGAGTGTCATAAGTTATGTGCATCCATATACCCATCCTCCACCCGATTATCTGTTTGTTCTTTCTTTTCAGCAGTAGCTCTCAAGCTAGAGATCTCGTTTATTTTTAACTAATGAAGTATTCATCCATTGTGTGGTTTTTTCCTAATTTTTCATGGCTATTAAATCAGCACAGTGTTCAGAATTTGGGCATTCAGTACATAGTTAGGTGATCGGGGCACTCGACTCGTAATCTGAGGGTCTCTGGTTCGAATCCCCGTCACACTAAACATGTTCGCCCTTTCAGCCTTGGGACGTTATAATATGATGGTCAATCTCACTACGCGTTGGTAAGAGTTGGCGGGTGAGTAGTGATGACTAGCTTCCTTTCCTCTAATCTTACACTGCTAAATTAGGGACAGCTAGCGAAGATAGCCCTCGTGTACTTTTGTGCGAACTTCAAAAACAACTAATAGTCCATAGTTCGGTATTCTTCAAACTTCAAGTTAGTACGTCTAATTTGATTTTTCTACTTGAAAGACCGTGTTACGCGAGCATCACAGGTTTACGTAGTTTAATCGCTTCCTAGGCCCTAATCTCAGTGTATTTTTAAGTTTTTCCAAAACTACATTGTTCTAATAAAGTTTATTAATTGCCCCACATATATGCCATTTAATGATTTAATTTTGCGTTTTATATAAGTTTCGAAAACGAAAACAGCGAAGAAAGAGGACTGGGATTAGGAATATAAAAACACTACTTTTAAGTAGTATTTTGCCTTTCTGGCAACCACATCAAAGAACAAGACAAGTCGCATTATTTAACCTGCCATTTCGGATAATAACTTCTACAGTCTTTCACTCTATCTATCGCTAAAAAACGCGCTTCGCCTTTTGGCACTATGGGTACTTTACCAGAATGATGGTCATACGAGCACAGTCCAAATGTTGGTGGCAAGTACTATCGACTAGCTGTCTTCTTTCTTGTCCAGAGGTTTCCAAACTGTGGTCTGGAGATTCGCGATAGTACTTAAGGTGGTTCGCAGAAATACATTACATTTGTGAAATTACAACTTATTATTATAGTAACGAATAAAATCAAATGCTAAGACATTATAAAACTGATGTAGTAATACATCAATAAATCCCACTTTAATAATTCTAATTAACATAAATTATGTAAATTCATTGTGCCCCTGGCATCGATTGTAAAAAACGACAGTTAATTTCCAATTAATAGCTATTACAATAGTTACTATTTGTGCCAGTAACGGTGAGTTCTAGCTTGATTGGAGGGTTTTTGACGTTTTGTAAGTTACCCATGAAATTATTGATTAGTGGCTTAAGTCTAGCCTAACGAAAAACCACAAGCGTATTGACAGGCCTAGTAACACAGGTGGTAGTCCTATTGCAGCAGGTTCAAGATTGTTTCAGCAAAGCAGTATAATCCTTCACATTAAAGTAAGTCGTAAGATTTTTAAAGAAATTTCTATATTTAAATGTCTTTTTCCTTGTTTATTTCTTAAAATTAGAATCAAGCTGAAGAGATGGTAAAATACGTATATTATACACCAGTTACACATTATAAAATTGTTTTTAGCATGAAGTAGTCTACCAATCCACCAATACTGTAAAAACTTTGAAAGGGGGCAGTTGCTAGTTGACTACGTGTAGGAACCCCTGCTCTAACCTAGGAGTTCAAAATTAGTAGCGACGTTGTATAGCTTTGTGAAAAGATTCTAAAACAACCATATGTGGTATATAAACAGGAAAATTTTCGAATTAAAACAAACAACAAAAGTCATGGCTTAACGTTTTAAAAGTGGAACTTTTATTTGCTTGGTAACTGCATTAAATAATAAATTTGTTAATTTAATTATAGTCTTTTTAGTTTCAAATACACTTCTTCAAGCATATACGTAAAAGTAAAACGAAAAAACAAAGTTGCTGGACCAGTATTTCACATGGAGGTTAATGGTCCTATTCTTGTTAGATCTACGCTAATTCTTAATGTGAGGATTACAGATGCAACTGGATTATTAGAATCTTTCCATCCGATTCCAGAAAACTCATCCTGATGTAGCAAACAGTTGTCCCAGCTGCATAACCAACTTAAAAAAATGGCGCAGAAAGGTATGTGGGTGTTGTACAGTTAGTATTGTATGCAGCTGTTCAGTTGAGAGTGCAAACTTTGATGACAAGGAAGAGGACTTCGAAAATTAAGATCTACTGGTCATTGATTAAAGATACGCCAGATGGCGTAACATTTAAATTTTCTCTTTTTTTTCTTTTTGAATTTCGCACAAAGCTACTCAGGGCTACCTGTGCTAGCCGTCCCTAATTTAGCAGTGCAAGTCTAGAGGGAAAGCAGCTAGTCATCACCACCCATCGCCAACTTTTGGGCTACTCTTACCAACCAATAGTGGGATTGACCATCACATTATAACGCCCCCACGGCTGAAAGGGCGAGCATGTTTGGCATGACGGGGATGCGAACCCTCATATTACGAGTCGCACGCCTTGACACGCTTGGCCAGGCCGGGCCAACATTTAAATTAGTATATGGAGTAGAAATCTGGTGGTAGTAAAAGGAAAAGAGGATGGAGAAACTTGAAAAATAAGGTAAAGGGGACATTGAAAATTAATAGAAATGCACCTTAATACATATTTGTAGCAACTGGAAACCGAAAGATTGATTATAAGCACGTATTATGAAAATAATAAAAGTGAAGGAACAAAGGATGGCGAATAAGATTTGACTCTGTTGTTGAATTGTAAATAAGTCGCAATGGAAATTCCATCTTACTATAATAGACATAGCGTACATGTTAACATCTATGTAAGTAATCATCTACTGAATGGTACTTCAAACAAGAACAAATTCACACTGCCAATATTCACACAATTATAAAAAATATGTACAACGGCAATTTCTCTACAATGGAACACAATTTCAAAAACTACTCTCCTCAGAGCAAAAACACAACTTTTAGTAGGATTGTAGTGATGGTTTGATATCTTTTAATACAGTATTTAAATGCGGTACTCAGAAACTGAAGTTCTTTTAAAAGATCAATTTATTCAATAAACAGAACAAACTTTTTATATTTTTATATATGATTTCTAGTTCTGTATACTAAATTACATTGATAGTGAGATACGTACGATTAAATAGCCCAACCGAACACTTTTCCAATGTAACACTTCCTTGAAACAAATTCCTTTTAAAATGTGCTCCCGTGTTTTAAATTTGTTTCAATGAGGTATGGATTGTACGATTACACCGATGGTTCTGTTAATATAATGAAGTAAGTATATATTATACTCGTATAGCAAATTAAATCAAAGTTAAGATTTATCCATATTTTGTTTCATAAAATAGATAAATTCTATACTTATTTTAACAATTGAAAATTTTCTCCCTTTCATCTTCACGTGTTCGACAGATCTTCCTCCCGATTTAGGGACTGGTGTTCGCTTGAAGCAGCTCGTTCATTAACTAGTTCTGGCCTGGCTAATCACTTTCGAATAGCCATTCTGCTAATCATGTTACCGGAGGCGTTTTACAATCAGTTACAAATGATTTTTGCGTAGTAGTTTCTTAATTATGGAAATTAAACTAGTCAAGTGATATACGTGATTCGATGTTTTGTTGTATAGCTGTCAATTTAAACCCGTAGTTTAATGTACGTGACTCAATGCTTTACTTCACTGTATTATCTAAGATTGTAAACTGATTTCGTATTAAAATTATACTTAAGTTTTTTTGTAATTTATTTGCTCTATTATTTTGTTACAAATAATGTAGATATGACATACTTAACACACCTTGGGTTTATTTAATTTATTTATATTAAATTTTAAAACATTGTAATTTTATATAAATCATTAGCTTCTTCAGAGAATTGATATAATTATAGAAAAGTGTATAATAAACTTTTAAATATTTTGTATTTAACAAAGTGATTATGAAAAGTGGCCAAACAGCTCATTTTGAATTTCACCCTAAGCTACACGAAAGTTTTTACTGCTCGTAATCCCTAATTTAGCAGTAAATATCGAGAGGGAATGCAGCCTGTCATCACTGCCAACTCTTAGGCTATTTCTTTTACTGACGAACAGTGGGACTGACTGTCACATTGAAATGGTAAGAATGTTTGTTAGGATAGGGATTTGAGCCTGTATCCCTTAAGTTGCACGTTGATCACTAACCACTTGACCATGTTGGGCCTTGGACACACTGACCATCTTGAGTACACGGAAGCGTCTATCTACCAAAAAGTTGAAGTAATCTGGCTAAATGTAAACTGTCATTCAAATGCCCATTTATAGTAGCATGATAGAATATACACAAACCATTCCCTAACTTATACTGAAAAAACAATTTAATTGTTTCACTTTGTAACGAGTGTACATAGTGACAGTCCATTGTATAGTCTGTGGAAATTTGTGAAGCCCAGGGTTTTTTTTTGTTGTTTTTTTATAGTAAATCAAAACAAAACAGGGTGTTACCGGTTAGTAAATTTAGTTAAGATTTTCACCTATTTCTAATTTTATTCTCATCTACTGATGTAAAGAAAATGATTGTTTACCTATATTGTAGTCTCAGATAAATCAACTTTTGTTAATGTGTTATAACATTCAATGTGCTCTTAACAACAGGTTTGTTAAGTCGGGAAGAAAATTATAGAAATAATGACAAGACAGAGAAGTTTCAAAATTTGAAAGCACCAGCTAATATTTTTTTTCTGTACAATTATAAATGAATTGTCATAGTCTCACATTTAAATTCATTTCTGAAAAATCCATCAGTAAATTGAAAGTTACATTTTTCAATGATTTGTTGTCATAGTATCATATTTCATTTCTTTATCACTAAAAAAAAAAATCTCTCATTGTCCTTCACATTTGGTTGAGAAAACTTATTGGTCAGAAAGACAAAGTGGTCAAGAAATCAAACTTTGAGTGTAAAATTTTATTTTAATATGAACATCTTTGTCCTCACAATTCTCCAAAATAAATTAAGTTCTTAGGAAACAAAGGTTATCAAGTCTGAAAAGGGGTTATAAAGGTTGTTTGTTTTTTAACATAAAATTAAAAGAAACTTTGTACAATAATAACGAAAAATAATAACTCTTGGAAATCCAACCACTATTACAGAGGAAGGAACTCTAGAAGAAAGACCAGATTGTTAAGCCACCACTTCAGAAAGTAGTTTGAATTTCTACTTATGTTCAAAATTTATTACAAACAAACAATAAAAACATGGTGTAGATATTTTATTTTTCTATACTAAAGTGAATAGTTGTTTTTTTATTCTAATTTACATTTTTGTTCAACCAAGTAACCTAATCGTTTACTTATCCCAGATATCTCCATACATGTTTTTAGAATCTCCTGGAAGGAAAACAAAAAACAGCAAATAAATGAATTCCTTGAATTTGTTCATCAGTGATAACTGGAACACACAAATAACAGAGCACTTGAATGTAAAATGCCTATTCTTGTATCTTATGAAACTGTTTTAAAAGCTTTTTTTTTTTTAATACAAAATTTGGATAAAACATGAATATTTGTTGTACAACTCCTGAATTTAATCACTTAATTATGTCATCATTCTAAATAAATATGCTAATCTTGAGCTTAAGATATTTTTTAAACAAAAACAGTTTAGTAACTAGTACCAAAACTGGCAGAATAATATGGTTTAACTTTCATTCTCAGAAATTTCAATATTATCTAATGCATACCACATAATACATGACCGAGTAACCTTGCTTGGAAATTGATTTTACTTCTGACTAATAATTATGTAATTTCTTTGCCATTGCAAGATTTAACTGTAATTCTTTAACAATACTTTTAACATCAAAAGTACAGTCAGCTTTTTTAGTCAAACTACAAACAATTTTGAAAGAACAAAATTGGAACATAAGATAACAGAATAAAACTTTTTTTTTCTATACCCGATAGATTGTTATTGTAATGCTTTCAGAATTAATTCTTCTAATTATAGTCATTCTACTCTAAATTTTAGTACAACCCTCATATGAAAATTCAATATAAAGCTATTCTTTGTAGAGAAAATATAATTTTCAGAAAATATGTTAGATGCAAGTTCAATATTCCAAAACCTTAACTCTAAAATGGTACCTGTGCATTACATCTGCATGCTTAAAATGGATAGGAAAAATAGAGTTCTCCATGACAGGCAATGGAGGTAATACAGGAAAACTGTGACCCCTATTGCAAATCTACAGGCACGAGATAAAAATTTTGCAAAGTTGGGGGTCTCACATCATATGGTAAAAATTTTTTTCCAGTATCATATAAGCAAAACTGCATTATAGTATGATTTCTTAAATTACTGGAAACTAAGCTTTTGAAACTTCGGAAAAATGAGATAGATCTGACATTATTTAAAAAACTAAGATGAAAGAGTTATTTTCTAAATATAACTTTTTCAGTAAAGCTAAAGGTTAGCACAAACCACTTTTCTACTTTTAAGATATATGTGAACAACAGAAATTAACTAATTCAAACAATAACTTTATAATGATACTTTTAGATAATTTCTCTTATGATCTATCAGAAATGATAAATTCATGACGACAAGAAAGCCACTTATAGTAAAAATGTATTCTCAAGACAGCTGGTATTTGCACTTCAATTAAAATAAAGTAGAGAACAACATTAACTTCTTAGGTCATCTTCAGGTTAAAGAGAAAAGTTTACCACTGACCATCACCAGGCACATCTTGTAGATAAGAAAGTAAATGGGTACAGGATTGTAGGGAGCAATGTAGTTAGATGTTAGGTTATTAATTAGTATAGACATAAGGAGGTTTTCTTATATTGGTTTAATTTGGTATGAGTTTCTTTGATTTTGCATTTGTTTATATTTGTTTCCCTACTTCATATCTAGGTTTTTTGCTTTGGTTATGTTTTGTTGTGTTTATTTGATCTGCACTGATAAAAAATGTGCAAAATTGTGTTTTTTTGCCTTCTTTGAATTGAGTTTCCATTTTTCTGCTTGTTTCTCCAATATAGAAGTCATGGCAGTTGTTGCATTGTATTTTATATATTATGTTTGTGTTGTGTTTGTCAGTAGTTTTTACACAGTATGGACTTTAATTTTGTACTTTTTTTTTTTTTAAATAAATTTGGTGCTCAGTGGAATGCTGTCACGTTTTTCCAAATATTGGTTGTTTTTTTTGCTGATGTCAGGAATGTATGGTATGCAGTAGTGTAAGCTTTTGTAGTATGTTGTATCATGGAATTTATTGTTGTTTGTTTGTTAAAATTGAACTAAAAACACGTGTGTTTATCAAAAAAAAAAAATGCCAATTAAGTTTCACTCACTTTTTATATAACACAAGTGGAAGAAACGAGCAGGGTTTGTATTTGCAAATCAATTTTTTTAGGAACACCATAGCCAGCTAAGTCACCAATACAATTTTGTAAATTATTTATGCATTGGATTTCTTGTGGGTCTATGAGCATGTTTGTTAGAATAAGCCAGTTTTGAATGACTTGAATCACAGACAAAGTCAGGTCCTACTTCACATGGAGTAAATTACTGAAGTAATGGAGATGGATGTTTGTTCTTAACATATATACATATATAATCAGATTTCATGAGACAGATTACACGATATATCTCCTGGCATACCTCTATTCATGAAGCTTCTCTATCCACTCAGATCATCAGTTACCGAGTGTAGTATTTTTTTTTTTTAAATCACAAATTAAGTCAATTGTTATGAGATTTCTACTTAAAAACAGACTAGAATTCTCTGGCACAAGACTGTAGTATAACCAACAAATATTTAGTGTGACCTTTGATACCGAACCTTGGTATACCAACAAAGCTTTGATTTAAATGGGTTAAGCTTACCTAAGCTATGTGCAGGAATTTCTCCATATTCAGATTTCTTATCAGTAGAGTCTTGCTGTTTATAGGCATATCGATATGAGCCCTGCGAGTATGTTGATTGGAGACTCTGAAACCTTGAATCATATTCTTCTCTGTTTCTTCTCCGCAAGTCATCGTAAGACATAAAACTTTTGGGAGCCAATGAGACTTCTTCTTCAGATGGTGTTATTGTCCCTAATGAATGCAGATATTTAAATTTTCATTATTCTTTAAAGCTGAAATTTTTTAAGTTCCTTTTAAAATATATTGAAAAACAACATTCTCAATAATAACTAAAAATGTTGCATTCTATAAAACAGAGCAAGTTAAATGGGTGTTGCTACTTATGCAGCTTCATATTTTTCTTAGTAACATTACAACTGTAACTGAACTCCAACTTCACTCATCTATTCTTGTGATTTATAGAATGTTTACTGTGAATAAAACAACTGCTATAATTCAACATCAGTTTTTTCTTCTTGTTTTACTGCTACTACTGGTATTATAACTGATACAAACAGAGATTTCACAGATAAAGCTGGAATCAAAACGACCTTAAATTCATAATTTTAAAAATTGTTATAGATCATTTAAGAAAATACATTGATACTTCTCTGTAATGTTGCACTGAATTTAACTTTTTTTTATGAAATGCAAAAGGATAAAATATTTAGTTAAATCGCTACTTTTGTGTTCAAAATACAATTATTAGAGATCACAGTATGAAAAAGTATTAAAACAATATTTGACAATAAAGTCAGTGAGAACAAACTTTACAATATTCTGTGCACTGTGGTTTACATTTCAAAGAAAAACCTTTCTTCAGTGATCTATAATCAGTTTTTTTTTTGTGGTTGACTTACTAATAGTGGAGTAATTTTACAAAGATCTTAAGATTATATAGGCTTAATTTGTAGTGGTTCCATTTGCTAGTGATCACCCTATAATTTCTTTATCCAATAACCTTAATATTCTTGGAAGTACATGAACCTGATTATGTGAACCTGAAAGCTGTAAACATGCAGTCACAGAGTACTCTTGTTGCCACGATACTTGCGTGTATACTTAGGCCTACTGACTGATACTTACAAACTATCGCTTAGATCGAAAAACTTAGAAGCACGCCTATATTAAAGATGTACATTTTGGCTACTGAAAAAGCCTACATCCAGGCCTAATCATGTAATTCGATTGGTAAGAACACAAGAATCACAAGAACAAACACACAATTTGTAGGCCTGTGATGCAATAAAACAATTCAACAGACTAAACTGTAGGGGGGGGGATGATTGTATGCACCATACCCCCACCTAAAATGAAGGGGGAGATGTATACCATTCATCTCCCCCCCCATGATCTATGCCCCTGCAGAAATCACACTGACTCATACCAAAACCATTCATGTGACAATGTCACACCATCTTGTATTTATTTATGACATTTCTCACAACTTAAAAAAAAAAAAAATCTACTTATTTACTTATTTATTGCTAGGTGTTGCATTTCTCTTTAAATTTGTAAATTAATTAAATGTACAGCATATTAACTCTTTCCAACCCAGTTATCTCATGTTTGTAAACTTTGTATAAATTTGTTGTTAATGGTTTAGCTACAAGAATCAAAACAATGGATTTGTTAAGTTGGTGTCAAAAACTGTCAAATTTAACACTCTGTATGTTACTTTGTTTACACAATTCATGTTTATGAAGCTAATAACATCATAGATACATTATATGAAAGATATAATTATTTTCTTACTCACAAATGATTTACCATAGAGCTCACTTCCTTATGTAGATTTGCAAGGTTATAAAAATTTCTCCAATCAGCACTGGATTCGTATCTTGTAAGCTATCAAATATTTGTAAACCATGGATAGGTATTAAATTACTTTGTGTTTATTTCAATGATTTAATTGCTTTGGCAGTTAATATTTTGTCTACAAGAACTCGCACAATTCCAACTTGAAACAAAAGAAAAGTAAAAACCATTAACAGTGTGCACTTTTTAAACAGGATTGATTGATTGATTTAGTGTTTTATGGCACAAAGCAGCGAGGCTATCTGCACCAGACATTCGGTAAAAATGTAAAAAATATACAAATAAATGTAGTAATAGACATAAATGGAAATGAAGGTAAAACAAAAAAGTATAAAACCAATGTTGACACCTAGTCTACAATGTTAAGATAGAAGGTAGAGTATAAGAAGTTGTAAGGTATTTACTCTAGCAAAAAGGTAATGATCATAACCCGCAAGGAAGACTAACAGGTATTTAAACAGGACAGAGGGAAGTTTTATGCTTTAGATAGACAAAGAGAAACATCTGTTTATATTAGTTTTTATGCTTTAGACATATGTTCCTTGCTCCCACTTTCAACATATTTTATCAGACTTATTATGGTAGACATATGAAAAGTGGCTCTCTGATCAAAAGTTACAGGGGTCCATGTCTAGCTTGCAACATATATCTGTTGTTGTTTAAGATTCATAATGTAGGTAAATTAATGTCAAATTATGCATGGACATTTCTCTACATTAACATCCTTTTATTTGTGTGCTTTCAGCTCTCTTAACAATGCCTTCATCAGTAACAATGTAATGTGCAATTAAAATTTGTTAAACTGTTGCCAAATGCAACCTGCAGGAAGAGGGCCTATAGTTCAAAAGTAAAAGCATTTTAATGTTGTAAAATGTATGTGTATAATTCTACATAAGAAATGGCTATGCTAAGTAATGGTTTTTATTGTATTATAAATTGTAAGTTCATAAAAGGAATACAATTTACATTTCAAACTAATTATCATTACATCTGTTTGAAGTGTTGTTAATTTTCATCAATCAAGGTTCAGGGGTAGCCAACAATGGTAAGGGTTAAAGTCATGGATAAAATGTGAAACTAGATCACTTTCTCGAATAAATACTTAAACTACTGTGGTTTTATTTTATAGAGAAAACATATTAAAGTGATAGGAGTAAGGGATTGGTTCATTTTGAATTTTGCACAAAGCTAAACAACGGATATCTGCACTAGCCATCCCTAATTTAGCAGTTACCACTGACTACTTATTTAGTAATAGTGGGATTGACCATCACATTATAACACTCCCACAGCTTAAAGGGCATGCATGTTTGGTGGGACAAGGATTTGAACCCAAGATCCATAGACTGCTAGTCAAATGCCCTAAACATGCCAGGCCCAGGAGCAATAATGTGATCTAATGAAAAATTTCAGTCACTGCTTAGAATTACTCACGATCTATGCTTGGCCGCTGAGTATCATCCAGGCCTTTATGCTGTACATTACGATCCATGTCCAAGTCTAGAGAACTGGATATCTGACTTGACTCTGACATCTCAGTGACAGAACTAAGTTGGTCACTTTTTGGACCAAATTCATTACCCCCACCAAGGAGTGGCTCCTGGGGAAACCTGCAAAGGAAGTAAGAAACAGTCATATGTATGAATGTAGAGATGTTGTCAAGACTGAATGGGTGAAACCAAGTTTTCTTATGTAAAAAATATATACTGATTTCAATCTTCCTCTCAACAGGCTTGATGTCTGCTTTGTTCACAGTTTTGCTAAATCTCTGTTTGAAATAGACTAGTACAACATTTAACATAAATGTTAACTTATTATTAGATGTTAATTTTCATATTCCTTCCTATTCCTTGTTTATCATTTCCCAATAAGAACACCACATGCTTGGAAGTAGCAATGAGAGGAGTCCTCCACTAGAGGGCAACTTGTAAAACTTAAGCAACCAGAATGAAATTACAGTTTAAATCATGCAAATTAATTCTATATGTTAATTCATGGTAATAGCATCAACCATGTGAAATAAAGACTATAATTCTGTTAAAAATGTTATTGAAAATATTGGTATTAAAGTGTGTGTGTGTGTGTGAACCAGCTAATTTACAATCAAATGTATTTTCATCATATTGCTTTAAACAAAATTCAAATCTGATATTCAAACTTACATTTCTACAAGGCCACCTTTCTTTTTACGTAATATTTCTCCAATTTGACTATTAGGGAGATGCATCAGCTTTTCTTCACAATGGGACTGGTAAGATATTTTTCCCACTATCCAGCCAGCAAAACCAGCACCTGAACATGTATAAGAACCTTATAAACCTCTCCAAAACATAAATCCAGGCTATTCTAGTCATCAAAGTTTGTTGAAATGAAGAAATCGATAGTATCAAAACAACATGGCTACCAATTTTACTGGGGTGTCAATTTTGAAAAGAATCCAATAAAACACATTCAAAAACAACAATTTTGAGTGAACAACTTACAAACTGGTATGATGGGATGGTACATATAACATTTTGACAAAAAGATTCAATTGTTTGTGTCTACCATAATGGCTGCAGAAGAAAAACAAAACTTGAAGATGTTTAATGTAAAGCCATTATACTAAAGATGTACTTCCCTATCATCCAATGACTAAACTGGCAGCTATATTTATAGGAAATACAAAACATTACAATAATCTTATATATTTTAACAAGAGAGAATCCTCAACAGCCATGGCACTTAAGCTTCTCTTGGACAGAATTAGAGTGAACTCATCTAAAAGAACTTTTTCACCAACTATATTTTTGTGCACCAGCGATACAAAGTGAGGGGCACATGTACACCCCATTAACTTAAATTATTCATCAGAATTAGAGTAATTTAACCCATGAGACCTTAGATGTTGTCAAATGCACTTCTAAGTCCAAAACTGTAATTAGAGCTCAAAATTGATCAAGAGATGACAGAGCTGTGGGCTAAGTTTATGCTTAACAAAACAACTCGGAGCTGTTGTTGGAGCCAATATGCTGTGGCTAAAGAATACATTTTTTAGAGGAAGTAATCAAATAAAAATAGCACTTTCATCTTATTTTACAGAATTCAAAGACATTCACAAGATAAACAGTAAAGTGATGACTTGCAAGAAACTAAAGATTGCCAGATATTAAGGAAACCAAGAGCAGTAAAATGGAAATGAAAAAATTGCAGAGAAACAAAAAACAAGCAGCTAAATATACGTCTAAACTAACATACTTTATGGAATACCAGTTCTAAGAAACCTAGATTATACTTGAAGAAATTAATTTTTTGGTGCAATAATTTTGCTTGACTGAATGAACTCAACTGTTCTTTTAAAAGTGACAAAAACTGGAATAATTAAATCCAATTGTAGTTGAAAAGCACTACAGAGAATATCTTTAAGAATCTTACTTCCTGGTGTTCCAGTTTTTACACAGCAAGCAAAGTACTTCTTTGGTTAACACTTATGTATCAAAGCAATCCAGAGAATGTTAGAGACAAATATAAAGAAATTAGACTTTTGGAGAAAATCACCTTTTAACAACTATGGTAGTGATGTATTTATTCTATGGTATTTCAAGCAAATTCTATTTTTCAATAAAAAAACAGCAAAGCTTTTGCTAGAAACATGGACAAGTAAATGCATTATTACTGTAGTTTTTAAAAAGTTGATTTTCTCTAAAAGTCTAATTTATTTATTTTATCTTAGTCTTATTTAAAATTTAAAAAAATAACCTTAAAAAAGATTTACCTGTGGTCAAAAGCAGCTAACACTTCAACAATTATAGCATTGGCCAAGAGAAAATAAATGAAAAATTTTAAAGTTGAGCATGAATTATTTTCACTTACAATAATAAACAAAATTGTTTGAAATTGATGATAATATAAAAATCTGACAATTACTAGGAACAACTAAAACAAGGCGACAACCTTTGGTCATACACTTTATCACTCAGTAGAAAACAAAAATCTGCCTTCTGCATTTATGCATATTGGCATTTTAAATTAATTACTACAGTGGTTACTATTGGATAGGTCAAGTTCACAAAGGAAAAAGTACCAAAACCAAGTACTACATTTTAAAAGGGTTATCAAATTTTCATGTATAAACTTTATTTTCTTTTTATGCTGTACAAACTTAAGAGAAAATACATTATTCCTCAAAATAAATCTTAAGGCTATAGCACTGGAAGAGTCACACACAAAATGCTTTTACTGTTTAAGAAAAGATTATATTTCAATTAAGGTCTTACATTCTATTCATATCAAAACATTTTGTCTGACCAATAGGAGCTCTGTATTAAGCCCTCATAAGAAATCTGAAATGTAGTAAACTTTAAGTAGCAAAATAATTTGTCTGAACAATAAGAGCTCTGTATTGAAATCTTATACACAATAAATATACAATATAGTAAAACTTCAAGGTCAAGCAGCAGTGCAGGTACTACAGAAACAGACATCTAAATAAACTAACGGTAAACATGTATATCACTGAGCAAATACTTCAAAATACTGGTTATGTTATTTTACAAAATGTAAAAAGAACTTAAGTGATAATAACTTACCAACAAGTTTTAAGGTAGAACTCCATCTGGGACTGGACTGAAGGAAACCTAGCAATGTTCAAAGAATAGAGTAATACCTTTTCACAAAACTTTAAAATGTTCAGCAGATAATCATTCAAGAAACTTCAAGCCAAAACTTTGAAACACACAGTTAATCTAAACAAACAAATAATAATAATTTATGATTTATCACATTGTTATATTTAATAGGAGTAACAAGTTATTTAACATTTTATGGTACTCACCTTTTTTAATTCCATACTGAACTAGTAGCATAGCAGAAGCAGCCAAAGGTAAACCTTTAAAAATATCCAAAAGATAAAACATGACCACTAGAACATACAGAACTAAATTTACAAGACATTATTATATTTTTCACTATTATATTTTAGCTCAGGGGTTGGCAACACTTCAATAAAAAAAAGAGCCATTTTTTTGTTTTTAACCAAGATCAAAACTTTTGGGAGTCAAAATGTGCTCTAACTAACAGTTCAACCTAAAAAGAATTCCCAGGTGGGAAAGAAAGCAGTAAGTATTCAAACTTACAATGCTAAAAATCAAGGGTTTAATATCCCTCAGTGGACATGGCAAAAAGCCCAAGATCCTCTTAAAGCTCGTTAAAGAGTCTGAAAAGGCTCACAAGCCACATATTGCTGTGAGGCTTATACCCAGACTTATACAAAGCCATCAACCTTCAATTATGAATAGTTTACTATCAGTAAAAGATTTTATTTAACATCTATGAATCTAATTGACAAAATAAGAAAAAAAATATTTAAAATGGAATAAAATGTTTTAAAAAACTTTTTCAGAAAATTAAAATGCACATCTCATACTTCAATACTACCAACAAAACTACAGAAATTTATAGTCTTTACTACAGTTTTAGCCAGCAACCTCTCCACCAATCTTTTATATAAGTAGTTGTCTATCGGGACAGGATAAACTTGATAAAATGGATACAAATATGAAATGAATTTCAATACATCCAAAATATTTTTATCTACAGCATAGAAAATGGGAAAAACTTTCTATAGCCTTCAACTGAGTATAATTTATTTTGCAAGTACTTTCATGAATGAAAAGAATGTCTGAAGAAATTATAAAAAAATAAAGTTCCTTATCACAATGTCTCAAAATACATCTCAAACCATTAAAATAATAACTTTGATGTTAATATTACAATATTAGCACTTCACTTCTTCAAAAGCCTTATAGGCAGTTTTAAAAATCTGTTCTATGAACTATTTAACAACCTTCAGAACACACTACTCTAGAAACTTCAAATCAGTCATCTTCAACACAGAATAAGTCTATATAAAACTGCACTAACTATAAATGCTGAAATAAGATACAAGTACACTATAATAACCAGGATAAAATCTTAGAAACTGTAAAAAAAAAAACATATATAAAACTTAAAAAAATAAACTGTCTTCTTTGTGTTCTTACATTTTATATTTTTAAGCAAACCCACTGGTCAGCATTAAGGATGCAAAACCATGAACTACATATACGTCTAGAAAATGTTAAAGTAATAAGAACATTAGCATATTAAAGCTCTTTCATGACCATGACTACATAGGAACATACTATACACCGTGTTGTATTATCCAATATACTCACAATCATTTCATCAAAAACTTGCTGGAGTTTATCTATAAAAGGGGAGTTAGTCAGTAAAATAGAACTGCAGTTTTTGAAGCCTAATAAATACATTGTTTATAATACATACTAAAATGTTAATTGATTTAGTATTGCACTTTCTATAATGAAATAATACCTGCTCTTAACAATGTAAGACCTAACTATACTATCAAGTTCCATGTTAACTAATCATGTTATGTGCTTTTAGTAAAGCATGATTTATACTAGTTTACAGTGTGTTATAATAACAATAGTACCAACCACAATAACAGCAAAATCTAAACTTAATAGTAAACACAGAAGTTCATTAGTACAAGGAAATACTTACACCGGTAATAGAAGCTTTCTCTGTTACATTCCCTCAGAACACGTAGCTCTTCGGGCGTAAAGCGATACTTCTATCAAAAAAAAAAAAAAAAGAGTCAAACAAGTTGATCTCTATTCTATATTTGAAACAATTTTATATTTGTTTGCTCAATGTTATCCATGGAAAAAAAAATTAAACCTTACAATGAACCTTAATCAGTAGATAACATACTCATCATGAAACAACCACTTAGGAAACTAGCTGGCTGGAGGTGGATGGCTCTGTTTTGTTTTCATTTCTAATCAAAGTATACATTCAATGCTGTCACTACCGAGCTTCTAGAATGGATTTCAGAAGTCAAATATGGAGAAAGTGAAAACTGAGAGGTACAACTAATTATATTATTTTGATTTAAAATACAGAAAGAATTTAAATTTATTTTTTTCTACAGAATGCTTTCATATTTGTTTTCTATACCTATAACTTTTTAGCTGAAATAAAGAAACTAGTAATACTAATAGAATTTAATGATAGTCCTTACTCATTATTACTTGTACCGTTGCTATTTGTATTAGCAGTACTACTAGTGAGTAAAAGTAGTACTAATATTAATATTACCACTTGTAATCAAATTCATTTTCTCCTAAGATAATTCATTTTATATTAAAACAATGAAAAACTTAAACCTGTGGAAGAGATAAGGGTTGCTGGTCATACTGGTTTGGAGACGAATAGTCCACATGAGAAACAGAACCATCAATTCCTCTAACACCCCTTCCAGTATCCACCATTTTGCTTCTCTGATATTTCAAGTGCCCTCTTAAATAAATAGAATACAGTTACTTTCGAATATAAAAATAAATTCAATGACAAAAATTAACATTGCACATTTAATTAACTTTGTAGTGTTGACTTAATACCGTATTTTCCGCCTAATAAGCCGAATTTCTGGCCCTAAATTTTGGACCTGATTTTTGGGAGTCGGCTTATTGGCCGATCACTCCTTTCAGAAATTTCTTCTTCTTAGGAAATGTTTTTCTTTTGAAAATTACCATAGGCGGTAATTGAAAACGTTGTTTCTGGAATTTCATTGGTTACCTAATTACAGTGAGTGGAGCCAATAACGAATGACATATTGATTCCATCTCTGTTTCAATACGACACGTTCTGCTTTACTACAGAACGCCAATGATCACACACAACATGCATGCTGACGCTGAAACGAGACTAAGAAATCATTTTGAAGAAACTTGTCACTTCTTAAAAATGGCTTCGGCTTATTGGGCGGTAATAAGCAAAAAACCTCATTTTAAGAGCTGAAAATTGGCCTCGGCTTATTCGGCGATTCGGCTTATTAACCGGAAAATACGGTATATGGATATAAAACTAACCTAAATATTGTGAGATACTACTGGGCAAGTTTGTTGTTATTCTAATTGATGAAACAGTGTATTCTAATCCTTCAAAGGCCCGGCATGGCCAGGTGGTTAAGGCGCTCGATTCGTAATCTGAGGGACACGGGTTCGAATCCCCGTGGCACCAAACATGCTCGCCCTTTCAGCCGCAAGGTCGTTATAACGTTACGGTCAAACCTACTATTCGTTGGTAAAGAGTAGCTCAAGAGTTGGTGGTGGGTGGTTATGACTAGTTTCGCATTGCAAAATTAGAGACGGCCAGCACAGATAGCCCTCGTGTAGTTTTGTGCGAAATTCAAAACAAAATAAACGAAAGAGTCCTCTATTCCTTGTTGCTACAGAGTAAATATATTTTTCATGAGTCTGGATCACTATTAATGAAAGTGTCAATGATAATATTTCACAATTTACATACATTACTTTATACAATGGTATAAGCTGTATTATAAATATTTGAATCGGGTTTTGCCTGCTAGTGGGAGATTACTACCTCGGTGGTATAGGTTGAAACTACGAAATATTGAATAAACACTACGAAGTGAGGGAGTTAATACGTATTTCATCATTTAATGTGTAAAGGATAAATTATGTAGGTTATTGTGAGTTAGAGAGTGATTATTGTGTCTATATATGTATGTGCTGTATTTACCCATGATACAGTTACTCAGTGAATGACAGAATATGCAAGCAAGTTTGTTGTGAATGTTAGATAGGGAAAGTCTAAAAATAAAAATGAATAAAAGATAAACTAACAAGCTTGTTCAACGACAGGATACATTATGCCAGTTTATGCATCATTTAACAATAAAAGGAAGTAAGTGAAAATTTATTAACATGTGTATTGTTCAGGGATTCTTCGTTGTCAGTGGTAAGTTGACCATCAATTTAACGGTTAAAATACAGTTTGATTCTCGGCGAGTAATACAGCAGATTGTTCAGTATGGCTTTATGTTGAAACTAACAAATAATGATCAAGGTGTTGAGATTAATTTCTTAATTTTTGTTCTAACATTTTGTTTCAAAAATGTCGATTATACTTCTTTCACTACTTACACTACTGTGCAGTAACGAACGAGTTTGTACGTTAATAGAAGGTTTCACTAACTAAAAGTTTTATTGATTGGAGAAATTCGTGCGTATTATCTCAGTTTAAGGAACTTGTTTAATATTTCAATAAGCTGTTCCATAATTGCTTTAAATGTTTAAATCTCTTAAATAAATGTATATTTTATTTAAAATACCTCTTTATCTCATGATTGATATTTTAATTAATGTAAAAAATTTGTATAATTCCTCAGCTTTACCTCTATTACATACATACTTGTGCATCTAGTATCTACAAATAACTTCCTGATTGTTTATTCATTAACAGAAAGTGGAATAACTAGTACCTCTTTCTCAAGAAAAATACCTAAAATATTATAACTGTTATCTCAGTAGAGTGAAGTGCATGTGTTAGTGAAACATTGTTTTCCGGTGCATTTATGTTCTTAGAATGTTTTTCTAAAATTTAAATAATAAAATTGATAGCTTAGTTACTTGAACAATTTCATATTGTATAAACCAAACATACAGATTCTTTAAAATGATAATGTTAACAATAAAGATGTAAAGAAGTTTATTTATTCTCTTTGATAAATTACTCATACATTGTTATGAGATAGGTTTGTTTTTCCTTACTTGGTAATAACTAAAGGGATGCACTGAAAGGATATATGCTGAGATAAGTTCTTCATTATTTTGTTTCAGAGAAAGGGATGTCTGTGCTCATATTCATTCTTCATTTTAGGGTTTCACAGAAAAGCATGTACCAGAAGGTTTTCTTCTGAGGTTTGTTCTTTATTATGCTAGGTTTATAAGAAAAACATGCACAAGAAGATTTTTTGCTGAGGTCTATTTCACTACTTTATTTAAAAAGAAAAGATGTAACCTGAGGTCTTCTGCTGAGTTCTATTCTTCATATTTGGGTTGAAAGGGATCCACTAAAACGTCTGCTACTGATGTCCATTACAGACCACTTGGTTATGAAGAAAGTATGCACCAGAAGGTTTCATGTTGAGATCCATTCTTTATTTGTTTCAAGAAAAAATAGACCACAAGGTTTTATTAGTGGGTTCAAAGCTCTCACGTAGAAAATCTTCCATTTCTATTGAAAGCTTTACTTCAGCCTAAACTCAGGGTTGAGCATTTGGTAATCAGATGGATGAGTACCTAAATGGGCACTTCAATCATGTAAGAGAATCCTCCCTTAGCCATGTCCCAACCTCTCCTAAACTTAGTATATCTACCATGGTATCATACCATTTTCTTGTAACATTTTTGTAGCCATGCATTGTAATTTTCTAACTAAAGTGTGACATTTCTTCCCCAGTGTTATTTGTCTAGAAACTCCAAAGTCAATAACTTTCATATTTTCATTCATTACCAGTACATTTTTCTTTCTGATAATGCAATGGAAAAATGCAACAGACTTAAGAATCTCTAATCAGACAAGTATTTACCCTTCTCTTGACACAAAACTGATATGTAATGTCTGTCAGTGCATTGTCTTCTAGAAGCTATATTACTTCTCACAATTCTCCAAACTTGACCATGGGTTTATGGTTCTGCCAGGACCTCAGCACTGAAAATGCTGGATCCTATCCACCATCAGGGGCTTCGACTTTGCACTGGGGCCTTTTGTACTTCTCCAGTCCAAAGTTTGTACGTGGAGACCCATGAACCCCCTCTGTATATTCACAGTTTGCAACTGTCTCTTATGTATGCTTCCTAACTTTGCTCTTTATCACAGCATCCTACTTGGGGTTGCGTTTTCCATCCTCAGTGGGCCACACTTTTCTATAATAGAAAATCTGCCATTGCTCCTTTTAGCCTTTCGTATTTGGGCACAATCAGAAAAATTGGATATATCTTTGAATAGCGTAGCAGTGTCAACAGTTTGGCCTCTTCTACCATGGTTAATTACTATCCCCAACTGTGACCTATCTTTGGGTCATCTGAGAATGGCTGGTACTCCTTATTGGAAATATTGCTCTTTATTTGCTGAACATCTTTCAAACAATCCATCTGTTTCCACATATACAGATGGTTCAAAATCAGGTGACTATAGGTTCTGCCATGGTTTGTTACAATTTGGTTGTAGCACACAGAATCCCATCTACAGTATCTGTGTTCACTGCCAAATTGTATGCCATTTCTCTTGCCCTGAATCATATTGAAACTTTGCAATATATGAACTGTACGATCTATACTGATTCACTCAGCTGTCTATTAGCCCAGACATCATTCCATGTTAGTTACCATCCTGTTCTTATCAATATCCAAAACAAACTGGTCCATCTCTCTCTATCATTTATTTCTGTCCAGTTTTTTTGGATACCAGGTCATGTTGGTGTTTGTAGGAATGAGCTAGCTCACAGAGCGGCAAAGTTTACCTGCTCTGGCTCTATCGCCACTGTCCCTGTTCCATACATGGATTACAGTCCAGTTATCAAAACCCGACTATACAGCAGTTGGCAGTTGACCTGAAGTGAGCAACGAAATAATAAGTTTTTTTTCAAATCAAGGCTTTTTTAGCTCTTTGGCCATTTTGTTTCTGTAAAGACCGAATGGAGGAAGTTGTTTTGGCTAGGCTACGCATTGGTCACAGTTTTTTAACTCACCACTTCCTTTCATCTGGTACTGATGCACTAATGTGTGGTCTGTGGCACTCAGGTTACAATCGTATATATTTTATTATCATGCCATCGTTACAACCAAGTACGATGACACAATTTTAAACATATTTTTAAGGTAGGTTTGCCCTTGACATTAGCCGATGTCATAGGTGATACTGGCCGCCTCACTCATGTTTTTATATGTTTTTTAAGAGCCATTGGTGTTTTTAACGTAATTTAAGGTTTTTACTGGACCATACACTGTTTAGCATGATTTCTTTCACACATTTTAATTTTATTTTGACCTGAACCCAGGACTGGAAAGGTCAATTTCAGGTGACTCACAGCAAGTTAGAACTTAATGCTTTAGTCTTCCTGGCAGGTCTTAATTTTACATTTTTATGTATTTTTACTTTCATTTCCATATACAGTTATAGTATACTACATCTTGCTTGGCACAGATAGCTTAGTAGTTATGTGCCAATAAACAAGAAATACCTACCCACCTGCCTGAGTCTCTGGTTTGTCCAGAAAATTAATCTATTAGGATTGATTCACAGCTCTTAAGATTGAAAGGGAATACATGCATATCAGATTTCACAATTCAAAGAAATTTTGACTCTCTCTTTTAACAGTTTTTTACTCAAAATTAACTAAGAGTTGGTATATTATAATTTTGAAAAATATATTTAGTGTAATTTGCAAAGAAAAGTTTAAAAAAATATTTGAACTTTGTCTTGATCTCTGTGCATTTCCAGTTCCCTGAAGATAAAGTCCTTACAGTGTTTTAGAATTCCTCTGCCCATCACAGAGACCCTGAAACATTGATATTACTTTACTCCAAATAACTACTTCTAGAATTATTTCTTGAGAAGCTTTTATGATGTCACAGCAAATGGGTTGTATGGACAGTAATTCATGAATTTTAGCCTCCAAACAAGATACAACAAGTGGCTTAACCTGATTAGACAAAGTATTCTTGCATGTCCACATCACCACACAGAAAGCCCTCACTATTTATAGGTATTTCACACTTCTTGTGGCGACATGACTGCTTCAGTAAGTAAAGCTAAGTAACAGATATAAATAATTGATAAAAGTAAAACAAGTTGTACCAAAACTATAATATGAGATCGATTTTCTGATTAATATTTATGAAATCCAGTTTTTATCTCTCTCGTGTTTTTCACCAGTTTTTTTTTATGTAATAGCTTATAATAATGTCCTGTATAAATGTGAATAGGATAGACATAGGGCTGTTGTATGTATAGGCTTTACCAGTGTTGGAACTGTCTTTGACTTGTATACAGTATTTTTGTACATACAATCCAACTTTCTGTTTGGTTTCCCAGTAACTATAAACAACTTGTAAAAGCTAAGATACTGAACAAACCATCAATATCTTATTTATCTCTAACATTATTGAAGTGATTTTGATTAAGTTTGAGATAAACTTAAGTTTCTATGAGTTGGTATAAGATAAGTGCATCGTCTAAATTTTCTCACGTGTAAAGTAATAGAATTACATTCAATGGATCTCTATAATGTAAAAGTTGCACTTATTTTGGTTGTTTTTTCATAATTTTGAAATAAAATAATGGAAGTTTGAATGTACGATTTTCTTTTTCTAGTTATTGGTCCATGTGAAAAGAACAGTAAGAAACACGATACCCAGATTAATATACAGTCTTTACTAGATACGTAATGTTCTCATTTGTGAGATTTGTATCATGGACGTGGTAAGTTATAGCAGCTATACAAAATTTCAGGTATCCTTAACTAATCAACTTATGTTTTAGTAAGGGAAAAACTAAACTGCTTAATATGTCATTTACCTTCCAGCATACCACTATATTAACAATTGTAACATATTTTACTATTTTACAGTATAAAGAACTTCATTGTTACCTTTGTAAACAAATAAAATAGGGGAACCCTTGATTTTCCCAAAATACATAACGTGGTCAGAGGGATGAAATAATGTATCACATGCATATACAATTTATATACATATATGTATATGTCATTGGCATTGTTCATTTATTCTCCTTGTACAGGTATAGTCAAATAACTTCTCAAACAACTTTTTATAACAATAAGATATTTATATTTCATTACCATACAGAGTTAAGATATTCCTAGAATAAAGTTTATCGTGCATAAACATTCTGCTAAATACTACCATTGTGTGCACACAACTTCTCTGCATAAAATAAAGTTTAGGTCCAAAACTTATAGGACAACACTTTACATGGTATAATGTACTTACTTACCGTCCCGTATATACTCAATTAAGAGTTTAACCAGTATTGCTGAAACTGTTGTTTACTTGCTTGTTTCAATGCCGAGGATGCATATTAAGCTGTTCATGGTGGTATTGAATAAACATGTTAGATGTATTGTAGTCTGATTTCCAACAGGATAAGCATATTAAGTATTGATTTTGTTCTTTTACGAACATAAATCATTTCCAAGAGAAATATGTGAGCATGAGAATTGTTGGGTTGTTGAATTTTTTTATCATGCTACTAAATTATATCTGAATTTGTTGGAGCACTAATAAATGTTCTATTTTATTTCTATAGATCTTGTAATTTAATCAACTTCTTAATACAATGACTAAAAAAAACTTGTTTTCTGTAAGATTTTGTATGATTATGATGACGAGAAAACCCACTTGTAGAGAAATGTATATGTAACTAGTTTCCATCTGCATTATCGAGATCAGTGACAGAAACTAAAATTAATCTGTGGGTCATATGTCATTCTCCTGGGTTAAAAGACTTTAACCAGCCAGATTTTATACTTTTTTGTAACAATGAATTGTATGTGAAACAAGCTGAAGGTGTAACAAGTTTCTCCACTGGGGATTTAAAAAAACAAGTACACATATGCAAAAATAAATAAATAGTGCAAGTTTGCTTTATTTTCTCAGCAACAGTGTTTCTAAACTGTGCCTACTGTTATCGTTTACAAATAGCATTGATTCTGACAATCCATAAGTGATGATGTTTACGGTTAGGGAAACCTCGGTTGACCTGGAAGAAGCTCGGTGCACTCATGGACCACTTATCTGTGCTGGATTCCTGAGATAATATAAAAATTTATCAACTTTAGTAGTTTGTAAATTTCTTTAGAAATTTGTCAGATATTTAAAAAATAATCTGAAGGAACTAATAGAATGTGTGGTAAAGTGAACAGTTACACAAAACATACAAATACATATTTGTATGAAGCTACACATATCTCAAGCACTGTAAACAGATTTCTGTATTAATAATGTATATGTCTAACATTTCATATTGTCAAAAGTTTTCATTTATTTTAAAAAGATAGAAGATTTATATAATATTTAATTTTTTGGGTAAACACTGCTGGCCGAAATCTTAAGGCCAATGAACATAAAGAAAAAATATGCATTTTGCATTGTTAGACTCAACCACTTATTTGATTAAGCTTCGAAAGATGAAAATAAAAAAGGGAAAATGAAAATAAAAAACTTTTTAGCATTTAATAGGGAAAATACGAACACTATGAAATTAACCTAAATACTAGCTGGTCAAACGTTAAGACCATACTGAAACAAAGCGTTAATCGGTAAACACGTAACAAAATTTAGTCATTTGTGTTCAAGAATTAGCATTTTCAACATCTCCCACTGACATCTCCTGTGTTACATTGGGTAAAAACATGGCAAAGGCTGAAACGTTGACAGAGTTTGAACATGGCAGGATTGTTGAGCTGCAAAGGTCTCTCTTAATGTGCCGTTGCTGGTGAGATTGGGCGTAGTAAAACTACTGTTGCAAATTTCTTAAAAGACCCTGAAGGATAATGAGAATTTCAAGTGGTTGGTCCAAGGAAATTTTGCCGGCATTGAGAAGGAGGATTCAACGGGTTATCTGGCAAGAGACATCAGCCGATCGTCAAATCAGATTAGGGCCCTTACGGACACGGAATGCTGCTCAAGAACAATAAGACGGCATCTACGAGAGAAAGGCTTTAAAAAACTGTAAATGTCTCCAACGGTCACATCTCCTTCCACACCACGAAACAGCTCGGTTAAACTTTGCTGAGAAGCACCAAACATGAGACTAGTAAAGTGGAAGAAGGCTTTGTTCTCTGATGAGAAAAACTTAACCTTGATGGTCCAGATGGCTTCCAATGTTACTGGCATGATAAGGATATCCCATTGGAGACATTTTCTAATGACACAGTGGAGGAAGTTCCATCATGATCTGGGGTGCTTTCTTCTTACATGGAACAATGGAGCTTCAGGTTATACAGGGGTGTCAAACAGCAGCTGGCTACATTGGCATATTGAAGAGAGCATCCTTATTCACTGAAGGCCCTCGCTTGTGTGGAAATGACTGGATCTTTCAGCAGGACAATGCTGCAATCCACAATGCCTGTAGGACAAAGGACTTTTTCATTGCGAATAACATGATTCTTTTGGACCACCCAGCGTGTTCGCCTGAACTGAACCCCATTGAAAATGTTTGGGGGTGGATGGCAAGGGAAGTCTATAGAAATGGACGTCAATTCCAAACAGTGCATGATCTTTATAAAGCCATCTTTACCACTTGGAATAACTTTGAAGCCAGCCTTCTACAAATGCTTATACCAACCATGGCAAAGTGGATGTTTGCAGTTATTTACAATGACAGCCGTGTAACTCACTACTGAGATCTCTTGTTGGGCATTTCCTACCCTGTTTAGGACTTCTTTTTGGTATGGTCTTAAACTTTTGACCAGCTAGTATTTAGGCTAATTTCATAGTGTTAACATTTTTCCTATTAAATGCTAAAAACATTTATTTTTAGGTTGCCTTTTCATATTTTTATCTTTTGAAGCTCTACTCAAATAAATGGTTGAGTGTAAAAATGCAAAATGCATATTTTTTCTTTATGTTCATTGGCCATAAGATATTGGCCAACAGTATATATTGTTTTTAATTTTTAAGAATACCATCTACTCTCCAATATGCTCTATATTCTTTGGTAAAAAAAACACAGATGGTTTATTTGCTTGTTTGTGTATGTGTGGTTACAGTCAATTATCCTGCCTATTCACAATGCCGAAAAGTGGTTAAATGACTGTTTGAAATCTGTAGCAGATCAAACGTTTACAGGAAAAATGGAATTGTCCATTTTTAACGATAGTTCTACGGTGAGTTATTTCTTTTGCTATAAACTTTATTTCATAAGAAAAAAGTTACTTCATGCCAAGACAGTTTGTAATCTTTACTAGTTTGTGTGTTTTGTGATACTGATGTTAAGCCTATTGGGCATAAGCCTATTCCATTAATAATTAGTGGCTTTGTGATTTTTAAAGTTACTAATATTTTTAACTGTGGAACTGTTGCTGGTTTATTTATATTAAAATAATAATAAAAGAACCAGTTTTAAAACAAGTTTCAAAATTAAGATTTTAACATAATACAAACAGGAGTGTTTTTAATTACTTTACAGTATATATTGTTATCATTATTATTTCTCCTTGGTGTGGATTCCTGAACGTGGTGAGGGGACCTCCCAGGGAAGGTTCTATTTTTCAGGTTACCTCCTCTGGGATCTAAACATCCACCCATGTGTTTGCCGTGCGTGGCGACCCGTGAAGGGGAGGAGAGGATCCTGGTGGTTGAGGGGTCCAACTCTAATACACCACTTTGGCCTTGAATTCCTGTAGACGGGTAGCCTTTAGGTGGCCCCCCTTGGGCCACTCAGCTGGTCCACTTGGGCTAGAGTCAACCAAGTACCACTGTTGGAAGTTCTTAACAGGTGATGTGCACATTGTATCTGATGCTAGTGTTTGGGTATAGTGCTCATGAAACCCTGATGTTGCTGCAGTGTCCTTGCTTGATATTGTAGTACGTCCTCTTGTAGGGCTCTATCATGGGTGGGGTCAGTGGGCACCGAAAATTTCTGTTTTTCCTATGGATCCTCCTAATAAACATTTAAATAAAATAGTTAAAAAACAGTCAATAGGTAAATGACCACATCATGAAGACTCTGATCAGCAATCTTCAACATCTGTACCACCAGTTGTACCTCATTTTCTCATCCTACATTCTCTTTTAGAGAAACCTTTAGGGCAAGTGCCCCCTTTTTTTATTCAGAAGGGACTGGAGGGACTTGCTACTCTCCAAAGTCAGTAAAGAAGCTTCAATCTAGAGACATATTGGTTGAAACATCCACATCTCAACATAGTGAACTCCTCTTGAATTCAAAGGCAATTGGGGATATACCTATTGAGGTTAACCTCATGCTACTTTAAATTCATCACGAGGAATTATTGTTGAGAGGGATTTGAAGAACATCCCCGAGTCAAAGATTCTCCCTGGTTTCTCTACTCAAGGAGTTTCTGCAGTGACACGCATCTCCACTCACAAAGATGGAGTTACACTACCGACAAATATCCTCATTTTGACATTTACATCACCACGTTATCTTAATTGCAGGGTACAGCCATACATTCCAAACCCTCTTCAATGTTTCCAGGGTCAGAGGTTCTGTCACTCAAAGACGTCATGTCGTGGTTCCCTGACATGTACTCGTTGTGGTGGCAAGGACCACGATGCCTATGAGTGTGAAATGGACCCACATAGTGTCAATTGCAATGGTTCTCACCCTTCCTACTTTTGTTCTTGCCCTAAATGGTTGGAGGAAAAAGAAGTGCAGCGTTTGAAAACGATTCATAACATTACTTATCCTTAGGCTCGAAAATTGCTGTCCACCACTTCATCTCGGACATATGCTGCTGCACTTTGTCCCACGACTACAGTGGGAGTGCAGACAGATCTCTCTGTGCCTTCAAGAGAATCATTCTCAAAACAAATGAAAAGCCTTTTGACCTCCATGGTTAAAAGAGTTGATGAATTAACTTCTACACCCATCTCTGTTCCTCCCACACTTTCCAACAAACCCCATGACCCACATCCTTTGGTTCCAAGTACAGGCATTTCTTCAGATACATCTTTTTCTCTCACCCCAAGATGCAAAACAGTCATTTGTTTGTGTCTTCAGTCACTGGAATCCCCTTCCAACAACAAAGACCTGCCCAATCAACCTAGGGCAGGATCCATGGAGGTCGATAGACCTCCCTCGAATAAAGAAGTAAAGAAAAAAGACGTGGTCATAAACAGAAGGGTTCTCCAGCCAATTTGCCAATATGTCATTAAAATTGGCCACATTGATTCAATGGAACTGTTGAGGTTTACTGTCTAATCTGGATGACATCAAAACACTGATTGCTTCCTACCATCCTGTATGTCTTTCCTTACAGGAAACATTTCTGAAACCTGCTGATACAGTCACCTTTTGGCAATTTTCTCTGTAGAGAAATGACAGGCTGTGTGATGGATGAGTACATGGAGGTGTGGTACTGTTGGTTGATCAGCATGTGCCCACCCTGTCTTTGTCACTCAACACACCCTTGGAGGCTGTAGCCATCCGTGTTTCCATGGGTCATACCATCACTGTTTGTTCTCTCTACCTGTCACCTGGAGAGACATATGATCAATCAGACCTTGATGATCTCATTGAACAGTTGCCATCTCCCTTTCTAATCCTGGGGAAATTTAATGGACATCATCTCCTCTGGGGAAGTGCTGTTATTGATAGGAGGGGTCCCTCTGTAAAACGTATGCTCTCTGATCACAACCTTTCTCTTTTCAATACTGGTTCTCCAACTTATTTCCATGCACCTAGTCAGTCCTTTACTGCTATTGATCTCTCAGTTTGCTCCCCTTCATTATTCTCCCATTTTTTATGGATGGTTGACAATAATCCACTAGGCAGTGATCATTTTCCTATACATTTGAGAGAGACAAGCCATGGTCAGTGCCATTCAACCAGCATGCCCCAGTGGAAACTGGATCAGGCAGACTGGTCCACTTTCACTGCTCTCGCAGAACTTGATCCTGTCATTATCTGTCAGCCATCAATAGACAACTGTGTGGCAGCAGTAACTGACTGTATTATACAAGCAGCTGCTCAATGAATTCCTAAAACCTCGACACTTTTTTCACTATATCCTCATCTGTGGCGGAATCCTGCCTGCTCCATGGCATGGAAAGCTCAAAAACGGGCCTGTGATACTTTCTGTAGACATCCCACACTTTTAAACGGCATCGATTTCCAGCGGGCCTGTGCAAATGCTAGATGGGTAAGACGTCAAAGCCAGAAGGAATCTTGGATTAAGTTCACAACTGGTATATCTTCTACCACCAGTTCCAAAGAAGTAGCTGATATCCAGAGCATCGCCGATACTCTAGGTGAAAGCTTTTGCCAGGTATCTAGCACTTCTGCTTGTTCCTTCACCTCCTTGGCCATCAAGACTCCAGCAGAGTGATCACGTCTTTCCTTTCAAACTGATTGTCTCTATGACTATAATTGTCCCTTTACACTGGTGGAACTGAAACTGGCCCTTCATCGGTCTGGCAGTACATCTGTTGGACAAGATGATGTACACCATGACATACTGCACCATCTATCTCCTGCTTCTCTTGATATTCATCTAATTGTTTTTAACTAGATCTGGCAGGAGAATGTTTTTCCTAATGTCTGGTGCCAGGCTATTACCTTACTTTTCTCTAAGCCTGGAAAAGATCCCAAGATTCCTTCAAACTACCATCCAGTTGCTTTGATGAGCTGTCTCTGTAAGACCTTAGAGAGGATGGTTAATGCTCATCTTGTTTGGTTCCTTGAATCAAATAACCTTCTCTCTCCCACCCAATATGGGTTCCGACGACAGCACTCTACCATGGACCACCTGATTCGACTTGAAACGTCAGTCAGAGAAGCCTTTCTCAAATGACAACATCTTGTATCAATATTCTTTGACATTGAAAAGGCTTATAACACAACATAAAGGTATGGCATTTTGTGAGACCTCCATATATTTGGGTTATGTGGCCCTTTATCCATTTTTGTTAAAAATTTTTCCTTAGAAAAGAACAGGAAAGTGTCGAACCCACATGAACTTGGAGTCCCTCAGGACTGTATTTTGAGTGTCATACTTTTCGGTATAAAGATTAATGCCATCACTGAACAACTCCCTCTCACTGTTGCAAACAGGCTCTATGTCGATGACTTTCACATCTCATGTCAGTCGTCGAACATGAGATATATTGAGCGGCAACTACAAACTGCCCTCGATCATGTACTGAAGTGGCTAACAGTAAACGGCTTTAATATCTTTCTCTCTAAAACTGTTTGCATGCACTTTTGCCACCAAGGGGGTATTCACCCTCATCCTGAACTCCGTATCAGTGAAGTTTTGCTGTCTGTGGTCCCTGAGACCAGGTTCTTGGGGTTTATCTTTGACTGTAAGCACTGAACATTCTCTGTGTCCTCTCTACCACTAGTTGGGGAGCAGATCGATGTTCTATGTTAAGGATATAAACTATGGGTCATTAGTCTATGGCTATGCCAGGACCTCGGCCTGGAACATTGTGTACCCTATTCATCATCAGGAACTTGGGCTCTGAACTGGGGCTTTCTGCACCTCCCCAGTTCAGAGCTTATACGTAAAGTCTCATTCTTTGCACCTTCACCATCTGCAACTGACTTTACTATATTCTTCAAAACTTCGTATCCCTACCAAAGTATCCCATCTGGGTTTGTGTTTTCTGCAATTGCTCCTTTTTGGCCTCTTCATCCAGGCGCAGTTGGATGAATTGGGTCTGTCTTTAGATAACATTGCAGTATCCACTGGTTAGCCCATTCCATCATGACTTATTACAGTCCCCAAATGTGACCTTTCTTTAAGTCATCTGAGAAGAGCAGATACTCCTGATTGGAAGTACTGTCTTTTATTTACTGAACATCTTTCAAACAATCTTTCCATTCCAATTTATATGAATGTTTCCAAATCAGGTGACTCTATGGGCTATGCCATGGTTTGTTGCAGTTCAGTGGTTGCGTGCAGAACCCCCTCTTCAGCTTTTGTGTTCACTGCTGAACTGTATGCCATTTCTCTTGCCCTGATCATATTAAAGCTAAGCAGTACTCCAACTACCACTATTTATACTCACTTGCTTAGTTCTCTACTGCCCCTGGAATTGCTTAACATTGGTTTACACCCTGTTCTCGCTGATGTTCAAAACCGACTGGCCCATTTTCTCTTTAACATCTGCTTCTATCTAGTTTTCATGGATACCAGGCCACGTTGGTATTTGCAGGAATGAGCTTGTAGATACGGCAGCTAAATCTATCTGCTCTGGTGCTATCACCTCAGTGCATATTCCATACATGGACTATGGTCCTGTATTAAAGGCTCAGCTCTGTGCCAGCTGGCAGTCGACTTTGAGTGAGCAACACGAAACAAAGCTTTTCCAAATAAAACCCTATATTGGACTTTAGCTGTCTTGCTTCCATAAGGATTGGAAGGAGGAAGTTGTTCTAACTAGACTACGCATTGGTCACAGTTTTTTAACTCGTTGTTTTATTTTATCTGGAACTGATGCACCAGTGTGTAGTTTGTGTAACACTCAAATCACTGTAAGCCACATCTTACTTTCTTGCCATTGTTATGACTCTCAATGACATCACCATTTTAAACATGTTCTGACCCAAGATTTGTCCATAACATTAGACAGTGTTATTGGTGATGGTGACACTGTACACCTTGATAAACTTTTTAGTTTTTTAAAGGCCATTAATCTTTTTAATGTCATTTAAATGTTTTATATTTATTCATTAAACCTTTTTTTATTGTGATTCCCTTTTAAGAATCACAATCTCGCTAGTTCGATTTGAAATTAGAAAAGGGCCGTAACATTAAATAATTCGACACCAGGACTGGAAAGGCCAACTTCAGGTGACTGACAGTGGTTTTTGTACTCACCTTTTAGTCTTCCTGGTGGGTTTTGATAATTAACATTATGCTACAGAAAGTCCTTTACAACTTCTCTTACTGTAGTTTCTCTCTTAATATTGTAGACTGGATGTCAACATTGGTTTTATGCTATTTATGTTTTTAAATGCTGTTTTGTTTTACCTTCATCTCCTTTTATGAATTTTACAACATTTACTTTACTTTTACCTTTATCCAGACATTTGGTGCAGATAGCCTAGCTGATTTGTGGCATAAAACACTAAATCAACCAACCAGTCATTATTATTTTAATGTATTCTGTCATTGTACAGGTTCTTTTGGATAATTTGATAATGTCCATCCCAGTCCTTGTAAAGAAATTGTTCCTTTAGGGTCATTCCATGTGAAATCATCCAGATTTTGGAAAAATTTCCAGGTGATCCCCTCAGAATGCCTTGAAAAAATTCATGTGCTCATCTACACATATAATAAAAAATTGCCAAATATTAGATCAATATCTCTAATAGTTTCTGATTTACAGCCCTGTAAAATTTAATTTTTTTTTATTTTTGGCAAATTCATTTTCAGGCAACTTTGGCTGCTTAAAGCTGCAAGAGTCATGGTAGTAGAAGGCTGAAATTTGTTACACTGACTAAATTAATCTCACAGAATTCATAAATGATCTCAAACCAATTTTATCTCTTTTAGGATTTGCATAGTGAGGCTGTAAAATCACCTGAAAACCCAAAATCGTAGAAAACATTGGTATATATAAAAAGCCATATCTCTAAGACTTAATATGATACAAAGCTGAATTTGTTTTTCTAATTTCCTATAACATATCAGTTGATGAATCAGCAATTGTTGTAATTAAGTCTATTAGATCTAAAAAAAACCATTTCAATTCAGGTGTGTTACTGTGTGCAAATATATCCATACAATTTTGAAATAATTTATGAATCCAATTGAAATATTCTAATCAGCCTTTACCATATATTCTTACATCTCTGAACATGATCTTCAAAAAAATCAAGGTTGTGAAAAATAATAAATTATCAAATTTAAATGTCTCTGGTATGTACCATTGGGCAAAGGACCAGATTCAGAGCATTCAGTTCTTTCTTGCCAATCAGGAATCGTGTGAAGTTTGATCTACTTGAGCACTATGAAAAATGCAAAACTGTGGCAGGTATTAGGTCACATCATAGCTTTATTCCCCACTCTACCAACAAATTGTATATGAGAAGGCTATCAGATGATGATGTGTACACAGTTGTAACTGTTGGTAGTAACAGTGAAAGTGATGCTGCTGCAGCTAAAATCGGGTCTAATGATAGCAATGACAATTATCAGCCAGGGAAATGTATGGCAAGCATATACGATCATGAATGGTATGTGAGAAACATAAAAGATAGATCAGATGAATATTCCAATGTGTTGGTGTCATTTACGAAGAAATCAAGAAACAAACTTTATAAAGGTCATGTAAAGATGAAAGCTGGATTCCTTTCCAACATATTCTTTGTCTGATAAGAGCACCTACCATTGCAAGGCAGAAGTGCTTGCCACTATGTTCTAAGTTAAAGTTATCTCAACATAATCAAACTCAAATTTCAGAAATTTATTCAAGCTGTCTGAACAAAGCAATGTTTATTTGATGTTGTTAAGGCTAATTTATCGCCAAAGCAGTTTTTGAAACATTTCATTGTCATGATTATTGCAGTTTGGTGTGACAATAATCTTTCTCAGTTATCCCCTGTTGTAGCACTGTGCTTTTTGTGTCTGATTTACCTTTGTATTTATTATATTATGAATCTTAAACTCAGCCATATCTGCATAACTGTAATGCATACACAATATATTTGCATTGCCATGTGATCTAACTAGCTATGCCAATAAACTTGCTCAGAAATGAATTAATTCTTTCTTGTTTCTTATAACTTCATTAATTAACATTGTGAAAGGCTGGTTAGAATATTTCAGTGGGATTCATAAGATTCTGACAGGTATTTTCCAAAATTGTATGGATATATTTGCACACAGTAACACACCTGAACTGAATTTTTTTAAAATAAAAAATGTATGGTCAGAGGATACTTTAAAAAATTATGACTCAAAGAAGGTTGAACACCATCCTGATTTTTTTTGTGGTTCATATTCAGAGATGTAGGAATATATGGTAAAAATCTGAAAAGGCTGAATAACTGGTGACATAGTCAAACTGTGGCCCAAAGTAGGGCTATTTTTAGCTAAATCATAAAAAGTTGCATCAGCTAAATTTTTTTACAGGAGATCTAACTTACTTTTAATTACAACAATTACTGATTTATCAACTGATATGTTATAGGAAATTAGAAAATCAAATTCAGTTTTGTATCATATTAAGTCTTAGAGCTATAGCTTTTTATATAAACCAATGTTTTTTACGATTTTGGGTTTTCAGATGATTTTACAGCCTCACTATGCAAATCCTAAAAAGAGATAAACTTGGTTTGAGATCATTTATGAATTCTGCAAGATTAATTTAGTCAGTGTAACAAATTTCAGCCTTCTACTACCATGACTCTTGCAGCTTTAAGCAGCCAAAGTTGCCTGAAAATGAAGTTGCCAAAAATAAAAAAAAATTAAATTTTACAGGGCTGTAAATCAGAAACTATTAGAGATATTGATCTAATCTTTGGCAATTTTTCATAATATGGTAGATGAGAACATGTGAATGTTTTCAAGGCATTCTGTGGGGGTCACCTGCAGCTCCTTGGATGATTTGACATGGAATGACCCTTTAGTGTTGTTTGTTACTACGTTTTCCTCATAAACAATATTATTATTAAAACTAATGTAAACCTAAACTTACAAATAAACTTGCATGTAAAACTTCCTTGCCAATATACCAATGACAAAAATGCTGTTTAACTCAACAAATAATTGAAGTGCAGGTAATTGATAAACAGTAATTCTCATTCAGTCACTAACCAATACTGAACGTATAAACTAAATTATTTAGCAATTCAGCCTTTGTAATCTCATTTTTACAAAGTGCACAAATAGATCATCGTGTAATGACTAGTATTTAACATGTAGCTTATAACAGTGTTATTATACTAGCTTATTTACAAGAATATTAATTTTACCTGTCAGATCAAATACATGTTTATCTGTTATACAATGATTGTAAAAAATATTTTTTGTTCAATCTCTCCTAAACAGTTTTCACCCCCAAATTAATCTGAAACAAATACTATAAAATAATCTATAGACAGTACAATGTTTTTAATATATCACCAGGTATCCAGAATTCATACAAATTTACACCCTGTTTGAACACAAACTTTCTTTTATCTGTTTTGTAGCTGTTACTTATTGAACTCACAAACAAATCAATCCTTTTACACCATTATGTTGTCATAAATTGTCTTTTACACCTTTACATTGTCATAAATTTCTCTTACACCTTTACATTGTCATAAATTCTCTTACACCTTTACATTGTCATAAATTGTCTCTTACACCTTTACATTGTCATAAATTGTCTCTTACACCTTTACATTGTCATAAATTGTCTCTTACACCTTTACGTTGTCATAAATTGTCTCTTACACTGTTACGTTGTCATAAATTGTGTCTTTTACACCGTTACGTTGTCATAAATTGTGTCTTTTACGCCGTTACGTTGTCATAAATTGTGTCTTTAACGCCGTTACGTTGTCATAAATTGTGTCTTTAACGCCATTACGTTGTCATAAATTGTGTCTTTAACGCCGTTACGTTGTCATAAATTGTGTCTTTAACGCCGTTACGTTGTCATAAATTGTGTCTTTAACGCCGTTACGTTGTCATAAATTGTGTCTTTAACGCCGTTACGTCGTCATAAATTGTGTCTTTAACACCCTTACGTCGTCATAAATTGTGTCTTTAACACCCTTACGTCGTCATAAATTGTGTCTTTAACACCCTTACGTCGTCATAAATTGTGTCTTTAACACCCTTACGTCGTCATAAATTGTGTCTTTAACACCGTTACGTCGTCATAAATTGTGTCTCTCCTAGGCTGGTTAAGCTGTAAAAAAAGTTCAAATTTGAAAGCTATTGGGTTAGTAAGGAACACTTCATTGCTTTCTTTTATTTCCTTAAAATTTTTGTGTAATTAGTCAATAATAATTTTTAAACTTACTGAAGGTTTTCTGTGAATATTACAAGGCTCTTCATTTTTTATCTCTTCAGGATAGCTCTGATGAAGTTCTGGAAACATGGATACCAAAACTAAAGGCTTTAAACATAAAAGTTGTTTATAGAAAACAGCAACATTCTAATCCTAAGGGCGGTAAGATTCAACTTTATTTATTCATGTTATTAAAAAAGTTTTATGCACAACAGTTACTTGTATTTATCATAATGGGTTCTAGAAACGAATTTAATTAAGAGAAGCAAAGAATTTTCAATAACGTTACTTTTGAAATGTCAGTATTTAGGAAAATAAATTCTGGAGAAAAACATTTATATACAGTGCTGTGCAGAAGTATTGCAGCAAAGTCAAAATTAGATTTAAGACTGCTTTCAAAGAACAATGGAAGGTAAATCACAGGTGAAACATCAAAATGTTATTAATCTTCATATTTAGTTTGATAGACACTTGACGAAAATGCCTGATTTCTGCAAATGTATTTAGGCATTGTTACAACACATTTAATCAAAGTGTTCTTTGGAATTTTACTTCAAACGTCTCTAATACACTCCCATAAAATTTCTTTGGAATTAACTTTTGATTTGTCAAAGTTTTTATTCATCTTATCCTAGATCTGCTCAACTGGGTTGATAATGGAGCTGTGTGGAAGCCATTGCATCATTTGAATGACTCCAACAGTTTCTTTCTTAGCTGAGTAACTTTTGTATAGATTGGATGAGGGTTTGGAGTCATTATGTTCTTGGTAGTAGAATCCTTTACCAGTAATGCATAAACCACTAGGTATGCCATGATGAATCAGTATCTGTTTCCAATATCTTCTGTCACCTCAGTATAAAGACACCCCCCAAACCATCACATTGCATCCTCTGTGCTTCATGGTAGGTGCTGTGCATTTAGGTAACCACCTTTTACCTTTCTTCTAACTTTTAGCCATGTATTTCAAATTTCAATATATATTTCAATTTGGACTCGTATATTCATAATACCTATTTCCAAACAAAAACAATCCAGGTTTTATACTTTTTAACAAATTTTAGTCTCTTTACAATATTTGTAGATCAAAATAAAGATTTTTTTAGCTGCTACATGATCAGATATTCCATTCTCATTGAGTCTTATTGATATTGTAGATCTGGACATTTTCTATTATTTGTTACATGGTTGTTTATCACATGTTTGAGATCACTGGCAGTCTTCCTTCCATTCTGAATGCTGCATAAACAAAGATATTTAATATCAATATCATTCACTTTAGGTGTTCTGCCTTTTTCTTCCCTATTTTCAAACCTACCTGTCTTGGTTTCACAAACTAGGGTGTACTTGACAGTGTTTCAGGCGTATTTTAAGTCTGCAGTAATTTGTCAGAGAGTTCAATCAATATCAGGTAAAGCTTTTATGCAAACTTTCTACTCTATTGACAATTCTTCATGCTTTTTGGGTCTTGGCATGACAAACAAAACCTAATATCAAGGTTTAGTTGTGAAGTGCTGAAAAACTGATTTATTCCAAAATATACCAGTACAGTATGCTATCTCCTTTCTATGTATTTAAGACACTGTATGAGATACTATGATAGTTATTTCAGACCCTAAATTTGATCAGTGTTCATTCAAGCAGAACCCTAATGACATTCTGTAATGACGTGGAAGAATCAGCCGTATCAAATGGGAAGAACAAAATATTCTAACACACTTGCACAGTACTGTACGTACACCTGTTTGATTTGTATGTCAATTTTATTTTGTGCAACATTTCAAACAGACTCTCTTTGTCGGGCAGTGAAGATTATATTACACTGAAATTAGCCTCTAACTAAAAAGTTTTTTAACCATGTGCACTTTGACCTTCCTGTATCCAGAGCTCTAAAATTAATCATTTGACGAATTTCACCCATTGCACAGCTCTGTTTCGAGTATAATCACTTCAAGAATGTTAAATTGTTACCTTTTAAGTAAATAATAATTAATAAATAAATAAAACAGTTTAGGGTGGCTCATTTATACTATAAGAGTATGTTGTTTTTTATAATATCAAATAAAAGGGCAGAGGTCAGGAGTTCTTATATTGAAGATCTTTTACATGGTTTAATTTTAAATTAAGCTTTTTAACTGGCTGCAGACACTGTAAGGCAGTAGAAGTTGATATGCTGTGAGTCCAACTACTAAACTCCTAACCCTTAAATGTTCTCCTTATTTGCTGGTGAGTTTGACATTAACATTGAGATTTTGTCTGATAAATGAAATATATCCCCAACACATTTGACAATGGGCATTATCCATTATGACTTAACAATGACAACAAGGAATAGTAATATATTAATAAGTTTGAATTTTATTTCATTATATTGTTTTTGTAAAGATACATAATAAAGATAGTGTTAATGTCAACACATTAGTTTCAAAATCATAATGAACAACCAACAATTTTCTTTCATTACATGATTTATGATATCTGTTTTCAGTTGGATATGCAAAAAACCAAGCCGTGGACCAAAGTACAGGGAAGTTTTTGTGCTTTCTTGATGCCGTAAGTCCATGAATTGACATGATCTCTTTCCTTTCTCATAAAACAAAATGTTTATCATAAAAAATGAATAAAGAACATTTGTTACAGAGCTCTCAAGTTTCTTACAATCTAAATTTTAGCAAGTACAGGAAATAAAAAAAAAAAGTAACTTAGCACATCCACACTGATTGTAATATTCTGTGTACTTAGAAAGTCAATTTTTTATAAATATTTGATAGTTTTAACAGTTTTGAAACTCGTATGTTTCATGTAACAAGTCATCAAAACTATGCCATGTGTTACACAGATGTGTGCATCATCAAATTTTGAAATTTAAAACCTTGATATTAAGTATTATTTCTGCAATATTCTCAACCATTTGTATATATTTCTACTTTGTTTTTCATCAGAATTACTTATTCAATTGGTAAATAACCATAATTTTTTTTATAAATATGAACCTGTAAATACATATATATATATTTCTTACAGTTGTGTTTGTTTTTTCTACAATAACAATGAAATTTTAAATCATATCAGGTTTTTTTTTCATTTTTCAGGATGATATTATGCATTGTAATCGTGTACAGAAACAGTATGATGTGGCTGTTCAGAAACCTAACAGTGTAGGTTTTTTGTTTTGTTTTTACTGTATATATTTAAAATGCATTGTTTGTTTTTAAATATAATTTTTGATGTATTAATAAGTAGTTAATTTTTACTAGTTATTTATTTTGTACAATACATATATTAAGATTTGTGTTGGTATTGTGAAATTTATTTTCCAATAGTGAGACAGATCTCTGTATCATTTTAATTTAGAAATTTGTTAAAATTGATAAATATTTCAGTCGTACTGTGAACTTTCTTTTTTCTCTTTACCTGAAAGATTAAGGTATATAGGATTTTTTACAAACAAGGGAACAGAAATATCTGTAATTTGGGATAAGAAAGTCAGTGTTTGATATGTGATTTAAAACTTTCTTAGAAGATTGATGGCATTAGAAGAAAGGTTTATGCAGCTTATTTTTAATATATATATCTATAATACTTTAATATTTTAAATGTGGCATTAAAAGTTGTGTACTTTGTAAGTAATGAGCATACCATTGTTTGGTCATAATTTCCAAATTTAATTTTGCCTCAAAGTTATGTATGTCGCGTTAAGGTTTATGGCTATACAGTGATAACGTTTAATGTATTTCTATTACACTTATGTTGTGGTAATGCTTCATTATTGTTATTAAACCCATATTTATATAGTGGTAATGTATTTACCATTATTAAACACTAGTTTATGTAGTGGTAATGTTTAGTTACAGTTATTAAACCCATGTGTGTATTTAGTGGCAATGTTTAACTACCATTATTAAACCCATATTTGTACAGTGGTAATGTTTAACATACAACTATGTCTGTAGTTAAGAAATATGTAGCATGAATACACATGTAACATTCAAAACTTGTCTGTGCCTTGTAGATTGTGGGCTGTAAGTTTAATCGAGTTCCTGAAGGCTCAACTGAAAGGTACACACAATGGGCCAATAATCTTAAACCATTCCAGTTATATACTCAGGTTTGTTAATAATTTTACTTTTAGACCATACTAGTTATTTACTCGTGTCACATTGGTCAAATAACCTTTTAACTATATTATTTTGTTTATATATTTATATTCAGATTGGTCAGAATTGCTTAATAACAATATTTAAAAATGGCTTAATAAATATTTGAATGATAAGGGCTGGCTTTGAAGTGTGTTTTTTATGACATTTTATGCCATAATTCCACATTTTGAGTATTATTGGTCATTGAAGTTATGAATTTTAGGTACTGTTAGTCATCATTGTGAAATTATTGTCCTGAATATTGCACATTACTGATTGTGATATTCCAGCCATAATCTTCCTGTATCATTGGTTATTATGATATTCCAGTCATCATCTTCATGTATTATTGGTTATGATATTCCAATCATCATCTTTATGTATTATTGGTTATTATGATATTCCAGTCATCATCTTTGTGTATTATTGGTTATTATGATATTCCAGTCATCATCTTTGTGTATTATTGGTTATTATGATATTCCAGTCATCATCTTTGTGTGTTATTGGTTATTATGATATTCCAGTCATCATCTTTGTGTGTTATTGGTTATAATGATATTCCAGTCATCATCTTTGTGTATTTTTAGTTATTATGATATTCCAGTCATCATCTTTGTGTATTTTTAGTTATTATGATATTCCAGTCATCATCTTTGTGTATAGTTAGTTATTATGATATTCATCATCATCTTTGTGTGTTATTGGTTATAATGATATTCCAGTCATCATCTTTGTGTATTGTTAGTTATTATGATATTCATCATCATCTTTGTGTATTATTAGTTATTATGATATTCCAGTCATCATCTTTGTGTGTTATTGGTTATTATGATATTCCAGTCACCATCTTTGTGTGTTATTGGTTATTATGATATTCCAGTCACCATCTTTGTGTGTTATTGGTTATTATGATATTCCAGTCACCATCTTTGTGTGTTATTGGTTATTATGATATTCCAGTCACCATCTTTGTGTGTTATTGGTTATTATGATATTCCAGTCACCATCTTTGTGTGTTATTGGTTATTGTGATATTCCAGTCACCATCTTTGTGTGTTATTGGTTATTATGATATTCCAGTCACCATCTTTGTGTGTTATTGGTTATTGTGATATTCCAGTCACCATCTTTGTGTGTTATTGGTTATTATGATATTCCAATCACCATCTTTGTGTGTTATTGGTTATTGTGATATTCCAGTCACCATCTTTGTGTGTTATTGGTTATTGTGATATTCCAGTCACCATCTTTGTGTGTTATTGGTTATTATGATATTCCAGTCACCATCTTTGTGTGTTATTGGTTATTGTGATATTCCAGTCACCATCTTTGTGTGTTATTGGTTATTGTGATATTCCAGTCACCATCTTTGTGTGTTATTGGTTATTATGATATTCCAGTCACCATCTTTGTGTGTTATTGGTTATTATGATATTCCAGTCACCATCTTTGTGTGTTATTGGTTATTATGATATTCCAGTCACCATCTTTGTGTGTTATTGGTTATTATGATATTCCAGTCACCATCTTTGTGTGTTATTGGTTATTATGATATTCCAGTCATCATCATGTGTTATTGGTTATAATGATATTCCAGTCATCATCTTTGTGTATTTTTAGTTATTATGATATTCCAGTCATCATCTTTGTGTATAGTTAGTTATTATGATATTCATCATCATCTTTGTGTGTTATTGGTTATTATGATATTCCAGTCACCATCTTTGTGTGTTATTGGTTATTATGATATTCCAGTCACCATCTTTGTGTGTTATTGGTTATTGTGATATTCCAGTCACCATCTTTGTGTGTTATTGGTTATTGTGATATTCCAGTCACCATCTTTGTGTGTTATTAGTTATTATGATATTCCAGTCACCATCTTTGTGTGTTATTGGTTATTATGATATTCCAGTCATCATATTTGTGTGTTATTGGTTATTATGATATTCCAGTCATCATCTTTGTGTGTTATTGGTTATTATGATATTCCAGTCACCATCTTTGTGTGTTATTGGTTATTATGATATTCCAGTCACCATCTTTGTGTGTTATTGGTTATTATGATATTCCAGTCACCATCTTTGTGTGTTATTGGTTATTATGATATTCCAGTCATCATCTTTGCATGTTATTGGTTATAATGATATTCCAGTCATCATCTTTGTGTATTTTTAGTTATTATGATATTCCAGTCATCATCTTTGTGTATAGTTAGTTATTATGATATTCATCATCATCTTTGTGTGTTATTGGTTATTATGATATTCCAGTCACCATCTTTGTGTGTTATTGGTTATTATGATATTCCAGTCACCATCTTTGTGTGTTATTGGTTATTATGATATTCCAGTCACCATCTTTGTGTGTTATTGGTTATTGTGATATTCCAGTCACCATCTTTGTGTGTTATTAGTTATTATGATATTCCAGTCACCATCTTTGTGTGTTATTGGTTATTATGATATTCCAGTCATCATATTTGTGTGTTATTAGTTATTATGATATTCCAGTCATCATCTTTGTGTGTTATTAGTTATTATGATATTCCAGTCATCATCTTTGTGTGTTATTAGTTATTATGATATTCCAGTCACCATCTTTGTGTGTTATTGGTTATTATGATATTCCAGTCACCATCTTTGTGTGTTATTGGTTATTATGATATTCCAGTCACCATCTTTGTGTGTTATTGGTTATTATGATATTCCAGTCACCATCTTTGTGTGTTATTGGTTATTATGATATTCCAGTCACCATCTTTGTGTGTTATTGGTTATTATGATATTCCAGTCACCATCTTTGTGTGTTATTGGTTATTATGATATTCCAGTCACCATCTTTGTGTGTTATTGGTTATTATGATATTCCAGTCACCATCTTTGTGTGTTATTGGTTATTGTGATATTCCAATCACCATCTTTGTGTGTTATTGGTTATTGTGATATTCCAATCACCATCTTTGTGTGTTATTGGTTATTGTGATATTCCAATCACCATCTTTGTGTGTTATTGGTTATTGTGATATTCCAGTCACCATCTTTGTGTGTTATTGGTTATTGTGATATTCCAGTCACCATCTTTGTGTGTTATTGGTTATTATGATATTCCAGTCACCATCTTTGTGTGTTATTGGTTATTGTGATATTCCAGTCACCATCTTTGTGTGTTATTGGTTATTGTGATATTCCAGTCACCATCTTTGTGTGTTATTGGTTATTATGATATTCCAGTCATCATCTTTGTGTGTTATTGGTTATTATGATATTCCAGTCATCATCTTTGTGTGTTATTGGTTATTATGATATTCCAGTCATCATCTTTGTGTGTTATTGGTTATTATGATATTCCAGTCATCATCTTTGTGTGTTATTGGTTATTATGATATTCCAGTCATCATCTTTGTGTGTTATTAGTTATTATGATATTCCAGTCATCATCTTTGTGTGTTATTGGTTGTTATGATATTCCAGTCATCATCTTTGTGTATTATTGGTTGTTATGATATTCTAGCCATCATCTTTGTGTATTATTGGTTGTTATAATTCTGGCCATCATCTTCATATATTGTTGAGTATTATAATATTCCAACCATCATATTCAGTAGTACTATAAGACATTAAATGAAATGATTCAACTTCCTTTGACCATTATGTAAATCTTGTCATTAGTTTGAAAATAATTTTCATTGGGTAAACCCCATTTGTTAGCTGGATAGAATGTTAGGTACCAGATGTAAGAAAGTCATCCAATGTGTCACTTGTAACTGTATATTTATAAATATGTAGGTTTTTGTTTTACCTTTATTTATTTTGTTTATCAGATATTTAGTTTCATGTATGCTTTTCACACTTGTTATTTAACTTTATTAAGTCATTGTGTGATCTTTAATTTAATGTTTGAATTCATAAAGCATTTTAGTTAACACTAAATTGTTAGTGTGTCACAACTTCTGGTATGGAGATTAATTGTACTGTGTAAGAACCCAGCCAAGATATAAATGTGCACTAATTTACAAAACTGTTTTGTTTGTTAATTAGATCTATACTTCCAATGGGCCTACCATCATCATGCCCACCTGGTTTTGCTCTCGTGCCATTTTTAATGAAGTTGGGGGGTTCTCTGAAGCTGGAAAGGTATCTGTCTATGACATTTGATAATTATGTAAAGTATAAATCTTTAAATATGCTCAGGTGGTGGATTAAAAGTTGCTTTTGTGAACCTCAAAATGGAAAGTGTGCATTTTTTCAATATTAAAATTGTTTTGTCTGGTTCCTTTAAAAATAGTGATGTTTTTGTCAGTTCTGTTACTTACAAAAGTTATTGCTATTAAATATTAGTGCCCAGTGTTTAACTTGATTTTTAGTGCTTTAAGCTCTGCCACTGGAGGATATTTAGGAGCATGTCTGGAAGCCCAGAATGTTTAGTGGGTAGTACACGGATAACACCGTTTGTGTAGCTTAACGCTAAACAATCTTTTGATAATTCTTGATGATGAGAAACCCACTTGAAATAAAAATGTATCTCAGAATGGCTAGTATGTGTATTAAAAACGTAAAGATGAGCTAGGAAGGTCGAAACGTTGTTCTCTGCTTACCAATAAAATTGTGAATACCCATACCAGCTGTTTTGAGATACAATCTGTTAATAATTCTTAATGTTGATAAGCAGAGAACGATGTTTTGACCTTCCTATGTCATCTTCAGGCTGTTAATACCCATACCAGCCATTCTGAGATACAATCTGTTTATGTACAGCATTTCAATCTTTAGTTTCATTTGTCTATTTAGACAGTTCCCATCAATCTTTAGATTTGTTAAAAAATGTTCAGATTTAATGCAAATTCCAAGTATTTTTCTCTATTTTTAGTTTTGAAAGAAAGTTACTAGACAAGTCCCTAGTTTTCCTTATTTTTAACTTTGTTTTAATATTCTCTCATAGTTAAAAATCAGGGAAAACTGGGAAGTTCCTTTGTATCTCATGATGGCTGGCATGGGTATTAACACTTTTATTTCAAATGGGTTTCTTGTCATCAAGAAAGTTCAAAAATATCCAGTCATATGATTTTTGCACACACATTATATACAAGTGATTACTCAACACGTCAATTTCTATAGAACTAAGTAGAGATTTACTGCAAATTAATATTTTTCTCACACTGTCAATTCTACAGGAATGACTGCCTGTCAAAATGTGGTTACCCCACAGTTTTTTTAATTTTTGAAAAGCCTTGTTTATTTTGTCATTCTCAATTTCTTTTAGTTTATTCAACTCTATTTCTTATGACTCTTAATATTAAGTCTCTCTTCTGTTTTTTCCTACTTTCTTCATTTCTTTATTATTAAGAAAGGTAAACAAAATGACACAGCAGATGAAGCAAGAAATTTAGATTTTAAAAATAAAAATGTGCAAGAACAGGATTTAAACCAAATAATTTTCACCTATAAAATTTCAGTTATTGAAATTATAGTTTCACTAGTCCCAGACAAAAACCAAGAAATACTATGGTATTTTGATCTCCAATGTGTTAAGATAGTGTCCTTATAACAAGTTATGTATGTTCTCTAATTTTGTAGTGACATTTTAGCAATTATTCCTTCAAAAGAAAAAGTTTTGAGGTGATTCTTTAGAGCCTATCCTTTGTAGGGTACACCAGAAGATCTCCTTTTCTTCTTCTCACATCTGCGAAATGGAGGAGGAGTACATCGAATTGATGAAGACCTGCTCACTTATCGCTATCATCTTCAGGCTACAACATTTTCTGTATCTGAGTAGGTGAGATTTTTTAAAGTAATTTTAGAGTATTTCAGGATGATGAGAAACCCACTTAAAGTAAAAATGTATTCTAAAGATGGCTGGTATAGGTATTAAAATGTTAAAATAAAATAGAGAACAATGTTTGACCTTCTTAGGTCATCTTCAGATCAACTCTTTGTTAATCAGAAGAGATAGCCTAAGAAGGTCAAAATGTTGCTCTGTACTTTAATTAAAGTTTTAATACCCATACCAGCTGTTTTGAGAATATATTTTTAGAGTATGTCATCTGACCAATGGTCACTTTATATTTCAAACCTGGTAGACTAAAACCTTCCAAGTGAAATTAGCTTCAAAAACAGTAGACCATGTCATAGTGGCTTCCAGTTATATAAAAGTGAATTGGATTTCCAAAACCTACTGATGTGCCTTGTATAAGTGGAATAACATTAAATTTACCACTGAAATATATTTATAAATATAAAATGTTATTATTTAGTACATTTATCTTCTTTATGTTTTAAAATAAAAATAAATGATGAGTAACAAAAGTGTTGTGTTCATTCTTACAGTTATTTGACTTAATTTTTGAAGTAGTTTTAGAATTAGAAATAAATATACCACATTATATGACAACTGTCTGCAAATAGGTCAAGAGGAATTTATATTCCAAATGTAACTTTGGTGAGTGTTAGGAAGGCATTTGAATTTATGGTTTTGTTCAGTACGTTGTCCATTTATAATCATTGGTACTTTAGTAATATCAAAATAACATTGGTAATAATTTAAAGCACATTGTTCTTTGCTGGCCCACTACTGGTTACCAGTAGGAAGAGTGCCTGGAATAGCATTTTGTTGTTTCCCACTAGGCCTTTCTCTCAATGATCAGATGCTGTGCACCATGTATCTTTACAAAATTTGATACTTTTATAAAGATTGCAAGTTTTTTGTACACAAAAATTTAATTTTTATCAACTCTTTTTACTAAAGATTCATTTATGAAAATGCTGAGTGTTTTGTTGCTAGTCTAAGTATGAACTGATTTTCATGTTATGATTAAAAAAATATTTTTCGTTCCAAAAACCTTAGATATTATTGGTGTAATCTCTCAAACCTCCTAAATACATTTCAAACGTTTGTCAGTAAGACTTTATATATTGTCTGTAATTTTCTCTCCCCTAACTATATAGGATCTGTCAGTTTGAATGACCACAATAAAAAAAAAAAAAAAAAGGAAATAAATATTAATTGTTTTTTCTGTTCTAGAATGGCTACATCTCATAACACGAAAATATGAATTTTTAGTTTAAATAGCTTAGGTCTTGTAACATTATACATTTATTATTTTTATTATGTTGAACTTCCAGTCATTGCATGGCTAACATTAGAGAATTTTAATTGAAGAAGCCCACCTGCATTCGTGATATCATATCCAGTGAAATAAAACAGACTTTTATTCCTTATGAAGTGACCCTGTGTCAGCTGTGTTTTAGTGGACTAATATTTTGTAATATATAGTCACATTTCAATTATTATACATTATATATAGAGAGAGATTATTACTATTTATAAATAAGTTATTAAATATATTTTCCTTAAAATAAAATAGTATATAAAGAAGTAAAGCAAATAATTATCTATTCTACCAACAGCCTTTGAACTCAGTTGCTAAGCCTTTTAAAATTTTGCATGGGAGGATATGAAACAAAATATTTTTAAGGTTTTATATATACAGTTAAATAACCAAAAATAATAAATTACTCTGTCAATAAATACCACAGAATACTACTATAATTTATATATCTTGGTAACTAAGCTGTATTTTGGTCTATAATAACTATTTCATTTCGAGCAGGCTAAAGACACAACCTACCTTGATGAATTTTGGTTTGAAAGAATGAGGTAGCCTTCTAAAAGATTAAAATGGTTGAAAAAATCACACATTTTAAGCTGTCAATTAGTTATTCACATGTCATATATTGAAATAAGTATGTGTTTTTGTGTGTGTATATATATACACATATAAGGGACTGTATCTAAATATGGAAAGAAGTATATGGGGCCACTGTGTTTGATTAAGTAGATGACTTGTATATCAGCACATAAATAAAAAAGATGAGGTTCTTATTTTATATTATAGCCGGTCAATATTGGAATTTTAGTTCCTTATTCTTACAAAACTAGGCTTAGTTTGCATTCAACATACCATGTAGCACACAAAAATCAATGTTTAGGTATGTTAATTTAATATTTATATTAAGAAATTAACTAATGTGCAATATTAAAATATGATTTATAATCTACAATGTGATATGAAACTTTTTGATATAAATTCAAAAACAGTAGTTCAATAAAATTTTGAATGCAAGTCAATAAACATAATGACACAACCTTTTATCTCAGACCTGTCACAATAGGGTTAATTTATGTATTATATCGTACAAATATTAGAAAAGTAATAACTTCAACAGTTTCAGTCTTAAACTCATGGGTAGCTTGCCAAAAAATAAAATCACCCATTCTCTAAAAACTAAGATTGTTAAATCTGTTTGAAGGTAGCCTGTTTCAAGCTAAATTTTCATTTTTGTTAAGCATATTTAAGAGCTGTTTCCAATTCCTATTTTAGACACACCATTTGGAACATTCGTGTCAGAGAATTTGAAGACCATATTCTAGCCAAGTGGCAGAATTTTACAATATGGAATGCAGGAAAACAAGGGAGAAAATTGTTTCGCTCTTTGACCTCAGCTAATCGGTTAAAAGTTTGTAACTTCAATGTTTTGTCCTTATATTTGATGTTGCTTGTATGATTTTGTCTCTACTCTTTCTGACTGTTTATATGCTTGAAAGGTGACAAGTTGTACACTGAAATGTGATCAGTGTGGAGTGTTTTTAAAGAAATAGAATTACATTCACAGTAGTGTGTGTTTAAAAAGGAGGAAAAGAATACCTTTGCAGTCCTCAAAGAATAGCAGTAATATTGTCATTAAATAAGCTGACAGAGGAGCATGTGTGGTGTTCAACAAATATGATTACATTTCTAGTGTAATCAGCTATTAAATTATGGTTCATACGTTTCTCCTAGAATAAATCCGACAACAAAATTCCACCAATGTGTAACTGTTGCTTGGACCAAAAAAATGTTTAATTCCTTCAAATTTTTGTCCACCCCATCTTTATGCTTTACCTAAGATGTGCAAGTTAAACAATTGTTTTAGGCCTAGTGTATTCAGTATCATCTCACTATGTTGCAAAGTTCATTGTTCAACAGTTTTCATATTTGAAGAGTAAGGATGCCATTAAAACTTCTGCTAAATTTGTTTAGAAGCTTAAAAAACATTAAACTTAATTCTTCTGACAAGTCTCTATCTTTTGATATTTCATTGTTTATTGAAGTCCCAGTGGAAGATGCTCTTACTTTCAGGACAGATTAAATCATGCTTCCATTTCTCCAACTGAAATTATTGGCATTATTAATTTAACTAAAATTTGTATTGAAAATAATTTTTTCAAAGTCAATGTAAAGTATTATAAACAGGATGTTGTATTAGTCATGGGTTCCTCTGTTTCTCCACCCATGTGACCTTCATATGGATAGTTTTGAATGTGTTGCTATTAATAATGCTTCTTCAGAACCTGCTGTTGGATTAAATTTGTTAATGAAACTTTCTTTGTTTGGTTGCATTAAAAACAGTTGCTGATTGTTTAAACAGCATTGCTCTGTCTAAGTCTGTTCAGGTTAACATGTCAAATTGGACAAGATAACTGGTTACCTTTTTTATTTGGTTTTTAGATGCACTTGTTAAAAGAAATAATAATAGAACTATTTCCACAACTATTTACCAGAAACTATATTTGGTCTCTCTGCCATCACATCGGAGATTGTCATCCATTTTATAAAAGAATTAACAGTTTTTCATACTTACATGGAGCTTTTAAAATTTCTTCTGATTTTACTAATTTAGAAAATGAATTGTATAAAAAGCATTGCTAAGGATAGTCAATGTAGTTGAACATCTAATACAATTCAATTTTTATCGAACAGTGTAGCTGATTAAACAGTGTCTGTCTGTGATAATAAAATTAGCAGTACAGTAATACTACCCTAAATACAAGGCATAACTAACCAGATTACTATATATTAAGATAAAAATAATTTTATTCCTATTTTTAAACCATTTGACAAAATTAAACAATACTTTTTAGTATCAAAGATGTATATATTAAAAAAAATACATTTTAATTAAAAATGGTATATATCAAATTAGGTGTGATTGCAACAAATGTACATTGGCCAAACTTAACATAATTTGGAATACTGTCTTAATGAACATAAAGGTTATGTTACAAAAAACAACTAATTTCTCTTTGTGTTAAACACATTATCAAAACAGGTAATTCAATACACTGGGAATAAACAATCTTAAATGAACCTTAAAGCCAAATTGAATTAAATATTTAATAGAAATTTTGTGCTGTGAAATAAATAGAGATGAAGGGTTAACTGGTTGATCTTGTTTTTAACTTTAAGAACCTGTTACTAGGTTTTTAACATGAAACTGTTGTGATTTAAAATTGTACGTTTGTCAATTTCAAGGATCATTTTTTCTTTGTATATTCTAGTTTTTATTAAAACTTGTATAAGTCTAAAGATACAACATTTGTAAACAGTAGAACACGTTCACTAAATTGTTGTCGTAAAACCACAGAACCGAAATAACGTGGAAATGATTTGTATACAGTCTTCTAGACACCATGTCTTATACTTTAGATAGAAAAACCTTAAGTCCAGTGTCTAATCTAAACACTGTCAAAATATAAACACCTAAATCACATTCCTTATCTAAATGCTGTATTTTATATATAAACACCATAAAAAAAAATATTTAATCAACATGTTGTGAGATACGTTAAATACAACCTCACAACAGATTTCTTATTTGATTGTACCTGTATTTATGTTACAGGTTACAGCTTTCTGTGATGTGGACATAAAGAAGATTACAAAGGGTATTTACATACATGAGGAGTCAAAGGTACTTTAGTGGTTTGCACAAGAATTAGAAAATAAAATCATGTCCCAGGTATCTTGTCTGGAAGACATTGAAATTAAAGAATTTTAAACAATTACAAAGTTATTATATTTTTATTTTAAGAGGAAGACATTTCAAGCTAGCACCTTTCATCAGATTGTTCAGCTTATGGTTGCTGTGCAATATAAGGATAAGTGCTAATTTAAAAATATCGTTCTCTTAAAATAAAAATATAAAGAAAACTAAGTAGTTGTTTAATATATTTTTTTGCCTATACATTTAACTATATATTTTTATATTACTGAAAGGCATAATGTCTAGACGTACAGGGTGTTCAGAAAGTCACTGTGCACTTATATATTTATTAACAGACATGTTTCAATATAGAATACAGGAGGTAAATATGAATGACAATAATAAACAATGTTGAAAATGACCCCTGTTGGCATCAATACAGGTTTGGATCCTTCTTATTTTGTTTCTAAACACAGCTATCAGTTGCTGGCTAGAAATAGACTGACTGAATGCTGTTATTGCTGCTTTCAAAACTGCACAGTGACTTTCTGAACACCCTGTAGTATTGCATTTAATTATGTTGATCTGATATTCATTCCTCATTTTTTGGATGTTAACTTCAAAGTTTGCATCCCAGAAATGTATTACTTTTCAAATGGTAGCAATGAAACTGTTGAATAAGTTATGAAATCCAATTTTGGCGATATTGCTTAAATATCGTTATCAGTGTGTTAAACCATTCAACTAGCACTTAGTTCAAGTTGTTTTTATTACTCAGTTCATTTAATTTTGCCAATACTTGTAGATAATAATTAGTCAGTAGCTTATTACAAAGGAAGTACATTAGTGGAGGTTTAGATAACACAGGTTTATGAACTTAACTTAATAAAAGTTGGTTTGGTTTTAAAAACATATTTTCCATAATTCAGCTAAGTAGCATTCCAATTTTTTTTTTCTATCGTGTAAGGAATTTTTTCAAATTAGGGTATAAAAACAAACTCACTTAGATCAAATTATTTCATTTACCACAGTGAGCATTTTTTTTTATTAAGTTTGCTATGTTTGGGTTCTAGACCATCAATAAGATGCTCGCATCGAAAGTGGGCTAGAATGAATCTATAGCCAGCGGTTGTCAGCATTTTAACCATAACAAATGTGACCTGATTCTGTGAAAATGATTCATTATGAAAAACCTGTGTGTGACAAGTATCATTTTTGGATTGAGCATACAATAATTACTGTCAAACACGTAGAACTTTCGCAGACCTGTGTTATTCCTTCATATAACCACTCGGCAGAGTAATAATCAAAGGTCTATGGTTCGAGACTCACAATATACATTAGAGTGGCTGACCCTCTACTAGTTTTTCAAACATAAATTTAAAGAACTTTTGTTTTTCTCTCTCCAAATACAGCATTAGATTATATGTTGTGATTATTCTTAGGTATAACCTTAATATGGTTCAGAATCAATATGATTTTGTTAAGGAAGGTACCACTACATACTGTGTAAATCATACACTGCAGGAATTATCCATGAGAGGTAATCTTTCCAGAAAGCTGTTACATGGAGGTCATTCTGATTCAAAATTACATGTTTTTACCAATGTTTTTCATGTCTATATTTAGGATATAGTGTTGCAATTTTTATGTTTATACAATGTGTGTGTATGTATGTATCACATTTAAAGTTTGACCTCTAGGAAATTCCCAAGCCAAGAATTCCTATCATTCATTTTACTGAAGGCAAACCACCGTTTATCATCTGTGTGAAATTGGTACGTTTGTTTTCTGTTGCTTTTATATAAAACCTACACTTAACTTAATATGCAAGTCACAAGAGAAGGAAAAACAGACATGCCTGCATTAGAAAGATGTTCATAACACTGTGATGTTAATTTATGAATTAAATAATAATGGATTGAATATTTGATAAGTTCAATGAAATCCTAATTACTGTAAAATATAAAACATTGGTTAAATTGTATTGTCTAAAAAGATAGTGGTTTATATACATGTACTTAAGTTAAATCCATTAGTTCACTGATAGGGTAAAATAGACAGTTAACATCTTTATGTACATCTATAAGTTATTATGTTAAACCCAAGCAGTTAACTCTGTTAACTGATATAATCAATTATGAGTGTTAATTAGTTTCACAAAAATAATTAATTCATCAAGATTAGTGTTTGCTGTTACAACTGTTTGAATTTTTTCCAACTATCTACGTACTAAAAATATTACCAACTACTTAAATTCCTCTAGCAACAAAATATGAAGACAATTTTTCTGCTTGACTGTTACATTTGTAAACATTTTTGTCCTTTAATTTTTATGTTCATCCAAAGCCCAAGATGTAGAAAATTAAAGTTGAGCAAGAAAAAAAAAAATCAATTTCAGTAGTGAAGTCAGAGACTTAGTATTGGTTATAACTATGTGATATACTGCGTGGGAGAATGTATGTCTCCTTTTATCTCTATTATGATGTTTAGCTGGGTCATATTTCCTGCTGCAATGAATGGATTAAACATGTATATTGAAATCAAATCCCACATACAAGCAGTCTTCTCAAAACAGCTAATGAAAAGGACAGGAAAAACAGACATGTATGTAATTTTACTTTTGACTACGAGAAATTGTTTGCTACGAATCACTACACAGTTTAAGGCTTGTTAGAAAGTAACCCTTGCAAGACGAGGTGCTTAGATGAAGCTGGTAATGTAAGCAAATATATTAAGAAGTAGAAACTAACTAGTTTGGCCACATAGTGAGAATGCAGTGGCACAACCATCAAGATTCAAAGAAAGATGGATTGACGGTGTGGTTGAGGCTCTTGAATATACACAGTCCTACAGTGACCCAGCCCTTCCAACTACCACTTTAAAGCAAGGTGAATCTCCACGCAGCATTTGCCAAAGGAAAAAGTGAGTAGTAGACAAACCAGCAAGAAAATAGTGAAAATGTCCAATGCTAATGCCCGTTGTAGGAAGCTTGTATCCATAATAATGGTTAAAGTGAAGGAAATGAGACCATCTGTACAGTCATTGTTGCACATAAGAGAACGTCTTAGAGAGCAGTAAAAAAACATTGTATCGTTTCCCCAACAGACTGATAGTGTTACCAATCACACCAAGCTCCTGGCATTTTATACTGTTTCTTGTTTCTGCATGGAAACATTAAGGCCTGATATGTTATTTGTTTTATTTCAGGGTATGACAGGAGGAAGTTTTGAATCCAATCTCACTTCTTTACATCTCACTGAAGGTGTAGATTATTACCACTTCAACTGATACAGTAGAAAGAAGAGACTCCAGAGGAAATTGGGTATCTGGTGACATGAGGAATTTGTACTTAAGCCTATTTGTTTTCCATTTTTATGTATAGTTAAAGTATAATATTACTTGAAATTTTAATAACTAATTGTGACATTATACCTTGCTATATGAAACTAAATTTTTAGGTTTCTCTCACTGGTCAGTTCAACACAGACAGTACCATCATATAATAGACATTTATAACTAGTGTTTTATTTTTTGAAAGTAGAATGACAAAAAATGAATATTTTCTTTTACATATCATTATATTTACACAAACTATACTTGAGAAATCTATAAATATTTGTTGTGAAATTATCTCTACTTATTAAATGCACAGAATCCAAATTGGTTGAAATACAGTCAGACTTAATCATTTTAAACATGCTTTTAGAAACTTATTATCTTATAAATAGTACAATCTTATCTACGTCTAGTATTTTTAAGTCCTGTTTACTTCTCATATCACATCAACAACCTTAACCACACCAGTTTTCATGTATTTTGCTGCTGGGCAGATAACAATGCTGGAAATTTTTCTCCACAGTGACCAAGTAGGCTGTACAGATGGCAGAATACAGAGCAGAACTTCCTAATATATATAAAAAAAAAAACTATATCACACCATGGATTTTTTACAATGATCAGAATCAAGTTATAAAAATTTAAATTATTGCAAAATTTACAATATAACTTCACATTTAGTGTAAGAAACAATGAAGTTACCAAAAATCAAACATTTCACTCCTTTTAGTGGCACTGAGTTTCATTGTCCTAAAAAGTCAACAGTTGTTTGTTTCAATTACAATAAATTTATTGTAAGATGTAATAGTTTAATGCATGTTTTTACACACTTACGGGTCATTTATATCCATTTTCTCCAGTATGGGTATGGCTTCATCTTTTAATGTCTTGTGTAATTCTAACATCATCTGAGTCCATTGGATTTCCCAGAGAAGAGAATAAAGTTCTTGCAGCTCCCTCTGTGAAACATATGTTAAAACAGCTGGCATGGCTTCCACCCCTATAATTATATATCACTTTATAAAATAGCTACTTGAATACTGTAAATAAGGAAATGACACTTTTGCACTTAAAGTAAACTCTTGGTTTTAAACCCTCTTGCCAACTATGTAACTTATAAGCCTAATAGTGTAAACTACATTGGATAAGTACTCATTCTCAACTGTACTGTGGACATTGTCAGGTTTAAGTAAACATGTCAACTGTTGTAGTTAGAAAACTACTGTATTTGTTCCCAACTGTAGCCCAACAGTGCTTGAAACTAAACCCAAATAACAATAAATGTGCAGATAAATACACTTCATAACACATACCCAAGATTGTAAGTGAAAAAAATTTCTGTTAATACTAAAACAATAAACAAAACATATAACTTGAGTTTTCAGAAGGTAAACCTGTCTTCTTTACTCTCAGAGAAGAAAGGTCCACTGTTCAAAAGCATGCAGGTTATAGGTTTATCATTTTACATTAAGGCTTATTGAACCAATGTGTTTTCCTGACATCATGAATTGTCCTTAAAGTATAAAATAAGTTATTATTATCTCTCAGCAAACTTTCTACTCATTTTACCATTCAAAATCAACTTTGATTATATCTAAAGTTTACATTATTATTATATTTTATTACAATTTTTTAAAAGCCTTAGAGCATTGAGAAATAATTATTAATATAAGCATGAAATAGCATTTCACACACAAAGAAATAAAGATACAGTTCTGTCACAAGGTCTAGGTTAGGGTCATAAAAATTATTTAAGCAATATTAGGTAGAGTTCTATCTTCTTTGTAATTAAAATTAACAAAATAGAGCATGCATAAACAGAAATGTGAAAATCTACAACATTCTTTGTACAGCTTTCCACTGATGTACAACTACAACTTAGTGTGGAGTTAAGAAGCTTCTAAATAGATCTACCCAAAAAATAAAGCAGTTCTGATCAAAGCTTTCCATAGAAGACGGGATACTAAATAAGACACACCTGTTGAAATACAACTTTTCATATAAGCAAAAAGATTTTAACAAAAGTTCTGGTAGAAGTAAATAAGTTAACAAGAGTAATCAACATGAAAAAATGAACAGATTTTGAGTATAGCCTAAATATATGAATTAATATATTTTAGACATGACTTACCACAAAAATCCAAATGAGGATTCCATAACCAAATTGGTGTTTGTTGATAAAAACTAACTTTCCTCTGCTGTTCAGTTGTACTGAAAAGTTTTGGATTGTCTGGTTTCAAAACAAACTGATATTTTAACATTTGCAGTGTTGTTCTGATAAATATATCATATAAAAATGTATTGAACTGAAGGTTAAAATCATAATTGCAGTTCTAATGATTTACTCAGTTATTCTTTCCTTACTAATTAATGATCCAGGGAAATGTCATTCCTTACTGTTGAATATCACCTTTATAATAATTTTAACACTGATTTAATATCACTGCATTTAGCAACTGCACTTCATATGCTTAAAAAAACAATTTATATATATATATATATATATTATCATTCTTAGACAATGTTACTAAAGACATACATTCACAGTCACTGAAATAAATATACTCCCTTTATTGTTGTTTTTTCTAAGGCCAAGAGTAAAATCCTTGCAAGTGTTTCACAATTTCTTTAAAAAAAGTAGTTTCTGGCAGAGAGATAATCACTTTAAGGGTAAACAATATATACATTCATCTAATTGCTCATGCAGCAAAATGGCTGCCATAAAAATTGCCCATTTAAAATCACCTTTAAAATGTCTGAATATTAACTATGACTATTTCACAGTAGTGGCTGAGTGTCTGTTTTGTTTTTGAATTTCGTACAAAGCTACTTAAGGTCTATCTGCGTTAGCTGCCCCTAATTTAGCTGTGTAAGACTAGAGAGAAGGCAGCTAGTCATCATCACCCAAGACCAACTCTTGGACTACTCTTTTACCAACAAATAGTGGGAATGACCATCAAATTATAATACCCCATGGCTAAAAAGGCAGGCATATTTGGTGTGACTGGGATTTGAACTCTCAACCCTTTAGATTACAAGTCAAGCACCCTAACCAGGCCAGGCTCTTGCTTGAGTGAAACTAAAGTTTATTGTACTTTTGTAAATCCACCTAATTCCTCTATATTTGTTTATTGAGTGAATCAAAATTTTACTATTTAAATGAATTTTCCAGACAAACCTTATCACTCGAGTTCTTTGACAGAACTCTTCCATCTGGGGTTCCAATTATTCCTTTTTTGTATGAAGGATACTAGTACATATATATATATATATATATAAAAGAGACAGAACACTACTTTGTGCATATAATTAGATTTCAGGGATGGTTGGTAGAGGTTGCAATAAGTAATAAAATTAAATCATATGTAGGTGCACACCATGTTTGGTATTACTGGCACATTAAAAATATAAACATTTTTAATTTTATAAATACAAGTAGGAATAAATATATGTGTGACCTAGCTAGCTACAGTAATATAGAAAGTTTTAATGCTACAAAAACTAAGTTTCTTAAAATATTAAAGTACCCCTACTTTGGTACAGACTAATAATTAACAAAGTAGAGATAAAGTTTAACAAGTACGAACAATTAATAAAATCCAGAATTAAAATTAACTAATTAGGACTTGAAATAAGTTGTGTAGACCTATAAAAACATTAGGATGATTAGAAAACATGCCATTATTATAATAATACCAACCACTGCATGTATCCTCTGAATTGGAAAAGCCTTCCTTGTCTTTGTTTGCTGCAGAAAATTCTTCTAATAATGCATTCTAGAAAAATCTGTTAAGGTTTTATCTTAATTATGCCTTTTCCTAAATCTCAGTTATAACAGTAACGCTGGTTTATAATGACAGTTTTTAACCTAAAATGTTTATTTAACAATGGGTGAGTTTTTAAATTTATATATATACCTGAAGTGTAAATGGTTTCACTTAGCTAAGGAGACATGTCAAAGTTCTGTTACTAAAAAGACTAGGGGTAAGCTTGCTACACTGTTTTGAAAATTGTGCATTTTTTTGTATTCTGAAATCAAACTTTATTTAGATTTTGTCAATAATTACAAATTAAAAATAAATGTTACATTTCTTATGGATCTGCCGTAACAATTCATAAACATAATTTGCTACTAACCAGACAGAATGTCAAGAAGATGGTTTTCATTCTATATTTTAATCAGAATGTAAACTCAACCTTTCAACACTAGCCCTGGGTTTTGTTAATTCTTCAATCTTCTGTACATTATTATGCTGATGTGTTATGATTGTGTTTGTTTTTTTATAATACCCAAGCTACGGAGTTAAAACATTTATTCAAGCAAAAACATTTTTCTGAAACAAGTCATTAAAAGAAATTCTGAATATCCATGCATTACTGAACAAAATATTGTTTTCTTCATAACTCACAGTTCATTAAGCATACTCTGAGTTTTCATAGTTTCAGTTTAACAAGAAATAATGCAGCCTTATATCTTTCTTACAAGTATCATGTTTGGGTTGGAAGTGAAAGCTCGCCTAACATATAAACAAATAATATACATATTACTAACATTCCAGTAAGCCAATTTATACCTCATTGGCCATCTAACATACATCAGGATACACCACCAATCTAAAACAAAGTATTGGTTCATACTCATTGTTTCATTATATAAACAATGTTGTATATTCCATAATTTCCTATTATTTTGAAACATCTTATAATTTTACTCCTACAATTCCACCTATACAAATTAATAAATAATAAATTAATAAACAGACCTTCTAAGTCTTCCTCACATTTTTCAAGGAATATTATTCATTTTAGATCTTAAATAAATAAAAAAAGCACACATGGACAATGTAATATTAATTATAAGCATTACAATGTTATATTTAGTCCTAATTATCCATGAAGAGCAGAAGATTTTAACATAAGTAGTAATGAGACCCCAAATAACCTGACCTAAACTGACCACTGTAAATAATGGGTAACCAACCTAGTCTGGGACAACTTGACAGGATGACTTTAATAGCAAATATTTGGCTACCTTATGCTAAGCAGTTAGGTTTGTGAAACTTGTTTTATTATATTCTTGCCAATTAGGTTTTAATTTCTTCTTATAAAATATTTTTTTGGTAGGAACACACAAAGAACGTAGACCAAAAACAATAATTATTCTTGATGTCTTTGCTTAAGATGAAATCAGAAACGTGCTTACTAGCAACAATTCCAGCCAAATGTGTTTTGAGCTCATTTGTCACTAATAATATCATTGCAGCAACAGTCACGTGACACACGTTCACTTACAGACAGAAGTACACGCTTAAAAACCTCTCAATCAGTTACCAAGTCAGTGTAATTCCCATTTTTGAAGTCACAGTTTTGGAAGGTTATGTTCCCTAAATACATGAAGAAATGCACAGAAGAATAGGTAATAGCACGTCTGTTACTACATCTGCAATATCCACTGTCAACAAGACTCAACAGGCCACCTGCTGGGATATGACAGACACAGCAGTGGTCGAGGTACTACTTACATGATCAACTGCACTAAAAACAGCAGTTATAGTGTGAATTAAACTATTTGACAAAACTCACTACTACAAATTTTATGCTTGTCATTTACAATTTATAATTAGGGTTAATAACAACATTAATCATTTTTAACACTAAATTTTTTATTATTGTTTTTGCTGGAATTAACTTTCAGGTCATTCATAAAACCCTGGTCTTTCTAAAATAAACACACTTTTGAGGACATTTCCAAAACCTTATGATAAAAACCAAAATCAAATGATTTACCAGATGTTTTGGTGTCAGGAAAAACAAAAAACTGTGTGCAATTTTCATAACATTTTAATTGTCAGGACCTACGCAAATCCAGTCTGAAATACTTATTTTCTAATAAAAGTTGACTAAACAGACTTTTACTGAAAACCAAAGAAGTTGAAGAACTTTGTTTGTCACTGGCTCCTTATGGTAGTACAGCAGTAAATCTTTAGATTTACAAATCAGAAGTTTGATTCTCCTCAGTGACATAGCAGATAGCCCAATGTAGTTTGGTTAAAACTGAAAACACATACACAAGAAAGGTATGATCTTAGTTCAGGATGTACTGTTTCTGTAACTATAGTTGTAATCGATTCTTTTTAATTCTCCAGTAACTGAACCTTTCCCTTTAATGATGGTAAAAGGAGAAACATACCTTATGTAAAAAAACAAAGATTGTATATTATCAATGTAATGTCCTGAGCAAAATGTGTTGTTGACAATGGATATGACAGACACAGTGAGATTGAACTACTCTTACACATTCTTGTATTTGGAAAACCATAAAAGAATGTAGTGTTACAAAACATAATATGCCTAATAAAAATGTCTTATGACAAGTATAATTAATTATAGGTCACTAAATGATTGGGCTTAACTATCCTCGGAACTGTGACCAGTTAAAAGAAATAGTAATTTTTATTCTTGATGTAATAATTATAACACACTTGGAGATAACTCGATATAATAATCTCTAACCAAGAAATTAAATAATTAGTGACATAACAGATCCTCAAACAAAAGTAACCTCACTTAATGATCCTTGATCTATAAACTTCAAAACAAGTTATGTCATTAATGAATCAATATGATGGAAAATCTTGTGATTCATTCTTTCTTACTGTTTCAGATGACTGTCAAAGAATGTAGAAGTGGTAGTTTAACTGTTCTTATAAACATTGAAAGTTTTTTTAAAGAGATGCATGTTGAGAAAAAAATATCTTGCTATTGTAACCCACACCATTTTCAAAACAGGTATGTTCTCAGAGCTCCTATACTACCCTGTAATTAAATATAAAGAAAATATGCATCAGTTTAGTGTCTGGATTCCTAATTAACAAGTGGATTAAAGGCTAAGTTCAGTAATTTATTTCAAGTATCATAAAAGCTGTTTTCAGAGGATCCTTTACAATTTCTTGTTTTCCTTTTGAGGGTCATTGACCATCACATAAGTGTCAAGTGTTTGAAAATTAATAGCATTACAGAAGTTTATTAATTTGTCTAATCACTTGAGTAAGGTTGAGCCCATGGCTTCAAATGAAAGCATCAATCCAAACACTTCAATTTTAGATGTTTAAGTTCTCAAACAAATAGCCTTATATACAGTACAGCAAAGGATACTGATAATTTCTTCAGAAATACATTTTGAGGGTTTTCCAAAGTTTTTACTACCTTTTGAAACTGTTTACAAGCTCTTCTGTTCCTCTCCATAGCTTGCTGAAAGTTCTGGGGAACCTGAAGAACTGACCTGAAAAGTTATAATAAGAAGTCATGTAATAGGTCTACCACAATGCTATTAAATTTAATTTTATTACATACCAGAAACCACATTGTTAAATTCACCACACCTGCATAGAATAACAGTGCATACCAACTTGAAGTACATTCTGAGAAACATTGCTGGCTCAATTTATTATTATATTAAGAGAAATAAAGTTACTTCTTAAATAAAGTATTTGAAAGAAAAATACAACTTTCATCCATTCTATCCAGAACACAACATTTCCTAATTTCTTCCATAAACCTTCTGTGAGTGAGCTGAATAATAAGATTAATCCACTGTTTTTAATAATAATGACAATTCAGTTTAAATCACAATTTCTAAATATTTTCTTTTTGATTATTATCTGGTAGATCAGTAATAAAGTAAAAGAAAAAAACAAAACACACTGAATAACCTAAATACTCTTACAAGCCCCACTCATGAATGGGTTAAGCTAATAACTTATGTGTTTGTGAAGAAGACCGTCTTTTAATACCTTTCTATTACTGATAAAAAGTCAAAATAGTAATAAGTAAAACAAGCATGGAATTTATATAAGATTCACTTGTTCTTGAAGAAGAAAAACAAAAGTCATAGCACAAACCTTTCTTTTATTATTATTATTATTATTTTAATAAATATCAAACTTTCAGTTGGGAAAAGGTAATTCTCATGACGGTTAATAAGTTAGTTATGAGTCAGTTACCATTTGTATACTAATAAATAACAGTTTGTACTTTTTATTCATGGCATGGTAACTCACAAAATGACTCTGACTTTTTTTTTCTTCAAATACAAATATTTAGCTCATAACTCTGTCACCTCTTGACCAGTTTGAGATCTAATTACAGGTTTGGACTCAGGAGGTCAAATCCTTTTGACTGATGTGTTTATCAGAACCAAAGGTCTAATTTACTCTAATCCTGCCTAAAAGAATTTCAATTTGAGGATAGACTAGCAGAAGTCCTTATGAGTAATAAAAACAAACTGGATATAACTATGCCCACCTCTTAGTGTTTCTGGCACACAAAAACATAGCTAATAAAGGAGAAAGGGAGATCTCACAGATTAATTTAACCTAACCCTACTGCAGCAATTGAGGATTCCCTTTTTTCTTAAACAATGTAATCACATTCTTTGGCAGAGTTCATGATGTTAAAAAAACATGCAAGTTCAAGAAATCCTATGACCTAAGCTCCTTCAAAAGATGAACCTTTTAATAACACTTGGGTTACAGAGTATTATATTTCACTGGCAGAGTTAATATTCTGATGAATAAATGTAGTTCTTACTGATTATCCTTATTCTAGGCATTACCTTTAAAATCAGGATACAATACATTCAACTGGCACTAACTAAAGAATCAGTCAATTCCAATGGAGGGGAGATTTGTGGCATGCATAAAATGTGTTTGCATATACATGGCAGCACTGAACAAGAATAGCTATTTATGTGAGTGCACTTAATAATGTATGTATCAAAAGTATTACTCACAAAGCATCAACAACTGAATGTTGAGATGTGGATGCTTCTTCAGTTGCACTATCGAGATAATTTACTGGTCTCTCTTCTTCCACCAGTCCTGCCTTCTGTGATGAAGCTTCTCCTGGTTTGAATTTTGCTATTCTCTGCAACTGAAGTAGTTCAGTTTTGGAGATCACACCAACTTCACTACTGCATGTAGATGACAAAGATGAAGATTTTTGTTTCATCTTTCCATCCATTCTCTTTTGGTGCTCACTGCTTCTGAAAACAAGGTGGGTTGGATTTGATCTATCTTGAATAACTGTCCTATATTCTCCACTGCTCTTAACAACATCCTTTCTTTGAGTTGAAAAGTACTGACTTGTATCATTCCTTACAGCTTCTTCATGACTTCTGACTTGTCTTGAATGTGTAACTTTACACTTTGGAACCTGTTCAACCTGAAACAATCTATAAATTTAGAAGTGTATCATTTATGACAAACCATATGTGTTCGAAATACCTTACAAAGGTTATAAATATAGCTAATTAATATCATGTTTTATCTCCCCCCACCCAAATTAAATTACTATGCATCATCAACTTTAGTAGAAGAAAAAATAAATGAAAGTTATTTTCTTAGTTACAAGTTAAAACCATATCCTGAAGCTACAGTTCTGGTTTTGTTATACTTAATTCTCATAACATTATACATCTATATATATTTAATATTTTTATTATACTGACCTTTCAGCCATGTCTGGCTAACAGTATGAAAGTCAAAATGATGAGGACAAATGTACTTATGTTACTCTGTCCAATAACCCTGCACAACAAAGTTTTTGCTTCTTGAACACTGTTGGGCGTTCCTGATAGATTTTTGGCTGCTGATCACGAAAATCACATCCAAATTTGCCCATCACGTACCGTTTCATTGAAATATTCAGTTTCACCATGACATTGCTACAATGGAAAAATGATATCAGGGCAATTGAAATCCGTCAATGCTTGCGGACTACTGTTGGACACTGCAATGTGATGCACCGGACATTGAATACAAACGAAAATCAGGAGCAAAACACTTTTAATTATGTTGAACTTAATAGCATATTAAAAACATAAATGCAATTAAATACGTTATTGCCGGTAAACAGTTAACTGTCTATTTCTCAGAGTTCCTACGTGATGAAGCAAAACCAAAACTATATTTGTGCATACCCACCAGGTACCTGTCATGATCAGCAAAAACTTTTTAAAAAAAATTGTTGTGCAGTGTAATATAATATTGACCTTCAGCCTTTACAAAGTAACCATCTTGGTTGTGTTTTAATGGACAAGTATTTTGTAATATACAGTCATATTTAAATTACTAGGCATTGCATAGACATATAGATTATTACCATTTACAAACAAGCTCTTAAAATTATTTTTCTTAAAACATAAAATAGTAAACAAAGAAGTGAAGCAAACAATTATCTCTTCTGGTTATGACCTTTGTACTTGGTTGCTGCTTGATGTAGGTTGCTAAGCCTTAAGGAATTATTCAAGTAGAGAACTGAGGTATTTTTACATACACATTTGAATAACCATAAAATCATAAGTTATTTTATTGATAAATAGAAATTAATTATAATTTATCAAGTTCAGTAACTAAAATGTTTTTGGGTCTAAAAAATGTATTAAATTTCTAATGGTCTAAAGATTCAACTTACCAACTTGAAAATTGGTCTCAAAAGAAAGAGAGGATGCTATTACATTTGAAAATGGTTGAGAAAGCTACTAGGGGGACATTCTGGGCTTTTGATTGGTTACTCAAGTCATATATATACAGAAGTGTATATATGGGATTTTCCAAAACTGAAAAGAGGTGAACTGGGATATCATGTTTAATTTAGTACATGAGCAATATCTCAGCAAATAAAAATAAAAAATATGGTTCTTATTTCATATTCCAGATTATCAATATTGGTCATTTGACTTTTTATTTCATACAAAACCAGAGACTTTGTATTTTGACATCACAAATATTTAATTTGAAACAGTGCTACATTTGACATATCATGTGACACAATAATCAATGTTTAGGTGTTTCTTTTAATACATGCTTTTAAATCAAGAAATTGTCTATAATATAAAGATTTGAATTATAATCTAAGTTTGATACTAAAGTTAATGACAAATTCATAAAAATAGTTGTTTATTAAATTTTGAATGCAAGTTAACAAATGTGATTACATGGCCTTTGATGCATGATTCGTTTGGAAAGGGTTAACTGAAATTCTCTTATTCAGAGTTAAATGTTAAAATGTTCTTTCCAGTAGGTAACTTATCTTTCTTGTATATATGTATGTGAAATACATTACAAAATAAGACTGTTGAATGGTCACTAACAAAGTAGAAGAGACACATCATGATATTTCAAATTAACACTATGTGCATCTGATTTTAAATGTAGTTTTCCAATCTTTCTGTGACCATTGGCATCAAATTCAAATAACCTTCCTAATTTGGAAAGATTAATAGCTTCTATTGCAAAATCCAATCTTTAAGATATGAAAGATCATATCTAGTCTAGTATTATAATAAATAATCCTGACATGTCTCAAACATATATCCCATAGTTGCTCAGAATTCAATTCATATGCAACCTACCCACACACCCTACTATTACATAAGCTATCTTTTCCTCTTTACAATCTATCTACTCTCACATTTATTCTTCTTTAACTGAATCTCATACCTTTCCAGATTTAAAATCAAAGCTTTCCTTTCACATCCTTTTCATTAATAAATTTCAAGTTAATTTATCACAACCAGTAACAAACTCCTTATCATAACTATTATTTCATATTTTATTGGCCATTGCTTATAAACTGTACTTATAACATCAAAGTGGAAACTAATACTCATATTAACTATCAAATATCGAATATATATATACATATATGCAAAACAAAGTTGTGTGTTCAAAATTATTCAGAAAGCATGAGCACAAGACAATTTTGGAGTAGCTTCAAAATTCACATTTAACTCCAAAAGATACATCTCAGTTTCTTCAGATTAAAATAAACAACAAAAAGCAAACAAGCAAAAGAGTAGGTTTTGAAAGTAGCAAGAACTGACAAACTAAACATAAACCTTAAGATACCTTGGGTTTTCCTTTCTGCCTCACAAGTTTGGCTTTTTCAATCAGCTGACAGACCAATTTAATTTCTTCAAGGTCTTCTTGATTCTGTAACAAACCTGGAGGAAAATAACCAGAAGTCTAGTTTAATTATACAGATGTAATGGATAACTAAACTTATTGGTTTAAAATAATCTCGGTGACTGACATACCATGTCAACTTTAACTTTTCTTGATTTGAAACCCATTCAGTAAATCGTGATGGCTAGTTGTAAACTACTAGATAGCTTTAGTCCAAAAAAAAAAACATCTGGTTTATCAAATATTTACTAAATAAATAGATAAACTATTATCTACTCTCATAGTCTCTTCATAACCATTCCTTTTTATACCTTTTGACCCACAGATATAGAAACACAAGAACCAACATTTTAGGGCAAAAAAATATTGGTTCCTTTGTGTTTTTTACTGTGTATAAAATATCACAAAGTACCCAAAAAGAAATTATTTTATGCAATACTTACATCTAAGGCAAGTTGACCAATTTTATCACACATTTATTTCATTCTCTTGTTTGTTTGATTTCTATTTCTTAACAAAAGCAATTAAGAAATGTTGGATTTTTGTTACATCAAATCATTCATTTCCAAGAGATAACACACAACTCATTTAGACTACTGCAATTACTAGTCCCACACAACTCCAAACTTCATGCAGGAAACATTTTTTCTCATATATCCAACCTAGATCACTAAAAACACTCACCAAATTTCATTTTAAATCTCCTCCAATGTTGCTGCTTCTCTCTTCCTGTAAATAAAGTGTTTCACAGGCCAATCACCTTAACATAACAGTAATACTGCTTTAACTGCTTACGACTGAAGTATTAGAATAAAGACTCAATAGAAAACCATCACCTCTTATAACTTGACCATTTTGGGGCTACAAAAAATTTGACAAAGTAAAGCTTCAGTTCTATTCATAATATTACAAGAAGACAGAGGGCTACCTTCTACCACTATCACCCTAATTCTATTTTTTGGTATTATTGTATACACTAATGTGTATTGAAAATGAAACAAAACATTGACTTTGCATATCTTCAGTTGCTAGCTCAATATTTGCATGTTGCTCACTTGGTTTTCTCAAACATTAGTTCCTTAAACAATATATATCATAACAAAGCTGATAGATTTCCCATTTAAAAGAAAACAAACTTATGCAAATATTTCAACTGGTAAGGCTACATTAGGCTTTTAACATACTCAGAGTGACAAATTAATCAGTTGGTAGAATCCACTAAACCCAGCTCCACGTGACAGCATTGATCATAGCATGTTAAAGTGACTTTTAACATGCTGTCAAAACCAAAATTATGGTGACAGAAACTGTGACTTAACTCCTGAAGAAGTTCAAGAAGTCTACATTAAGAACACAGGATTCAGTCAATTTGTTCACCATGGAAGAGCAATGTTGAGCACATTTCACCAGAGATAATGTCCTGAAGGTAGTGGAAGCAAAGGTAGACATCATCAAATTATCTGAGAAGAAACACAAGTTATCTAAAACCTGTCAAAGAATCAAGATGAAAACATAATGAGATATGAGCAAAACATTAAAGATTGAAATAACACAGTTCTAAAGTACAGACAACAAAGAAATGTTGAATTACAACTGCTACTCAGTCAAGGTCTGAAACTTGACCTGATGCCCTTTTCACTCCCTCCTATAATGTAAAGCATTGGAACAACTGATGGCTTCCCTTCCAAAACTGACAAATTCAAAGGTTTCCATCATTTTACTAAGAAGGATTAGTAAAGCAGCAAAAATACATATTAATGAAAATGGAAATACTGTTTTCATTTAATTACATTAAAGAGGTAGCTGATCTTCAGACAAGTCAGCCACAAAGTTTATGATATGATGCCACATTTGTCCATATAGACATGTGTAAAGCTAATCCTGTCAACAGGAATCCAGAGTGTGCCACAGAACTCATTACAAAAGATGACAGCACAAAGAAATAAGGAGACTGGTGACTATTCTATTAAAAGAAGAAGAATTCCATATAGTGTTGCAAAACATGTGGATCAGCAATTCCTTTTCTCAAAGACAGACAAATGATACTCATCACTAAAGGAAAAGAATACCTCCTGATTTTTCAAGATGGAAAACTCACTAGAAAGTAAAACTCTTTAAAATTTCTTAAAGAAGTAACAAAGTTCCAGAAGGTGATCTTTGGTGAAGCTGGATGATTAACACAATATGGTTTATATCATGAAAATAAGCAAATAATCAGAATTAGCATTTCTGATTATTATTGCCTTCAATGATTCCAACTGCAGAAGTAACTAAAATACTGCTGCTATAATTTCTTAATATTGTTTTTTATATATCATGGTTATTCAGCTTGATTAAGTAGTGTAAGGACTCATGAAAGTAACCAATAAAATTAAATTAATTTTCCAATTGTTCCAAATCTTCTGTGAGAATAATTGACTACTTTAATGTTATCAATTAATCAGCCCAATGATAAATCAATTTACAAATTCCACTGACCATCAAGCTCTGTTCTTCATTGTGCTACCATTCTGTTTGTTTGTGTTTTCTTATAGCAAAGCTACCAAGCCCACCAATGGAAATCAAACTCCTGCTACCATTCTCTCTGAAAGATGTCACAGTTCTCTTTGAATTTGGCACAGAAAACAAGAAAAGATTGATCAAATGCAACCACATTTGCTCACGCGCAGCACACAACAGCACCATGCTGTACTGAAGACCCTTCACAAGTGCAATATCACCAGTATTTTCAAAGCAACAGAAGTGAAAAGAATCAGTGATAACACCTTTATGAAAACAGGCTGAAACTACAATTGCTGTAATACCAAGTAATTCAGACTTCACTTCAGTTTCTTTGCTGGATCCTCACTTTAAAACAGTGTCTTCTCAAAAAGCAACATAACCAAGTAGTAAAACACAGTTTGACGAAGAACAAAATGTGGATGTTTGTAGGTTTGTTCTAAACATCTAAAGATTTATCAGGCTTAAGTGGCATTTAGGCACTGTCAGGTTTCTTTCTCTTGTTAACAAAAACTGTTTGGCAATGATTAAAATGTTTGAATGGTAATTGCACATTAAACATCACTAATGTGGAAAATTTGACCTTTTGATTCATATAATGGCTACTACTTAAGCAAAAGTTGTATTAAAATAAACACACAGACTCCACCATAATGTTATGTGTAGCAGCTCCTTCTATACCTAAGAGCAGACCATTACGACAAAAAACAGGATACATTTTGTGGATGCTTTTCCTTTAACAATGTACACTAAATGCCTAGCATATGAGATGTGTCTAATTTTACCAATATCTATCATGTTCCAGCTTCACTTGCTTTCCTTTAACTCTTTTTTGTTAAAGGTATGTATTTAGTTCTGACTGAAGTGGTAACTCTTACTCTATTCTGTTTAGCTGTTTTTTATTACTATGTTTATCAAGTGTATTTAATCAATCAATAATATTACATTGAAAGAATAACAACTGTTACTTTTCTTGGAATGGTAACTGTTAAATAAAGATTTGTTCTGCTTAAATTTGTTTCAGTATTTGTATTGGCTGGAAAAAGAGTGCTCTTCCAATGCAAGCTTTACTGTATGAAACTACAAGATTGTTGCACATAGCATCAAATATGTTTACATAAAAAATGTGCATGTTCAACTTTATTTAAAATATAAAAACATGTTTATTGTTCTTCATAATGTTTTAAACCACATGCATTTTTTTTTATAAGTATTACCTGCAAACTAATAAAGTTTTCAATCAATTATAATTTAATAGTTATGGTGACATTATATCAGTAAATTAGTACAAAAATGGATTCAAACCTCTGTTCAATGACGTGTTCTGAACCTTTGAAGACAAAGTATACCTATCCTTACAGCTTTTGAAAAAAATGACATTGCCAATTTCACAGTCAAATACAGCTGAAGGTGGTGGTGATGTAGAAAGTATTGTAGATGTCTCCCCACCAGGAGTACCACCACTTGTTATAAGTTTACAATAATTAATATCTAGAAGACACACAATTCATTTTGATATTACTAAAGTGAAACATCTGCAGAGATTCACAGCAATAATGATACTGGTTTATAAAAGAAGTAATGATGAAGAAGATACTGTTACCATTAAAATAATTTCTATTTATCTTTACTATTTTAAAATGACTATTGAATCTGATATTTTGGCGAGAAACTGAAAAAAGACATGTTTCCAAACCTATCTCTGTTAGCACAAAGACACTTACTAGCCTCAACCAGGAGTGTGTACGTGTAGTGATCTAGTGCCTGTTTTCAGAGGTAGAGAAAATCTTTCCACAGATACTGACTGACCACTTCTTAAAACATAACTATAAACTCCTCAACATTAAGTACTGAACGTCAGTACCTGAGTAACAAATATTAAGAAAATGCGATAACATTTCAATATGGGCTTTAACAAAAACAAAAAAAAACTAATGTACAGAATATTAATGTGATATACTGATACAACCATAGTTTTACATGACTACAGAAAGAGATCGCAGGATGTGATCTACAACATAAGGTGAGTAATGTGTGATCACAAGTTACATAAGGTGAGTAATGTATGGTTACAAGTTACATGAGGTAAGTAATGTGTGGTTACAAATTACATAAATAGCAGACAATTGATGACATTAAAAATTCCATCCCTAAATGCCACTTTTCAGAATATATTGGTGACCTTCATGCACTGAGACCAATAGAATCAAACAGATCTCGGGCCTTGCTATACATTTCTAATTTTCTGTAGTAACACCCCATTAAAAAAAAAATTAAAAATCTATAATACAAATATTTTGAATGTCTTCTCTCAATCTCTCCAAGTTCAAACTTTCTACTATATATAATAAGCACATCCAAGACAAAAACTTACAAGGTTTTTCCACTACATCAGGAACTTCTTCATTGGTCTCTACATCTGTGGAACAATGATCTTGCTCCTTCCTATATCCACAAACTTGACATTATTGATCAAGTAATTCATTATACATGTAGAGAATATTAGCATATTTATTATAATAAATAGAAATTACAAATAAAAAATCATGGACATTTATAAATGACATTTTGTTGTCTTGATTTTTGTAGAATCTTAAATTATTTAATGATCCCATACCTATCAAAACTTGGTCTAATAGTAAATACTTTTAACAGTCTGGTAAACTCTCTTACAGCTACTTAGAAATTACTTTGGACAAACATTAAAACTACATGTAAGCCAACACAATAAAACTTATGAGAAATTCAATAGTTAACATTCAGTTAAATTACATGGTTAGAAATCCACCTCAAAAAAATAAAGTTACAGATGATTCAAACAGATCCATATGAAATATCTCCTTACCAGAACAGTACCTGTTTATTAATGTCTTTGCATACAGCTTCTAACTGTCTTCTCTTTTTTAATACCACTTCCTGCAGGTCAGACAAGTAATCCAGAACACTAATTAATAAAAACAGTAAAACACCTAAATCTTATCACAAAATTTAATATTTAATACAGACATACACAAGTAATACTGATTATGAAAAGTACATTAACAGGTTTGTTGAAAATTTATGGAAGTAAAACAAACTTTTACTTTTTACTGTTCAGGTAAGTCTGTTTTACTTAAGACTACAATGAAATAAGTAATTTCTGGCTCAATACTTCATTGCCTATACTAGAAATAAATTAAAAAAATGTGAACACAAGTCTGCTGATTAGCATAAGTCAGTAACTGATTAACTAACAAGCTGCTGAAGTAATTACATTTCAATTAATCAGTTATTCTCTTCAGACTACTCATCCTATTTCCATCTTCTTTTGAATTTCTTTAAAAACATCTTTCAGCTACTTGTTCATTATTATCATAGACACTCTCAGGTACATGAACAGAGGATTAGGCTACTTTTCTAATCCTAAACTGTTGTTCAAGAAAAGGTATAAAATAATTGCAGTGTATATTATGAATCAAGCTGAAAATATTAAAATATGTTACCTTTCATAAGACTCCTCTACTAAAGCTATTAAGTTTTGTTGATGACAGTTGACATAACTTGATGACACTAATTATAAATCATAAATATATTAAACATAACAATTACCAGTGAGGTTACTATCAGTAAGAGGTTAACATAAGTTATATATGATAAGTTCTGAGGATAATATTTTCAATTTTATATGAACAGAATGATATCAAGGTAATGTGGTGGTGGACTCAACATACACAACTACATCTAGACAACCAATCATGTGGTGGTGGACTCAACATACACTACTACATCTAGACAACCAATCATGTGGTGATGAACTAAACATACACTACTACATCTAGGCAACCAATCATGTGGTGATGAACTGAACATACACAACTACATCTAGACAACCAATAAGGTGGTGATGGACTCAGCATACACAACTACATATAGGCAACCAATCATGTGGTGATGAACTGAACATACACAACTACATCTAGGCAACCAATAAAGTGGTGGTGGACTCAGCATACACAACTACATCTAGACAACCAATCATGTGGTGGTGGACTCAACATACACTACTACATCTAGACAACCAATCATGTGGTGGTGGACTAAACATACACTACTACATCTAGACAACCAATCATGTGGTGGTGGACTCAACATACACTACTACATCTAGACAACCAATCATGTGGTGGTGGACTAAACATACACTACTACATCTAGGCAACCAATCATGTGGTGATGAACTGAACATACACAACTACATCTAGGCAACCAATAAGGTGGTGGTGGACTCAGCATACACAACTACATATAGGCAACCAATCATGTGGTGATGAACTAAACATACACAACTACATCTAGGCAACCAATAAGGTGGTGGTGGACTCAGCATACACAACTACATCTAAGCAATCATTCATGTGGTAGTGAACAGAACATACACAACTACAGCTATGGATATTTAAATGTGTTTTCCCTGTACAAGAGCACAATAAACCTAACAGCATAAATTATACAGAGGAGAATAAGATTGTTTGATACATGAAATTTGTCTGCAACATGTTGTGAAATCAGCAAACAATATATTTTGTTGAATCAGAAAAATGTTGTTTTAACATATTTTTATCCTTATTACATATATATTTATCATTGTACATTATGAAGGTTACTTTGGGATTACTACCAATTTGTATATAACCAATCACGAAGTATGTTTACAAGTTATTATTCTAAACTGTGCAAAGTAAAATGTAGAAGAAAGTTTCTGTACGTTGTTGTTGTTTGTTAACCTAAACAAAATGACTTGTTACTTATAGATTTCAAAGCTATATAAATGATTTGATTACTTTCTTTTCAAATTCAATAAGTACATTTACATTTGTAATCTATCAGGTGACTGAAAGGCTGGCATGTCTGAATGGATAAAGAATTCTGTTTTGTGAGTGAATGCCCCACGATGAGCAAGTTGCAGGTTTCAGATGTAAAAGTGCCCTCTACATCTTTCACTGGAACAAGCATTGAGAAAAATTTTTAAAATGGTTACAAGTATAAGCATTAGAAATATAACATCAGTAAAAAAAAAAAAAAACATTACCACCAAATTATGCTAAGTTTTATGAAGCCTTCTGGTTGGTAGTATAAAGTTATGAATAATGGCAGATAGTTTGTCATGGCTTATAAGCAAATATAATACCTCTCTGTAGCTGAAAGATGAAGTACGTTTGGTGAAAAACGAAAACAGAGCCAATGAATCAAAAAGCTATCACCCTAATCACTATGTCATACTGACCACAAAGTTGAATAACTTTGAATTAATAAAAAATAAAAAAGCTAAAATCATTAATTTTCCTAAATTGATTATCTTTGTGAGTAGGGACACTAATTAATTAACTTAAATTAATTAATAATAATAACAATGAAAAATCATAATATTTTGATTACTTGAATTGTGGAATAATGAGAAATTGTAATAACTGGAAACACAACTTCTGTTTTATTTAATTATTTTTCTGACATCAATCAATTTAATTGTAATTGTTAGTAACTGATACTTTTAGGTGGCATTAATTGGCATTTCTTATAAATGTGCAAATTGTAAATTTATTATATGTTCTAAGTCGTAAAAAGACTACATTCTATTCATGCAAAACTTGGAAAAAATCTATACATACACTCATTGAAAGTCAAGAGAGGCAATTGTATTCTTATAAAACTCATTGGCTTTGGCCTCACTTGTGCACAGTTTTAGTCTATTTATCTTTTGACTTATTTGAACAACAGAACACTGCCTCAATGGTGTGAATGACTTATTAAAAACTGCCAAGACACTTTTTTTCAGGCACATAATAAACTAGATTCCCATCTATATCACATTGTCTTACTGTGTGACACATTAGAATCTAAATGCATGACTTTTCACTTACTATAATTAAAGAACATTTTGAAATGTTTGTCTAACCTAACAATTAATCCCAATTATTTTGAAATATTTCAACATCCTTAATACAACTAGAAATACCCAAGAGTTTTATGTCATCACCAACCTTTATTAATACTTCCCTTAACAATGTCATTAACTTACATTAAAAAAAACAAAGGCCCAAGCATTGAGCCCTGAGGTACTATACCAGTAACAACAGTTAACATGACTGGACTCTCAAAACTAAAGTATTTGGGATAGTTACTGATAACTAATTTTTTGTCAGAAGTTTCAAAGTTTTCACTTTTTGTCCATCTCAAGAATGAAAAATTTATCACAGTTTCAAATGCAGTGGTGTTTTCTTAACATCTGTCATTGTGTCTACTGTTTTGTGATATTTCATGCTTAATTTCTCCCTTCAATCTTTGTTTAGATTTCTTTAGTTGTTGGAAAGGTTGTTCTGCACAAGCTTACAAGCAAGAACCTACAATTTAAGTCTTTCTTCAACCCCTTCTGATGTGATTTTTTTACTTAACCTCTTATATGGAACTTTATCAAAAGACACTTGAAACTATAGACACAAAAGTTCAGCAAACTTTCCATCATCCAGATAACAAGTAACATCATAAAAAATAAAAGTCAAAAGATTAGTAAGACTAGGTTCCTCTTTTAAGTGAATCATCTATCAGATTTCATTAAAACTTCCTGCATCAAACATTATGGAATTTCTCACACTGGTAACTAGAAGCAGAAAGCAATTCACAAAGATTATGAAAACTTAAGCATATCGCAGAGATGCCAACTATTTCAAATGACTGAGCATAATGAGTGTAGGCAGAGCTCGTACATATATCGTACAACCACTGGATACAGTTTTGAGTCATCCATGTCTGTAAATCCATCTGTGGCTAAACTGTAAACACTGTTAGTAAGTATGCTTGAAATCATTTTGTCATCTTCACAACCCAACATTTGTACAATGGCTGTAGTTTTGGTTCTAGCACAGCCATACTTTTTTTGCTATATGAGTGTCTGGGAACATTTTTCTGAATAGATGTCCTGCATGATCGGCTACAGCTAGGGGTAAATTATGAGCAATGACGAATTGCGTGAACATCACTTCTGCATTTATGGTTTCATATTCTGAATTCTTACTCATAAATGTCGTTATCTGCATCGTTTTTGTCTTCACCTCAGCCTTTTGTTGGTGAGATGCTGATTTTGTATGTCTGGAACAATCGTTTATCCTGCCATGTGCCACAGAAAAATCGATGTGACAAACTGTACAAAACGCATGACTGTTACTGACTTTTGATGCAATGACCGGATATTTTGCACTCTACTCTTTCCTAAATTTTTGATTCACAGTTTTAGTCCTTTTAGATTTGCCAGAAGCAAGACAATCTGGTGAACGAGGCCTCTTTTTTTTTCCATCTTGTAAATGATCGCATTGGTGTTTCTATGCCGCTTAGAAAATGAGAAATACCCATCTACGCGAGCGCTGATTGGCTGACAAGCACTGATGACGTAACTATGGATTTCCCCACATACCCAGTATGGAGAAGCATCGCGCGCTCAAACTATTGGTAGTCGTCGGAGATACAAATATTTTTTTATTATTTCAAGCACAAACATGATTATTGCAAGTAGCCATTTGGACTATGTCTTTTATTTATTATCAAAATTTATTTGTATCTCACTAGAAATTTTCTTTTCACCCCTTTCAAGCCTTAGGGGAACAGTTTATAACGTTATTGTATAGGCCTATATAATATACAATAATTTGAGAATTGCAACAAGTCGTAATATTTGTCTGTATGAGCTTATAGTTGTAATGTATCCACCAAAATCGTAATGATTACGCTCAAATTGTAATGGTTGGCATCTCTGATATCATAACTTTTATAAATTGATTTATCCTAAAAACAAACTATAAAATTAAAGACATTATTTTAAAATGCCAGTTCAGGTAAAATTTGACAGAACTATAACTATTTAAGGAAACATTACAGCATAAAGAAACCATCTTGCCTTACCATATAATTTATTAGCCTGTAGTTTTATTTAGTGTATTATTTAAGTATTTAATGGCAATGGTGTGAACTTGATGTATGTTGATTTTCAAAGACATTTTAACAACGTGTCATACAGAAAATCAGCTATGGAAATCACATCATTGTAAACTAGGGAAACCAATTTTTTCACTTCCATGTATGTTCCCCTCTAGGCCACTACTCATGGACAAATAATATAACCTTTGTTTTAACCCTTAAAAGTGCAATATTAATCACACAGCTGTTGGGAATTTTATACAGCCATAAAGTATTCCATTTCAATCTCCCAGAGTTTACCAATTTCAAATAAATAATGAAATATTAAAGCATCTCTTTTTATTTTTAGACCAAGCAAATAAAAACATTTAGCATGTGGAGTTTTTAAATAAAGGAAAGAGGAGGACCTTTTTTCTTTTAATTACCTCTTTGAAAGAAAATTTGCATTTTTTTTTTGCATGATTGGTGCTTGTTTTCAGAGTCCACAGCAAACAGAAGTTATAATTTTCCTATACTGAAAGTGTATTTCTCACAGGCACTTCACTCCAATCACATAACTAGCTATCCTCATTCAGTGCTGTCCTCTGTATGCACACTTTTTCTTTATGCATGCCACAAGCCTTCCGCTCCCCCTCTATTGGAATTGGATGATTCCAATGTGTGTCTCACATGTAAATTATGCGCTACTTCTCCACCAATAGAAGCATAGTATACATAGCACATGTGACTCCATCTGTGCATCTCTACTGAACTATCACTTCAAAGTTTGACTCAGAGCAGAAGCACCAGAAAAGTGGGGGAAAGAAGGGTGGGAAGTGTAAAAAAAGGAAGAACCTATCAGAAATACCATCTTCAGTATAAGAAAATTATAACTTCTGCTATGACATTTCCCTACTTCTCACAATATTAGTTAGAATTCCACATTTATTAGGTGGGTGAACTGGTGCAAAAGAAGAACAGATGTCCCTCCTGATCCCAAGTGTGTCCAAAGGATAACTCTTTTGATGGGAGAGTCAAATCAAAAAATCTGAAGAGGGGAACCACACCACTCTTCACCCATATGTGGAATGTGTAAGACATCACAGCAGAAAAGGAAAGAAGCACATACTAGTGAGAGAAAACTTGGTAGGGAAGTGATCCTAACCAGAGAGACATGGTTAACTCAATTCAACAAAGATATATGTGGGAAAGCAGAGATGTGCTCCTGGGTGTAGAATGGCTAGAGCATGTACTTGGTAAGTCAACTATATCTGAAACTTCCTTGGGGTACTGACATCCATGCAAGGGTAGGAAGAGAATCACACTGTCTTCACCTCAAACCTAAGAACCAGGCAATGGAACACCACCTCGATTCCTGAGTACAACATGAGGATTAGTACAAAGCTATAAAATTGAGAACTTGACATCTGGCATCAAAAGGACATCTATCTATGAAATCAACTCCCCCAACTATAAATCGGTCTGGGACCATCCAAATGGCAATAACATCCTCATGAGAAGAGAGAACAAAGGACAGCCAGAAAAAGAATCACAGCAATCCCATGTACTGTCAGTGTGAACCATAACACAGAGGAACTCAAGGAACGAAGCCACACAACTAGAAACTTGTAAAAGGACTTATGTTGCTTAGTTCACTCTAAATCTAAAATCAGCCCACTGGGTGCCAACATCCACAGGTGGATACAATGAGGGCTCCCCTCTGAAGGGATGAACTGCATTGCAATGTTTTACTCCATGGTAATGACTATCACAAGTCAGAGGATATGACATCACCGACATGTGCAGAACACCACTGCCCTACACTCTACAGAACAATTGTAGCTACCTTTGTGTGAAACCAATTCAGAAGGATATCTACACAGATGACCACCCCAGTAATGGTAAGTGGTAAAGACTCCATAACTCGCTAGAAGTAAATGGGATGAAAATGCATTGGAGAGTCCAAAAGAACATCATCACTTGAGACAGTGCAATGGATCATCACAAAACCCTATTTTTAAAAGCAATACATACCAATTTATTCAAACAAAGGATTAGATCTAGGCAGCTGTCCCCTACTAATTTACTTGTAAAGTCCATGATATGGTACAGTCCAGAACAGGCATATTTTATTTATGAAGCAAAATATTGTGAGGTTATTCACCTACAAGTGATTTTGCATTGTTTGTAATTTAGCATAAAGCTACACAAAGGGCTACCTGTGTTTTGCTCACCATGGGCATCAAAACCCAGTTTCTAGTAGTACAAGTCTGAAGACATACCACTATGCCATTAGGGGCACAATGTTGTGTAACACTCCATCTCATGAATGAACACTGCAAAGCCACGGAAGACAGAGCATGAATCAACATGGCTGCACAATGCAGATAGCTCCTTATTACTTTTCATTAATTCAAGTTTATTCACTTTGACCTTTTAGCTCAATGACTTATTAAAATAATCAACCAATCAAAATTAGTTTATAATTATCACTTTCTCATATTTCTCTAAATCTCATTTAAGAATAACTGATCAGATTACTGTAATTGACAACTGAGTCTAACAGTTAATTGATTTACAAGCTCCATTAAATTATCCAACCTGTTGAATGGAATAAAATGACTTCCCTAAAAGTAATGGGTGGGTTTAACTTTCTTACATTTCTCAGAATGGGGTATATACACGAACAACCTTGAAAGGTCAAGTAGCTCCTTATTATCCATAAAATTATGTGCAATTATACTGTTAGACTACACAGCTTATCAAACATTTTAAAGGTAGCAATGTTCTTTATCATATTTCTTTTTATGTGTACTTCCTACATGTGTTTCATTTTTTTTTCTTACTCGTGCAATAATTAAATGTCTGCTGTCCAACTAACAAACATCTCAACAAGGAATATCAGGCATACCAACTACTAAAAACTAGTTCACAACTGATAACACCTGTAAAAAGGAATATCAGTCATACCAACTACTAAAAACTAGTTTACAACTGATAACATCTGTAACAAGGAATATCAGTCACACCAACTACTAAAAACTAGTTCACAACTGATAACATCTGTAACAAGGAATATCAGTCACACCAACTACTAAAAACTAGTTCACAACTGATAACATCTGTAATAAGGAATATCAGCCACACCAACTACTAAAAACTAGTTCACAACTGATAACATCTGTAACAAGGAATATCAGTCATACCAACTACTAAAAACTAGTTCACAACTGATAACATCTGTAACAAGGAATATCAGTCATACCAACTACTAAAAACTAGTTTACAACTGATAACATCTGTAACAAGGAATATCAGTCACACCAACTACTAAAAACTAGTTCACAACTGATAACATCTGTAACAAGGAATATCAGTCACACCAACTACTAAAAACTAGTTCACAACTGATAACATCTGTAACAAGGAATATCAGTCATATCAACTACTAAAAACTAGTTAACAACTGATAACATCTGTAACAAGGAATATCAGTCACACCAACTACTAAAAACTAGTTCACAACTGATAACATCTGTAACAAGGAATATCAGTCATACCAACTACTAAAAACTAGTTCACAACTGATATCAATATATTTGACAATGAAACAAAGCACTCAGTTCCAGTTTCTTCATCCAACATGTCAACTTTTGAACATATAGAAAAACTGATTCAAAGCATTTGATTAAATGCAATTATAAATTAACTTCTGGATGTAAAAACTTTAACTCACTAATAAATAACACAGCATTTTATTTTTACTAAAACCATCACTACAAGTATAAAACAGTACCTTGAGTTTATCAAGAACTTTGGTTCTCAAAGAATTGTAAAAAAGAATAAAAAGATAAAAAAATTTTTAACTTTCTTACCTGCTTATGCATGTTGCCATCTTATCAGCTACATTTCATGAGCCATGTAACAGCTACAGAGTGCTCAGTGTTAAGTTTTTTTATTCAAATTTGCACATCATTGACTGAACACACCTAGAACAAAAAATACTATTCACTTATTCTCATATTACTAACCCACTATTCCAAGTTCCACTTTCTTCTTGTAAACATTCAACACACAGCTGATGTATACCCTAACCTTAGATTAAAAATCTTAAAAACTGTAAAAACATTTTAAACTCTTAAGATTGTACATAAACTTTGAACAGATTTAACCTGACTATTAACCAAGACTGAAAGAAAAACTTACTAGGGGTATTTGGCATAATATATGAATAATATTATGACATTCAATACTATAATAACAGTTTGGACCTTATATTTATTGCATATCAATTAGCTGCAGTAATTCTCCTTTTCTTTCCGAAGAACATAATGCACAATACTAAGATGCTAATACATACTTAACAATGCTGCAGTATGGTTGCTCTTTCGATATTTAAATATTCTTTTATTTCAGAAAGAAACTCCAGTGTAATCAAACATCAATGCCATGTTTCAACCCATAAATTTATATACTAGTGTAATTATATTTTTAAAAAAATATATACATATATGTAAGTACTGAAACAAATGTGACAGGAATGTTGACAACATGACAAAAGTTCACAGTGCCATAAATGCCATGTTCATTTTTTTTCCCCTTCTGTAAATCATATTTTTTGATGTGGGTGGGCTGTAATAGAAGGATCTGCTTGTATGTATATTTTATGTCAATGTCTATGTAAGTAAAAATACATAATTTGTAGTGCTTGAATATTGGGTACTGAAAAAAATGTCAGGGTAATAGCAAACTTTAAAATTCAAATAAAATCTGTAAGAGAATGCAACACTTAGCATAATAACACTATTTTTCATTTATAAGAGAACTGACAATGTAAGAAGGGCAGATTTTGAAGTAGAGCTAGTATCACCAATTGTTATCAACTGAAAGTAAAATAACTAGCAAAAATACAATATTTTACACATTTTACCTGCAATCACTTAACTTCAGAAAAGAGGTTAATGGGAATGGGGGACATTTTCAACATTTAGAGTCTGCCATCAACCAAATTTCCATCACTACTGAAACAGATTCATACTGAACTCAATAATTTGCTTTTGAGAACTAGCTGTTCACCCATACTTGCCATTATTATTGCTACGGTAAATTAACTGTCCCAGAACATGTCAAGTAGCCAGTTATTTTCAAAATATGCAAACAGCTTAGTTCATGTTGTTTCAAAACACACAGTTGCAGAGCTCTGAAGAGATGTGTAAAAAAAACCAATACAGGATTTTTAAAAAACCAACAAAAAACAATACTATGAAACATTTGTTTTACTCTCACATTAGGTACAGTACATTTATGGTATCAATACATACCACGATTGTCAATATACAGTGAAATGCCAGAATGTACAGAGAGAAGTGCTGTTGCTGGAATTTCTTACACACCACCTGATGACAGCCAAAAGTCATAATTATGGGAGATGCAAGTTTTAGGCATAACAATGAGGGAGAAAGGTTTTAAGAAACCATTCAATATGTTTTTTTATCAACAAATGATCAGAGAAGCTAACAGCAGAAATGCTATTTTAGATTGTTAATTGCTATCAAAGAAATGATTCAGAAGGTGGAAACATCTGGATTCAGTGATCATTCCATCATTAAGTTTGATGTTGCATTACACATAGAAATCAGATGTGATGACACTATGGTTAATTTTTTAAAAAAACAAGCCAATTCTGAAGAGATATTATCTGTTGTGAACTAAGCAACTGATTTAATTGGATATAATGCACGTGAATGACCATTTTTCTTAAATATTCAAGACAGACGTGTTTCTCACAGTTAAAGAAAAAAGTGGATGGCTGTGAATGAAAAAAAAAACAAACTGGCTCACATAAGAGTGCAAGAGCTAAAATTAAACATAAAATGAAATTTAAATTGACTACTGTAACAAACGAAAAATTTAGAGGACTATAAAAAATTGCAAAGGTACATGAAACATTCACTAAACCTATAAAACATTATAGTAAGATTCTTAACGTATGAATTCTAACTGAAATGTTCAGATGTGAATAGGACCTCTGGCGAACAATAAACTTTAAATTAATTCTTATATCTGATGTTTATGAAATGGCTGGATCATAAACTCCTACTTTACCTCCAGTTTTTATTTATCAAGATTTAGGCAATATTCTTCATCCCGAACCACTGTTAAATTGAAACAAGATGAATACATTACTTCTCAGCTAGTTAAAAATACTAAGTGTTACGAATGACACCTCGGAAGCCATGATAGAAACTACTCTGTACCAAGCTTTCAAGAAATTTAAACTTCAATCACGTTTTATAATCTCATTACTGTTTATTAGAAGCTAAGTAATTTAATCGATCACACTTACAGTGTAAAATTAATTTCAATATTCGTAATCCCAGATTAGTTCCTGTCAGTACTATACTTTTTGTTTATTTTTACCACCTATAACACTTTAAACACCAATACTTTTAGCGGGTTATTCGTGTTTGCACAAAGCATCTCCGACAAAATCTTGAAAATAGCAGAAAAAAAACAACAAACTCTCAAGCAAAAATTCAATAATTATTTAAGTGTAGCAGAAAATGTTATATTTATTACAAGACTTATTGTTAATAATATGTACTATAGTTATTTATATTGATTTTGCATTCCGCCTAACTAACACCCTGTTAATTTATTTTTATAGCTGCACAAAATATTTATAATATTAAATGAGGAGCAAATACATAATAATCCAATTTTATAATCACTAAAACAGGGATTCCGGTCAAACGACTTTATTATTTTATCATCATTATCGGTTACTTGTTTGTTTGTTTTTGAATTTCGCGCAAAACTACACGAGAGCTATCTGCGCTAGCCGTCTCTAATTTAGCAGTGTAAGACTAGAGGGAGGACAGCTAGTCATCACCACTCACCGCCAACTCCTGCGCTACTCTTTTACCAACGAATTATGGGATTGACCGTCACATTATAACGCCCCCACGGCTAAAAGGGCGAGCATGTTTGGTGCGATTGGGATTCGAACCCGCGACCCTAAAATGACGAGTCGAACGTCTTAACTCACCTGGCCATGCCGGGTCTTATCAGTTACTACTGTATATATTGATTTCGAAATTATCGGTATTTCTGACTAATAATCCATAAGAAACAGATACAAATCATAACAGTTAATCCTCTAAAATTTCACATTAAAATAAAGTGATTAAAAACAGACCGTTTATAACAAGAAAAAGTTTTCTAATTGCACTACTTCAACCGTAATTTCAGTTTTATTTGCTAATGTGCTCAAAAATACACTATCAGCTATTTGTGCTTATGTCCACTGTGGCTAACGAAGTGTGATTTTTATCGTTAAAAGCACCTCGCTTACAGCTAAGACACAGAAAGAAGAAGAGCTAATTGAAATAATTATAAGTCAATATTTAATCACGATTTGCAGATGTACTGTTAGAATATTCGTTGTGTTTTGGAGATGGGACAGTAATAAACATACCAGTATGGTGTATCACTAATGGACTCTGTAGACATAATGCCACAACAAAGTTTGTCTACGTAATATTTTGAACTAAAAATCGTTATCTCTTTTCCCCTTTCATTAGCAGTATAGTATATAAATATAACACGAATTTTCGTTTTCTTGTAGCATTTTGATAATTATTCTGAATTTATTACTTGTTCTGAATATCTACAGGTTTTATGTAAAATTGGCCGAGAAAAACCATTAAGTTGATCTTATTTCAAGTTATCTTTATGTTGTTCTTTCTTTGTTGTTACATTGCTTAGCACACATTGTGAGAAAATATGATACCACTGTTTTTTATCGGTTGTTTAAATAGTACCTAGATGTTACCGTCCCATCTATGTTGAAATGAGAATAACTAATCACTTGAATAGTGCAGTTAAGGAATGCGAGACCATTTAAAACTGAGAAACCTTGTACTGGACAGGCTGATTTGAAACAACATTGAAGATGATTTAGTAGAATATGATCGCCAGATGTCATTCCAGTGATCAAGTGAAAGCAAAATTGAACAAAAGTCAACTGTAACTGTACACACCTGTTTGGTTAAGGTAAAAACATTATAAAATTCTATATTTAACTTTGTGTCTGGTTTAGTCACTATATCTTAATGCGCCTCAGTTATTAAGAGATTTAGTACTGCTCCATAGACGATATCGTAAGTGAATCTCTGCTTTGAAAGAGAGAGTTACAGATTAATTCTTGTCATAAAGCTAGAACCTTTTTGAAGCTGAAAATGAGTAAGTCATTGGATCATTATTTTGTATCGTAGTTATCCTAATCTATCACCTGAAATCATATACAGAAAACAATGAGGACGGTTTGCTTAAAAGTTGTTATGGCCATGCGATGTCACTCGCTTACTAGTGAAAAAAAACAAAACGCTATACACTTTGATATTACATATCATAGTAGCTCTCGAATAGTTAACACAGCAAAAAGTGAAGCTCATGCAAAACGATTCAAGTCACAAGTTCACATAAATTACATTTCTTTCCTAAAACTTCAAATTTACAGTATATTAAACAACAGGGGAAGTAACCATGTGTGTTAGGAACTAAAAAAGATCTAATGAATACTTTAATAAACATTAGACACCAGTTAGCTCTTTTTCCTCTTGTATATAAGCTAAAAATAAATAAGTGAAACAGTAAAATAAATCTTTGCTAAAGCTCTGTAAAATCTAAGTTGGATTTTACTGTCTATTATTGCTTTACTTTAAAAGCGCGGATATTCTACAAACACTTCACTCTCATTGATCAAAACGAAAGTGAAATGGGCAACACTTGCCTTGTTCAGTGCAACACTCGTGAAAAAAGTCTTTGACAGTTAATTTAAAAATGTGACACAAGTGGAAAAAGACGGAAGCTGCAGATTAATCTTCTCAAACTTTCTCCATGAGGATTATAATGAATTAAGCAGTTGCTATGTATTTCATCTCGCCCTGAAGTTAATATAAAATAAAATGCACATAATCTAAAAACATGTAAATAATCCTTGTAGTCTCTTAAGCCTAAACACGGCCTTAAATATGCTAATCAAACCTTAGCCCTTTAGCATATGGAAAATCATAATGGTTCTTTTTTAGTTCATTTAACCAGTATGCAGAGAAGAAAGGAGTGAATACCCACAGCTGTTACTTAATTACTATTTTAACTATTCGCTAAAGAAGAAAAACAGATAAACAGGATTTGGCCTTTTTCTAAAACCCTCTTTGCTATTTAAGAGAAAGCTATGGTTAGTAACTCATTTGAACTCTTTTCTCTATCCAAAATGGAAGCTATGGATAACAATCTCTCGTTTTCTAACAAAGAGGGTGGAAATATATGATACGTCTTCATACTACAGTATATTATGTTATAGCTAACTCTTTGATACTAGAGAGTTCGTGTAACTACTTAAATACTTAACTACACTTCTATATTACGATTATAATATCGCTTAAATTACCAACAGAGCAGAGATGTTAGGTCTATTTACCACAAGAGGTTTTGGGGTCTCAACACAAGGTAACAACGAAACAAAGCAGTAATTACAACACATCCCCTTCAAGAAAGTGTAGATCTGATCAATCATATTTACTAGTAAAAATACACTTTACAACAAAGACATTACAAAATGCTCTTAAACGATAAATTACTGAACGATAAATTAAAATCATAATGCTACATGAAATGAGTTGTTTGTTTTTTGGATTTTCGCGCAAAGCTACACAAAGACTATCTGGGCTAGCCATCCCTAATTTAGCAGTGTAAGACTAGAGGGAAGGCAGCTAGTTATCAACACCCACCACCAACCCGATGGAGCACAGAAGTACTAACTCAAAGAACTTTGTCGTTAAAGCAAAAATTCTTACTCTGAGACTAAGATTCAAACACTGAAACATTTTAAATATATTTTGTCACAATATTTCGTTACAATCAACTGGTTAAATATCTTGGAATAAACTAGCAAACTTTTTCAACGTAACTAACAAAATGTTCCTCAGTTATACTTGCAGAAACGATTACTAAATCATTTATAGTGTTAACATTTATTGATTCTACCGTATCTTAACCATGTTATTCGATTCTATGAAAAATGCCAATAATTTACTTACAGAGAGATAGACGAGAAACGTTGGACAACTTCATTATAATAACAATCATTGTTTATTCTTACAGATCTCAGAGATTCCTCAGTTGCTGATTCTTTGCTGCTTTCAGTCTGTCTTATACATAGCTAACTTTATGGCTTCAACAGGGATTTTTATACAAAATATTTCTAGTGTTCTTGCGACTTTCCAAATAGTGTACAAAGCTACCGGCAAATAGGTCTGACACAACTGGATGTTTTCTTTGATTGTATCATAATTCTCAAAACCATAACCAAAACCACTTAGTCATTGATCAATGAATCGATAACCTTCTTACTTGTATCCTTAAATACACACTTTTGATATGTATACTGCATCAAATTTCCGACTTATTCTTTTCTTGACAACTTTGTGCGAGATAATGTAGACATTTCTCGTAGCTTTCTCGCTGCTGTAACGGTGCCAGTCTGTAGATGTTCTAATTTCGAAACCTTTTTCATGACCTCAATAGTGTTGTTTGTAAATAGAATAAGCAAAAACATTTCACAGCATGACTTGTATTGGGCAGTCAAGTGAGCAGTGTTCTGAACATGTGAAACCATGTAAAAGTAGTCACATCAATTTGAACAGTGGCAAACGGTTGAGCTTTGTGTATATAAAGACATGTAAATTGTTCTAATGTAATGTAGCATAATGTTTAAGGACAACAAAATTTGTAAAAAAAAATTATCTTAGCTGAAGAGAGCCTCTACCTTTCCTAAGTCTATATTTGTGTACACTAGTTCTATAATCCTAGCTGTTAAGTAAGAAATGCTAATGAAATTTTAAAATTCTCTTGTCTTAAGGTTATTGCCACATGATAATAGATTTCTTTTATTAATAAGTCAAGGAAATTATGGCAGGATAGGTAAGTCATTAACAATACTTGTTTATGTGCTTCTTACTGTTTTAAAATTGATATAATATATAAGAACTTGTGTAATTTGTGGATTAATTATTTTCAAGAATATCAGATAGAAATGAAGAATTTAGTTTGCAACAAGATTAAACAATATGTCATATCTCTTAAAATGGCACAGCGGTATGTCTGTGGACTTACACTAATTTGTTAATTTGTTTTTGAATTTCGCGCAAAGCTACACGAGAGCTATCTGTGCTAGCCGTCCCTAATTTAGCAGTGCAAGACTAGAGGGAAGGCAGCTAGTCATTACCACCCACCGCCAACTCTTGGGCTACTCTTTTACCAACGAATAGTGGGATTGACTAGCACGTTATAATGCCCCCACGGCTGAAAGGTCGAGCATGTTTGGTGCGACGAGGATTCGAACCCCTGACCATCGGATTACGAGTCGGGTGCCTTAACCACCTGGTGATGCTGGGCGGCCACTTACATTAATAGAAAACACACTAGACAGAATGCAAATAGCCCATTGTATAGTTTTTGCTTAACTACAAACAAACTTGTCTTTAAGATTCATATTTTTTATCACTGCGTGAAATCTTTATCCATATTTAAACAATATAAAAAGTTTTGTTTTTACAGACGATTATTCGACCAACATAAAAAATTACACGTATTTATAAAAGTAAACATAATTACCATAACAAAAGGCATGTTAACCTAATAACTGTGTTTACTGGTATTAAAAAGACTTTGATGGCCATAAAAATGCTGTTATACAAATATATATACAAAACATCCCTATATTAAGTAACCTTCCATGAAATACCATAACAGCAACGCAGGTTGTGATACCTTAACACATTCCTGAGCTCACTTCCCTATTAGAATGAATCACAAGTGGAGTTATTAGGTTCCAGTAATTCTAAAACTCGTGAATAAAAAAGAAAAATATGTTATAGCAGGTTAACCATAATACATTTGCCATATTCAGAACTAAAGAGGTCTTTTGACAACTGCGAAGACTTGTCAAACTCATTGTGGTATGATAGATACAGAGGCGGATTTAAGGTTGTGTAGGCCCAGTGAGACCCCATTAAGGCCACAGGCACTGGGGCTGAACCCCTTCTCGTACCTACCTAAATTAGCCTCTGGAGAAACATAATAATGGACTAAGCGCTATAAATATATATATCATTTAAAACAGCTGTTAGGGTGTGAATTATGTTAAGCAACTGAGTTATTGTTAAGTCATTTTACGGCTGAGGCTTTTATTAAGTAAAGACGAATAACACATTATTATGAATAATATGATTTTTATTATCAACTGATTATAGTAAATATAAGCACAAGCTTGTGAAAACATGGGTAGCCAACGGTAGTACAAAGTTGATTTGTTTTTTTTAATTCGTAATATAACAATATTCACATTACGGACGGAAACTGTAACCGTTTGATTATCGGTAGAACTGCAACCATTCTGGGCTGTCACGAGACCAATTTAGTGCCCGTCACTCTTACTCGGAAAAGATAATAATAATAATTAAAGATGTTCGTTTCTCACGTTATTTTATTCCTATCCATGATAAAAATAATTTGTTTTTATTTACTGTCTTGTGATCTTTCAGTCTGTGCACGTGGTGCCCCCCCCCAATGTCACAGCGGCATGTCTTCGGACGTACAACGCTAGAATCCAGGTTTCGATACCCTTATTGGACAGAGCATAGATAGTCCATTGTCTTGCTTTGTGTTTCACTTCGAACAAATGAGCTGCACGTGGAAATGACGCTGTAGAAGATAGTTCTAGTTGTACTAATATAATTATTACCGAAAATTAGCGTCATAAACTATGCTATTATTTGTGTGTGTAAAAGTGATTTCACGATAAGTTGCACTAACACATGTTACATTGCTTGAAACACGTAGTTTTTTCCTGCAACGCAACATACTGATAAGTTACAGGAGCACTGCTTCCTACAACACAACCTATCGACTAACACTTCTTCCTCCGGTACAAGATGCTGGGCATTTTACCAGTAATATAGCCTATCGACAAGTCGCTCAAACATTTCTGTCAATAACAACTCGTATTCAAAGACAACTGTTAAACGTATAAATAACTGGTTCTAGAGCTATGTCTCAGCACCAGACGAAAACAGGTGAAAATTACTACAATTTTCTTGGAAGATAATTTAGTTGTAGCGGATGCAACTTCTCAGTGTTGTATGAACTAAATAACAGGTGCATGTTTTTAAGGGATTGTTGATTGTTTCATTTACTAAGTAAAGAAAAACTACCTCCGTGATTTCTCGCCCACCCCAATGTAGACTTGTTTCTGTAATGAACCATGAATTTTGCTTTCACGTGTGAATTCCAGAATTATCGAAGGTAGAGACCGTTTAAAAACAACATTCACTGACGAATTATTAGGAAGTAAGAAATACATGCGGAAATCCGTTATCGATGCTGTGGATACTGTCTAAATTAAATGTTCCGTGTTCTAAATTGATCTTGCAATCCTTCCAGCTTTGGTTTCTTATCTCTTGAAGCGACATCTTGGGGTCAAAACAGGTGGTATATATTGCATTTTCAGATGTAGCCGTCTCTGATGTATTCACACCATTGTTGAAAATTGTTTTGATGGGTGGTGGAAGAGGGTGACTTGTCGCTGATGTTGACAAATACATAGCTTCTGGTTGTTGCTCAGTTAACCAGATTGACGACTCGATGGTTTTTAGTAGGCTTGTATCGTTTGGCGAAGAGCTGGGCTGCGATGGGTCAACCTGGACATGGTTTTTTGCTTCTGGAATCCCCATTTTCACAGAAGAGTTACTGTCCTCGTGACCATTAATATTATCCGAGTGGAGACCATGGAGGTCAAACTCCGGGTAATTCAGCAGGCAATTCAAGGATAAGTCTTCTTGAAGTCTTTCTTCTAATGAGTGGAACTCTTCGGATAAAGTCATCCCTTCCCAATAATTGGCATGAAATGCAGTATCATCAGCGACACTCGTACCATTGTTAGAAGTAAGGGAGTTGAACAAGGTCAATGGGTCATCAGCAGCTGGTAATGCTGTGCTACTAAGGATAGGTGTCGCTCTTAATTCCTTATTCAGTGGTTGCTGTTGTGAATCTGTAAACTTTCGTGTATTATCATTCAAATATTTCTCTTGGGGATCGGTCTTTCTTAACGTTTCCTTCCGCGTTTTTTTCGTTATTCCTCTGTTTAGTTTCTGAACAGTCCGACGTCTTCTAAAAATTCCATCTACCAACGTCTTCTCGTACTTAGGGTCCAGTCTCCAAAACCCGCCTTTGCCCGGTTCTTCCTTGCCACGAGGAACTTTAATAAAGCATTTGTTCAGAGATAAGTTGTGTCTTATTGAATTCTGAAAATATGCAATAAGAAAAGCAAATGTTTTACTGGCTAACACAAAGTCTGCTTTATTTCATTTGAGGAAAAATATATCTATAAATGTTGAACATAAAAGTACGTAAAAAAGTTAATTTAGAAACAAAAGTGAACATCTAAGATTTAAAACTTATAAAATTCAACCTCTAACGTTTAACAATTTAGAAACAAAACTGAACATCCAATATTTAAAACTTATAAAAGTCGACCTCTAACGTTTAACAATTTAGAAGCAAAAGTGAACATCTAAGATTTAAAACTTATAAAAATCAACCTCTAACGTTTAACAATTTAGAAACAAAAGTGAACATCCAAGATTTAAAACTTATAAAAGTCGACCTCTGACGTTTAACAATTTAGAAGCAAAAGCGAACTTCTAACATAATTCAAGAGTAATTGTTGTTGTTTTGAATTAAGCACAATGTCACTTAATTTATTTTAGTATAATAACTAAAACAGTTTTTTTTTCAAGTCATCTAACTTCGCTTGAGAAAAGACATGACACATCATTCGTCTTTCTTGACACGTTCTAGCGCTCTTGGGGTGGAGTGGGGAGCCAAAAAGGTTTTGAACTTTTAGATATTTGCCACTAAATTCATCGCCAGAGTGGAGTGTTTATAATAAGAAAATAGATGTTTCCTCTACCTCATTTAACATTCTCTTTGCCCCACTTTAGCAAAATCTAGGGGAGAATGAGAGCAAAGGTAAACCCTAATGTCTACGGCACACAAGAACTGTTGAAGACGTAGCACGTTTCGGAGTCCATACATCAGTTATGATAACTAAGATGGATAAAGAGGGCTATCAGTAACTATGGGTCCACAAAAATGATTAGCCCCTAGGCTCACATAACCTTATATCCGCTATAATCGGATATAATCACGGTAATCACGGCGCTCGACTCGACATCTGCAGGTTACAGGCATGAATCCCGTCACTGCAGATGCCCGCCCTTTTAGCCTTGGGAGTCATTATAATGTGTCAGTCAATCCAACTATTCGATTAGAATAGCCCAAGAATTGGTGTTGACTAGTTTTCTTTCTTGTAGTCTATTACTTCAAACTTAGAGACACCTAGTACAGATAGCGCTCGAGTAGCATTGCGCGAAGTTCAACAAACAAACAAATAAACGATATTTGCAGCGGGTAAAACACAAATAACTCATCGTATAGCTTTGAGCTTAAGAACAAAAAATAACAAAGACTGCTTCTATGAGCGCTATCTTAGTCAGCGACATCTAAGACGTTTATTAATGATATGGTTGACTCTTAGAATTATCCTTCTGGGTTCTTTTTTTAGAGCAAACCCACACTGGGTTATTCGCTCTCTCCACCGCGGGCAATGAAACCCCGGGTTTAAGTATTGTAAGTCCAGAGACTCGCCGGGAGACTAGAATATTCCATTGACACTAAGTATTGTAAGTCCATGGACTTGCCGGGAGGCTAGAATATTCCATTGACACTAAGTATTGTAAGTCCAGGGACTCGCCGAGAGACTAGAATATTCCATTGACACTATGTATTGTAAGTCCAGGGACTCGCCGGGAGACTAGAATATTCCATTGACACTAAGTATTGTAAGTCCAGGGACTCGCCGGGAGACTAGAATATTCCATTGACACTAAGTATTGTAAGTCCAGGGACTCGCCGGGAGACTAGAATATTCCGTTAACACTAAGTATTGTAAGTCCATGGACTCGACGGGAGACTAGAATATTCCATTGATACTAAGTATTGTAAGTCCAGGGACTCGCCGGGAGACTAGAATATTCCATTGACACTAAGTATTGTAAGTCCAGGGACTCGCCGGGAGACTAGAATATTCCATTGACACTAAGTATTGTAAGTCCAGGGACTCGCCGGAAGACTAGAATATTCCATTGACACTAAGTATTGTAAGTCCAGGGACTCGCCGGGAGACTAGAATATTCCGTTAACACTAAGTATTGTAAGTCCATGGACTCGACGGGAGACTAGAATATTCCATTGATACTAAGTATTGTAAGTCCAGGGACTCGCCGGGAGACTAGAATATTCCATTATCACTAAGTATTGTAAGTCCATGGACTCGACGGGAGACTGGAATATTCCATTGACACCAAGCTGTTTCTCTGGAAAATTAAATAGAACTATTTAAATCCTACGCGACATGTAAATAAAATTAATGAAACACATATTTAAGTACTGTGAGTAAAAGGATTAAAATCATCTACAAAGATTTACAAATTAAAAACCAAACGAACTGTATCAACAGACCCACGTAATTTACACTTCAACAACGAAAACGAAACTTCTACTCATCAAAATTCGGCACATACATAAGATACAATTGCATAAACGTATAAAATGAGTGTAGACTCCTGAAAGCAAAATAAACTGGCATGATGGATTTAAAAGACTTTTTTATCAAGTGGAACCGGATGTGATCTTATATTATCAGATGTTTATTACTAATTAAATGAATATTGATTCTTACAGTATGGCATAAGAATAATTTATGCGCTTTTAAAAGGTTTTAGCAGCTTTCATTATACCAGTACAGGACTTCTTCAGGTCGCAAACACTCTTTATAATTTGGGGGGTCAACAGGGCGGCCACCATCTCAAGGGCCTCAAATGTAAGTTTTTGTAAGACAATACTACTCAGTCAAAATTTATACACACATATACGCAAATTCTACTGGTGTGTTGGGTTTCTTTTTCTTTTGAATTTCGCGCAAAGCTACACGAAGACTATCTTGGCTAGCCGTTCCTAATTTAGCAGTGTAAGACTAGAGGGAAGGTAACTAATTATCAAAACCCATTGCCAACTCTTGGGCTACTCTTTTCCCAACAAATAATGAGATTGATCGTTATGTTATAACGTCCCCACGGCCGAAAGGGCGAGCATATTTGGTGTGACGTGGTTTCCAACCCGCGACCCTCGGATTACGAGTCGAGCGCCTTAACCATCTGGCCATGGCGAGCCTATTTTATTTGCTCCCCCTACTCCCTAAGCCTTTTGTAAAATGGCTCTCTATTTATACGAAGTAGATGTAGTCCATTAGGACCTTCCACATGAAATAGTCTTCTACCTGAACACTGATAATGCAGCACAAGGTGCTGCAAAATTAAACCTAGTTAGAAATGATTAAGAACTATGAATAAAAAAACAAACTTAAACTGACCTGCCAACTGATATCTGAAGTTTTGTAGTAAACAAAATTTTCCTGTATCCATTGATAGATGTTTGATAGTGTCATCTTACTGCCGTGAGCTTTCATTGCCATACAGATGAGAGTCGCGTATGAGAAAGGAGGCTTGATTGTGGCGTCCTTCTTGAAGTCTGGTTCGTCAACCGATTGGTCACTTTCCCAGCTAGACTCTCTTTTCAAAAGTTTATGATTGCTGGACGGAAGTGGACTTGCGGGTGGTGTGGGCGGAATAGAAGCACCCAATCTTGTCATGATGTTTAAGTTCTGAAGCCAGTTTAGGCTAGTTAACCCATCGTCTACGTAAGGGGAGGAGTTTTCATTCGTTCCTGGAGCATCATTTGGGTTTTTAGCTTCCCAGTTTTCTCGAAACATCAGGGCCACTTGGTCTTTGGACAAAGAAGTCGATGACGTCGTAGGATCCATCTATGAAGAACAGTGTCAACCCTGGTGAATCATTGTAAATTTAGTCTTATCCCTAAGGAAAGTAAATAGTTAATATAATTCCACAGAAAGTGTATCTCAACACTAAACAATACAAAAATAATTAAATTTTTAACACGTCTATTTAATGCTTAAAAACAATAATTTCCATCAAACTAAAAAGTGTATGTTGAAGAATTCACAAATATCAAACTTACACATAATTGACATTTTCAGCGCGTAACTCACACTGACTGATATTTGTACAAATTCTCCTCGCCGATACAAAAAATAGAAAAGCATGCTGTTAATATAATGATGGAACATTACTGAGAAATGTATCATGATAATTTGTTTTCGTACACCTGGAACTATCGGTAACCCTAACAATTACTTTATTTCGGATAGTTTTTAGGCCTTGCTCAACCGAAACAAGGAGTTATAAAAGAACAAGTTGTTACATAGCGAACGTGTATACTGTGTTGAAAGCTTTTCACGTGAACCTGAGTTAACAAAAATTGGCAGAACACCACTTTCATCTCCGTAACTGGAAATCCAGGAAGTGTGCAATGAAATCCAGGAAGTGTGCAATGAAATATTTAGGGATTTGAGTATGAATAAAAAGACCAGAAGAAATAAATAAAAAAATTCTCTGTAGTTGCTAGAGGCGCTGAGCTCTCCAATAGGAGCAGTGAAGAGCCCACCTTATGGGTCAACGGTAAATTACCAATAACTGCCATAGTAAAAAAAGCAACTTGTTTTTAGCATACTTAGTTTTCATAAGTATCAATGACCGCTTCTCCCTCTTTTGTTTGTTTTAAATTTTGCACAAAGCTACACGAGAGTTATCTGCGCTAGCCGTCCATAATTTAGCAGTGAAAGACAAGAGGGAAGTAGTCATCACTACCCACCGCAATCACTTGGGCTAATCTTTTATCAACGAATAGTGAGAATGATCGTCACATAATAATACCTCCACGGCTGAAAGGGCGAGAATGTTTGGTGTGTCAGGGATTCGAACCTGCGATCCTCTCTCTCTTTTAAACGAATAACAATGCAGTCAAAAACAGCATCGAAACCGATAGGTAGTAATAGACAATTTGTAAATGGCCCGGCCTGTCCAGGTGGTTAAGGCACTCGACTCGTAATCAGAGGGTCATGGGTTCGAATCCCGTCACAACAAGCATGTTCGCCCTTTCTGCCATGGGAGCGTTATAAGGTGACGGTCAATCCCACTATTTGTTGGTAAAAGAGTAGCCCAAGAGTTGGTGGTAAGTGGTGATGACTAGCTGCCTTCTATCTAGTCTTGCACTGCAAAATTAGAGACGGCTAGCGCAGATAGCCTCCGTGTAGTTTTGTAAAATTCAAAACAAACCAAACCGAAACAAAATTCATTTCAAACAAGCCGAACATTACAGCTTGATATGCAGAAATATTAAGAATCTAAAGGATACAAGTTCTGATACAGTTTCGAAACGCTATCTAGTCTTCAATCCTTATTCTATTCATCATCAACCAATCAAGCGTCGTCACGAAATAGACGAAGGTCTCAAATAAGACAGTTTTCGTATAATAGTTGCTTTAAATTAAAAACGTGAAATTTTACTTGAATAAATTTTTAAAACCAAGTTTCAAGTGAAAATGGATTAAAGTATTTTGATTTTTGAAAATTGATTTTTCAACATTAATAAGTTTATTTATTATTTAATAATTACGTTTGAAAAAAGTGCAGATAGAGAGTGATTTTACGGGAACATGTTGTCTTAGTAACAAACAAAAAACAATACTTAAAATTATCTGTTTGTTTATTTTTGAATTTCGCGAAACGTTACACGAGGGTTATCTGCGCTAGCTGTTCTTAATCTAGCAGTGTAAGACTAGAGGAAAGGCAGCTAGTTATCACCACCCACCGCCAACTCTTGGACTACTCTTTAACCAACAACTAGTGGAATTGTGTGTAACATTATAACGCCCCCATGGCTGGGAGAGCAAGCATGTTTGGTGCGACAGGGATTCGACCCGCGACCCTCAGATTACGAGTCGAGCGCCTTAACCACCTGGCCATGCCACACCTAAAATTATCTGTGATCTCAATTTACATGTGGTATTGGTAAGACTCTTTTTTTTTTTAAGTTTGCATAACCTATTAAAAATGGGATTTTATCGAGTGTAACTGATAAAGTAAAATATATTAAAACAATCCGTGATTCATGGAAACATTGATTATGTTAAGAATTTACATAAATTTTCATGCAAACCTACATAATGGGATATCTGTACGCCAAGGAAAATCGAGCCCCGGATTTTAGCGTTATAAATCTGTAAAGTTATCTCTAACCGCTGTAGGACTTCCCAAGTACCACATGTCGACATGAACATATATGTATAATAAGCATCAATAGGAATTTAGTAAATAACACATTGTCAGTCCAAGTCGTTACGTTAAAGTTATAACAAATATTGTCTGTGGTTAACAGCTCCCATATGCGTTGGGAAAATTTCGCCTGACAGGTGGAAAAAGGTGATAAAGTAGAAACGTAACCACCTTAATATTTCACTATATACAGCCCCCAAGTTTATATATATAACTTCCAAATATTTGTTTTGTCCACTTCTGGAAACATTTGGAATTTTTATGATGATGCTCACATCAAGGGTTAACAACTCAATAACAGGGTCTGTTGTTTGTGTATGTTAAAATTGTTGTCTAAAATTCGTCGTACTTGCTTTGTGTAAAGAGAAACTCTTCTGAAACGGCGGAATGTACTTAAGGGGTTATCCCTTTTAGTACTAAAGACGTTGAGTCCCTGATAATGTTTAATATAATATATTCAAGAATTTATTCTGCCGCTTTTTAATTTTTATTTTCTCCCTGAAATATTACAACTGGTAAACCTAGGTGGCGTCATAAATTCATGCTTCAATTTTTTACCAAATTCAATTATTCAAGTACCAAGAGTACGCTTACTATAAATACCGGCAAACGTACACGTATTCAAATACAGCGTACTCTTGTATCCTTAGTCCCTGTTTAGTGAATATAATAATAAAATAATATAAATAACAATTACTCTGTTTCAATAGTCATTGTGGTGTTCCTGGACTTTTCAGCAAAGAAGTCACCTAATTCCACAAAATGGAGAATCGAAAGATTATTGACTATTTAATACAGATATTATTCCAATTTGCAATCAAAAAGCAGAACATCCGTTTCCTCTGTGAATCAATCTATAGGGCATGGCTTCCCCTAAATCTTATTGGATTCGCAGCAGAAAAAAATTCTATTTCTGAGCTTCATGTACTATCTTCCCCGCAAGAGAAGTCAGATGGTTGTCAATTAGCAGCCAAAGTCTTGCATGATTTCGAAACAAGGAAAGTTAAAATGTTAGTTGAACGCATCTCATCACTTGGACATGAACGCTGAAAAATAACCATTATTTTGAAATACATATATGTATTATTCAGTGTGTAATAAACAAATAATATCGTTCTTTCTTTGGTATTTTATTTTGTCCTATATTTACATCTTGCTTTAAAACCTATCACTTTAATACGGGAACTCAATTCAGTTATCCACTGTATATTTTCGACAGCAGCTGGGCAGTTTTACAAGACATACTATTAGGTTTGTATTTAATCATATAAATTTGATACTGGATGCCCAATAGCAAGAAACTTCCAATTAGTAAAGCATATTTCAAGATAAAATGTAAAACATGAAATTAAAAATTTATAATAATTAATCAATAATTTTGATGCAATAAGTATAACAAGCCAGAACAAGCACTTCTATATTTAAAAAAAAAACTATGCACTATTTTTACAGATAAGGCTGGATTATTTATTAGGCACAATGCTTAAGGTCTATGCAAATTATGGGTCCATGAAAAATTTTCCTTAAAAGTTAATAATTGATTTCACTTACACGACTAATAGGCCCTACGATCACCTTGATCTGGCATTGTTCACAGATGATTCTATGATATTATAAACTGCTAAAATACAATTGTACCTATGACCTGATAAACTACGTGGAAAAAGTACAGTTTAGTCTATGACCTGACAGAATACATGCATACAGGACAGTTTAGTCTACGTGCATACAATATAGTTTATTTAGTCTATGACCTGATAGACTACGTGGAAAAAGTACAGTTTAGTCTATGACCTGACAGAATACATGCATACAGGACAGTTTAGTCTACGTGCATACAATATAGTTTATTTAGTCTATGGCCTGATAGACTACGTGCATGCAGTACAGTTTAAAATAAGTAACGTAGCGATTACAGCTTTAAAAAAAAACTCGCGTTGATAAACGTTAAGACTAGCTCCAGGAATGATAATCCAGCTCGTTTATTAATATTCAAAACCAAAACAGTTACATTGAGCCTTACGTAAAAGTTGGGTTTTTCCTTTGGGTTTGATTAACATGCAGGTAAGCTTGCCCGTGGGACTGGGTGGGTTGTGTGTCACAGGCGGGAAACTTGCAAGGATTACTAAACAGAATGAATATGGATAACACGCCCCTGACTCGCCACCCTGTATGAACTGTTATAATTTATTTTAATTCAGTACTTCCCAGCTTCCACATAAATGATACGTTAAAATGTAGTGTGTGTTTTTCTGGCAAGGAATCTGGTTTTGTTTATTTTGTTGTTCAAGGCACTTATAGTGAATAAATAAAACGTGTAAATTTAAATCCCCTATTTTCTAAACTTGAAGTAACAGAAGAAAAAGCATAAAACTTTCGATTTATCGTTAAGCCTAAAGTTACACAACGATCTATTTGTGTTGTGCTAACCACGGGTATCGAAAACTGATGTTTAATGTTGTAATCACACAGATTTAACTTCACGGGATAATTAACTGATGACGAAAATTTAACAACAAAACACGCACGGAATGTAACGATAGTTCCTTACAAATGTGCGTGTTAAAATTTGTTAAATCATCGAGTTTCTGCGTGATACAGTCCGCCATGTTTGATCACACTTTATTTTCTCTAATAATGGCTGAAAATATTGACTTATGTGGAAAGAACTGAGTTGTATAAATCCACTTGACCATGTTTAACGTAATTAGGAGTTGTTAATATTATACTTTCATTTATATAAGAATATGTACAATAGAAAGACTTTACACTCTAGTTTGACAAATTGGTTCTCCAGTATACGTACAAGAATAAAGATATTTAAAAGAAAAGCATCTCAGTTAAAGCATTTTTATTGGCTAGATCAGGTTATTTAAAAGAAATAAATTTTTATTGGTTGGATGAAGCTATTTTTAAATAACCATTTTCATGGGCTAGATGAAGCCAATTAAAAATAAATATTTTTTGTTGGATGAGGTTAATTAAAAGAAACGTTTTTATTGTTTGGGTTGAAATGATTCAAAATAAAACAGTGTTACTTGAATGCTTGATTATACAGTATTAATGCAAATACAAAAATCTGAGAAAGCCGGTAACGAGGTAGACAAGTGGTTCTAAAGTAACTATTTCAGCATCGAGGACATATAATCTATATACCCTCGAATGTGACGTAACACAACGTTACGCCCTTAAACACATACACTAGACAGGAAGGCTACTTCTATAAACAGCTGTTTGTATGGCAATCAATAAAGTCGATTCAGTGGACGTGATTTCAGATGATGTCACGTGATCGTTCCGGAACAGAAACTGTCCTCTACTAAAAATCTCCTTGTTCTACCATCTGTTACACTTCCAAATCCTTCTGGTAAAATCTTCAGATAAAATATAAACGTGGAACGAAGAAATTATCCGTTTAAAATTCCGCATGATAGATATATATATCATAACTTCTAAAGATGCCAATATGCAAACTTCGTATTGAATGAATAGAAACACATCGCAGACTCATTTACCTTCTTGTGTTATACTGTACTATAGTGTTATACTGTACTATAATGTTATACTGTACTATAATGTTATACTGTACTATAGTTTATAGTAGGTCCTTAATGAGTTGAAAATGATGATCTTAAAGTCACAAAGTGTAGTGTTCAAACTTGCTTTTCTTTTTCATGGTTTTAATTTGTTAATACAGTTTATAATCTAGCTTTAGCCTAGCTAGTTACGTGCTTATCGGGAATTCTGCTTTATACAAACATCCATATACATACAACAACATAATTAATCTGACACCATCCGTTGTTGCACGATTATTCAAAAAATATTTTAACTGTTCGTGTCATAAACTTTAGAATTAATACTTTGTAGAAGAAAAACGTTTATCAGATGCTTAGAAACTTTTGAAATTAACGTTTCACAGTTTCATTGTTTTTAGAGCGAAGTCACTTTGGACTATCTGATGTCTGTTACCGCGGGCAATCGACCCCCTGTAATTTTAGCGTTGTAAGTTCGTAAACTTACAACTGTCCAATCGGGGTGGAGAGGCATCAGTGTCTCAAACAGTAAAATGATAAAAGTATACGCTTAACAGCATGATGTTTTTATAGTTAACAGTTACTACTTGATTTCTGTTTGTTTGTTTTTTGTTGTTGTTTTTTTTGCTTGTAGATTAATAAAAGATAACAAATTATGCAAAAATTTCAACCAACTAAAACAAACCGATGTTTGCTTTTATTTACTTCAAACTAGCGCCGGACGTTAGGATGGTAGTTTAGAGTGGCCAGACTGTGAACCGGATATCCATGGTTTGCGACTCGTTGCTGAAAAAAGAAAAACACACTCACACCCTATTTTGGGGTATTTGTTGCGCTGTTTGAGACTGTGGAGCTCTCACATTACATTACACAATCAGGCAAGAGTTTGCAGGTATTATTAACTAAGTGCCTTCTCTTTAAGTTATTATTTCGAAAATGCATCTTCTTCCACATATAAAACAATAAAACCTTTAGCCTAAATATTCGAGAAAAAACAACAACATATATCCCATTTAATTACAAACCTAGTTTTGCACATCCGGTGGTGGCACTCGTTACAGCAGAGTGTCCCTCACTTACGATTTGAGGAAAAAGGGGAATGTTTAAATTATCAGTGAAGGTCTTTGAGGTACTCAGTTAGGAGAAATATTTTACTAACCCCTATTAATCCCATATACAGGTGTCACTTCCAAAGAGTGATTTTTATCACGATTGTTATTATTATTGTTAGGCCTAATGGTTTCCATAACTTCGTCAGTAACACACCAATACAACTGATCCAATTCCTTCATCATCTTTCAACATTTAATATAACGGCAAAACCGTTTCCATGGATTCGTCAACTTTCAACATTTATTATTTTCAATTTTAAAACAACAGTTATTGTATAAGCATGGTTCTTTTAAACTATCTCATAAACATAATTTAAAGTTCAGACCAAATAATTATAATTATAAATGGATGATATTGTTTCTCTTTTAACATTTTTATAAACTTGAATATTTTTACACTGCCGGAAATTTTTCTAGGTCTGCGTTACAAGTGGTGTAAACTGACGTTAAACAAATCCATTTACGCTTGTACAAAGTAATTGTGAATATCTATAACGTTGAATGGTTCACTCCATATCTTGAAATTACTGTATCTTCAAAATCTCCCAACTGTTCTCGTATTTATTATCCGACTTTAAATATGCTAGAAAAACAAATTGGACGTTACATTCTTAGAATTTTCTAGGTGTTCTACGTCCTATAACCAACTAACAAATTATAATATTTAAATGAAAAGACTCATAACACCATATTCCTTAATTTTATATTACTCTTATTTTAAATTGTAATTGGTTTTAAGACAATAAAGCAACTGTTAATATTTTAACACTCACTTTAACTTCGTTTAACTGAGGAATACATTGAGTTACAAACATATGATTGGAAATTAAGTCACAAACTAAACCTAACTCGGATTGGAATGCTGTGACAACAGAGTAAGAATGTATACATGTGAGTGCTCTTACGGTATCAGAAGGTTTAATCTCGTTAACAAAGTGATTAAACTGTCTGAAATTTCTCATATAATGCTGGTCGAAATTCCTGCTTTTTTAATTATTTAACAGTACATTGTTAGAGATTAAATTTTTGAGGCTTTTTTTAGAAAAAACAAAACAAAAATGCTTTTTATTAATTTTTTTGTAAAAATAAATTATAAACGAATGATATGATAACGTAACCATTTTTCTGAGCAGATAGCCCCATATTGCTTTGCTATAAGAAAAACACACATACAAAGTTTAAGAAAGACCTCGAGACAGTTATACAGAGAAAATTGTTATTTATATTATTAATTTCTGTATTAACACAAGAGGTTTTAATTTTGAACGTTTAAAATATCTATAACTAAATATGCGTTAATTCATATGTGCTTACTTATCTGTTTAGGAGAAAGATGTTCATTAATTTGGAAGTTCAGATGTTATTGGACACTCCCCCAATATTTTGCCCACACAATTCTTTAATCTTTTCTCTACGTAGTCACCCCACTTTACTAGCTCTAAATGAAAGAATGCCGCACTTCTTTGACAAATTCTAAACAGTGCGCAATTAATAAATTTTTTGAGTATCTATTTTATGTGTATACTGGTTATTGACCCGGCGTGGTCAGGTGGTTAAGGAACTCGACTTGCACTGTGAGGATCATGTGTTCGAACCCCGTCACACCAAACATACTCGCTCTTTCAGCCGTGGGGGCGTTATAATGTTCGATCAATTCCACTTTTCGTTGGTAAACGAGTAGCCACATAGTTGGCGGTGAGTGGTGATGACTAGCTGCCTTCCCTCTAGTTTTACGCTGCTTAATTAGGGACGGCTAGCACATAGAGCCCTCGTGTAGCTTTGCACAAAATTCAAAATAAACAATACTGGTTATTACCGAGAAACCTTTTTACTGTTTGTATGTCTTACAATTTTGTGGTACAAAACAAACCATGTTGTTTGTACACTCACTACAAAACTTGCTCTCATGTCAAACTGTGAAATGATATTTTAAGGAGTTTTATTGATGCTTGTTTGTTTTTTAATTTTGCGCAAAGATACACGAGGTCTGTCTGCACTAGCCGTTCCTAATTTAACAGTGTACGTTTGTTTGCTTGAATTTTCACGTAAAGTTACATGAGGGCTATCTAAATGAAACACATTTTTTTATATATCACCCTTAAGTGTAGCTTTATTTATTTTGAATTTCGCGCAAAGCTACACGAGAGCTATCTGCGCTAGCCGTCCCTAATTTAGCAGTGTAAGGCTAGAGGGAAAGCATCTAGCTATTAAAACCCAACACCAACTCTTGGGCTACTGTTTTACCAACGAATAGTTGTATTGACCGTAGTGTTATAAGGCCTCTACAGCTGATAGATCGGACATGTTTGGTGGGACGCGTATTCAACCCTCAACCTTCAGATTGCGGGTCGAGCGCACTAATCACCTGGCCCCAAGAGTAACATTTAAGTTCCACTATTCGGTTAGACAAGAATAGCCCTAGAGTTGGCGGTAAGTGCTGTTGACTGCTTAAGTGCCTTCTCTCTAGTGTACAAATTCAGTATCAGCCCATATGTATGACGTGTGTGTGGGTTGGCCCTGTGGTAGAACTCTAGATTTTGGAACTAATTAAGTCGGGTTCGAATCCGTGCACTTTGAGTAATAAATGCGTTATAAGAGTAGTATTCGATCCCTCAGCTTAGATGGGTGGCAGGATGTTGCTGACCATCTACCTTCGTTCTGTTTGTTTTGAATTTCGTGCAAAGCTACACGAGGGCTATCTGCGCTAGCCGTCCCTAATTTAGCAGTGTAAGGCTAGAGGGAAGGAAACTAGTCATCACCATCCACCGCCAACGCTTGGGTTACTCTTTTACCAACGAATAGTGGGATTAACCGTCACATTATAACGCCCCACGGCTAAAAAGGCGAGCATGTTTGGTGCGGCGGGGATTCGAACCCGCGAGCTTTAGTTACGAGTCGAGCGCCTTAACCACCTGGCCATTCCGGGCCCTATTTCGTTCGAATAAAGTAGTTCAGAATTAGGGGTGGCGACAGATAGGGTTTTGCATAAGGCAAAAGAGATTGCTTTAATAGGCTTTCCATAAATAAACACACAACAACAAATAACCCCTTCGTCGTTTTGCGCATACATCCGAAACAAAACTGAACAGTTTAACCTACTTTTGTGAAATGGATCGATAAGTGTTTGTTTTTTGAATTTCGCACAAAGCTACACGGGGGCTATCTGCACTAGCTGTCCCTAATTTAGCAGTGTAAGACTAGAGGGAAGACAGCTAGTCATCACCACCCACCGCCAACTCTTGGGCTACTCTTTTACCAACGAATAGTGGGATTGACCGTCACATTATAACGCCCCCACAGCTGAAAGGGCGGGCATGTTTGGCGCGAATGGGATGTGAAACCGCGACCCTCAGATTACGACTCGCACGCCTTAACACGCTTGGCCATGCTGGGCCATGACCGATAACTGATCTACATTTAATTTTATAAGACGTATGAACATCTTTTTACTTACCTTTTACGAATTCACACGTTTGTTACAAGTGTTAAAACAAAATGTCTACTGCATGAGTAGCCTTGCAAATTTCTACCTCTTTCTATCTTTTATAATTTCCAGCTACCTTCTTTCTGTCAATCTCAAACACCTTTGTACATGTGATTTATAGCGTCGGTCCCAACTCTTTCCTCTAATGTTTTATTACCCGATATTTCCCGACATTTTTGTTCAAGTTGCCATTTCTCTTATCGCTTCTTCATTCTCACTCAGTTCTGTTTCACAATGTTGTCACATCTTTTGATTGCAGGTTTTACCTATGACTCTGGCATTTAATGTTGTTTTTTTTTCATTTCTACATAATGCTCTGTTTATATCTAATCCTTTTTCTTTGTTTATGTCAATCTGAAGTTGGAGTTCAAAAACAGTTTAAGTTTGTTTTTCACATTATATCTTATTTTCTTTCTGTCGTAAACCTCGTTTACTTTCTGTTGTACCGCATACCTTTATGACTTGGTGCTGTGTTACAAACCTTCTAGCTGTTGAAGTTGTCTCTCAAGTCTTGGTTCTTTGTTTCCATGTCATGCCCTTCCTTCAATCTTTCATTGTTAAATTAGGGACGGCTAACAAATACAGACCAAGTGCAGCTTTGCCCAAAATTCATAACAAACAAACAATTTCACAACCTTTTTTCTTTCTTTCCAGTAAATAAAACAAAATCTCCTGTTCACTTTTCAAAGAATCGCACATGTAGATCAAGTGCTATCAACCAACTAATTTTTTCTCATATTAACATTACATTTGTTTCACTTGATACGGTGTCGCTTTTCGCTCTGAGTTTCGATGATATCACATTGTTTCGAGAAGTTTCCAAACACTACAAATTATCTCTTTACCAAGACCTTAAAAGATAACAGTTTCCTTTTCGAAAGTTCGATGTCACTCCCTCGTAAGTAACACAGTGTCACTTGTAGACGAAGCTTTGAGTTACCGTCAACGAGTTTCAAAGGCGCCAAGGATAAGTTCTCGAGCGGCTGTCACCTCTAGTAGAGATGGACGGATGTAGGCAGCACCACCAGGAGTCGTATCAGTTAACCAATACAGTTATCATTATATGGTCCAGGTGATAACGGAGAGGTGGGTGGGAGTTGGTCACTCGCGCGTGTCTGTTGTGCACAGACGGTGGAGTTGTCGCACCGGCACTAGGACGGTCGCGAGCTTATGATAGGTTGCGTAAAGTAATAGTACTGCCAGTGAAGCGCGAAGCTCCGGGGCCTACTTGTCGGGTTTCAGTACCTGACCGGTTCCGCCACTAGGGCGGCAATCTGTTTACTGGTTTGTATCTACTTCAGATTAATGACACAGCTTATCGAATCGTTATGGAAACAGCTGCTCGCTGTGCTTAAAAAAAAAAAGAAAAAAGAGATATTCCATCGATACTTTGGGATAATAAACATTCAGAGAAAATAAAAACACAAGATCAAAATATTTTTTTACTCTCCTCTCAAACTGTTCTGCTTCGTGAAATGCTTCGACTGAATTAATCTAAACGAATTTCTATAGAAGCTGTTCCCGCCATTTATGTTTCTAGTTTCTTTCATCAAGTCTTATTAAAATTGAAACCAGTAGAAATGACGTAAAAAGTTAAATACAAACGATAGTTTCCTTCAAGATACGGTATTACTGATACAGCTGGAACCCTCTTATACATTCTTCAATAACTAAACATTGTTGTAACGTATTATTATGTAAATAAACGTTGTCTTTCATATTATTGCAGGAGTAAACAATGTAGTACTTAGTCTTCTATGACTTATCGTTGCGCCCCCTATTGATACAGCGATATGACTGCGGAATCACACCGCTAAAAATCGGGTTTCGATACCAATGATGGACATAGCACAGATAGCCCAGTTTGTAGTTTTGTGCTTAATTCCAACCAACCAATCAACTTATCGTGTTTGTGACTGACTTATGTTTGCACATACTCTTCTGTCATATTTGTAGCGAGTAATAAGTTATTCATGAACATCATATTTTTCCAATGATATAATTTTAAGCTAATGAGCTAAGCAAAGAGATCAGCTATCCAATTTAGAATGTCATATCTTTCAACTTAGTAGAAATGACTTTTAATCTGGAATAAAAATTAAAAAACCTCGTTCGTGGTTGACGGTTCACCAATTTCGACCAATCCTAATAGACGAACTCAGGGTGGCTGGTAGTACTCTCGATTCTCTGATGAAGCATGAGTGTCACTTGTATCTTTGTGCTGACATATTTTCATATCATGGATTAGTTATCTGTATGGCGTTGCTTCCCTACAAAGAGAGATGCATCAGTCAGGAAGCTAAAAATGCGCCCAAAATGTTATCTAGGCATGACCAGGTGGTTAAAATACTCGACCCGCAATCTGAAGGTTGCGAGTTCGAATTCCCGTTGCACCAAACATGCTTACTCTTTCAGCCGTGGGGGCGTTATAATGTGACGGTTAATCTTACTATTCATTGGCAAAAAAGTAGTTCAAGAGCTAGCAGTGGGTGGTGATGATTAGCATCCTTCCCTCTAGTCTTACACTGCTAAATTAAGGATGGCTAGCGCAGATAGCCCTCGAGCAACTTTGCGCGAAATTCTAACAAACCAAAAAAACAAACCAGATAATATAGGCATGATATGATTGTTTTATGGATCGCTGAACATGAATATGTCATCTAATTTTGTTTTCTTTGTCCCTTATAAATTGTCTAATCTTAATTTAACCCCAGTCTTCTTTCTATACACAGGTTCGTCAACCAAATGCAAAGAATCGAGATGAAACGTTTCAAACAATAATCTTTAATATACCAGCCTAACTTTTTTTCTAGCAATTTTCATCTGCTACGCAAATTCTATAACATTTTGTCATATTTTATATGACCAAGAACATATTACAATTAAAGTACAGGTTAGTTACACTCAGGCAGATTGTTTTGCTTTGATTGTTTATTGTTTGGATTTGGGACTAGCTTAAATTTTTGCAGTTGGTAAAACGCCATGAAATATTATTGCATAATATGATAATTATATCTGGAATAACATGATTACAAGGATCTCAATTATCAGAATCCTTCGTTATCCCCGATATTTCTAAAACTACCCCCAGAGAGGAATCTATAACCCAAAACAAAACCACCTCATTAGGGTATTCATCTGAATAAATGCGCCATATCTTCTACCACTAGTTTGTTATTGTGGTATGAATCCAGTTTCAAACATGGTGCCACCAGAATCACGAGGAGGATCGGAAAACAATGCCTGGTTCATCGAACTGAAACCCTAGTCCTCAACCTAGATTGTCTTTAGAGCGAATTTTGGACTTCTGATGGTAAGAGAGATATCCCATAAGGCTAAGACATTTCCTCCTGGGCCACCTCGAGTTCGCTTGTCGAGACTGGTCCTTCTAACTCCAAAACTGTCGGAGGAGTTTGTGGTTAAACAACCAAGTTCACAAACAGAGAACGTGAACTAATATAGCATTGCAATAAAAACTAGAGTTAACCACGAGGTTTTCTAAATGTTCCAGTGATATCTATTAATGATTAGTTTTAATTTTCTAGTGTATTGTTTTACAATATGGAGAGATAATAATTCGGAATATTGTTCATTCAGTTTGCTGATGTGTTTGTAGAGCCCCGAGCCAAGTCTCTGCAGGACAACAAAATTATGTCACCACATAGACACAGTGATATTTATAGGCTTCTCTGGAGTAAAGAAGAAGTTATCAACATTGAAACTGAGAATCGAAGAAAGGAAACCCTTGAGAGATGTTTGTTTGTCTGTTTCCAGTAAAGATACAAGAAGTACTGCTGAAGTTTTCCTGAACTTTAGGCGGGCAAAGGCAGTAGTACACATTGTTGCCTTTTCTTAGCTGGTGAACTGCAAGACTTCAGTTGGTTCAATAATGTTAGGTCTAGTTACCAGTTACTGACAAGTGAAACTTCATCCTAAAAATAAGCCTGAGATCGCTTTCATCAGTTAGAAATGGTTCTATGAATTATGCATTAAACCATTTGACCTGTGTAGAGCACCTGCTACGTTTGAGCGGTTGGTATAACTTTTGTTATAAAACTACAATGAGAGAGATGTCTCGCCTGTGTAAATTGACATTTTGGATTTTTGGTTGCACATTTCAGGCCATCACTGAGGACCTGATAACGATAATGAAGTGTACCGAGTAAGCAGGCTTCAAACATGAAGCTTTGAAAAATGCGAATTATAGTGATATAAGTATATTTTCTTTATGAGTGCTCTGATTCTACAAACTCTGCGTGCACAATGGTTTATTCCAAGCCCAATACCAACGTAGACATCCGCAACTTTCGTTGTTTCTTTGTGTACTGTGAATGGTTTACAACTAATATCTCAAAGCTAGACGCAGCACTGTTTGTACTAACTAAAACTATTCAGCACTTTGAACAGGTGTATTAACACGAGCAAACATTTTGGTGCCTAAAGTATGCCTAAAGTGCCTCGTTCTTGACAAAACTATTTGTTCATTCTGGTCTTGTCTTGTGCAAAAGAAGGAACTCCATGAAGTGGCTCTATCTGGCAAGCATTTCTATTACTACCTATTTGGTAGAAAACTCGCTCTCTGAGTGACCATGAGTCACTGAACTGACGTACCTACAACATTTGTAAGTTCTGGTTATGCTTTGGATAAAGAAGCCTCAAAAGTACAACTATGTTGTATTATACTATCTGGAATGGAAGCAAATAATAACTTAAATATTTTTTATTAACTACCGAGAACACGTCTATTTGTTGTACATCCAACTTCTGGACACTTTGTAATAGTCAAAATCATTGCAACAGTTTAATGATAAATCACAGTGCAATAAAGATTATGTTTATAGATGGGCATCAAAAATAGCTAATAGATAACTTGGGGAAAGTATCCAAAGGACCTAAACATAGTTGGGTAATGTAACACAGTATTTATTCATGTAACGTCTGGTAGCGTTATAATCAGGTATAAGTGCAGAAGTGTATGTGATACCATAATTATAAGCCACAGACACATTATTGTCAACCTTTGACGCTTTTAATGGTTCATAGGACTCTAAGAGAGAAGATAATTTGGATTTTGCATTATGAAAGGACTAAAACCACAGGACTACGGAGGGAGTCACATACTATCAAAATTTGCAGAGGTGATTTTTCTCGCCTCGTTTGCCCAAAGACATTGAGATATAAAGTATACACCGCTCCCGTGTGTGCCCAGAAAATACATTGGTCAAATCAAGAATTTTCAGAAGTTGTATAAAAATATTACAATGTTTGTAGTTGATTTTCTGTCCAAAACGGAGAATGGTAATTTCTGTCATTGATCATTTCACCAAGTGGACTAAGTCTTATCAACTGGTTGAGCCAGTAATATAGTCCTCTTTAAATGTGCGTTACCTGACTAGTGTATAATAATTTGAAGAATTCAGAAGGATCTATAGATCAAAGATCCAACTTCAAGAAACAGCTGTTTACAGTGTTGTGTTGAGTTTCATATGCGTTAAAAATACATACTTCACTTTATCATCTTTAGCCTGATGATGATATAGACTATAAAATTGATGCTTGCTAAGTTAATGAATACTAGAATAAGCACCTATCTCCGTCATAATGGAGTAAAGCACATGAGAAAAACAGTAAACTAGTTGTTCTCCGAATTTCCTGATGTTTGAATGAGAAGTATACCTTCCAGTGGAAGTCTAATGTATGGTCTCCACTCGTTGACGTACTTTAATGTCAACAGAAACAAATAGAATAGCTGCATCGGCAATAATTGAATCACATTAACGTGTATGTTAGCAGATTATTAAGGTGTCTGCACACCAAAAAGGCTGTTATGACAAACAGTAGCAAAAGCAAAGTACTGGCTTTGTGAGTCGATATGGGTTGCAGCATAGATATCGGTTCTGGTTGGACTTGTGATGCATGCAAACAGTTAGAGAAATTTGACAAACTGGTGCTCTTTGCTACTGATGAAACTCAATAACTGTTTACTTCAGGAAATAACAGTGGATAAGCAGGTTGATTTTGAAGCTCACTGTCCTATGATATTGATTAAATGATGATGAAGAAGATGATGGTAGTGAATATCTGACAGTCCATGAGGAGTCGGGTGAGAGAAGGTCAATAGTTGAATGACACGACTTCTCTGGTGGAAGCATCAAAATTGCTTAGATTAACCACTTGACCAGCTGTTAAAACGGGAATCTATAAACAAATAAATGATTAAAAAACATTCCTTGTTTTTCAAACTACTGCATGAGGACTGATTATAAGATGTATACAGAGGGCATTGTTTGATACCTGCTTAGTTACGAAGCAGTTATGACAGCTCGGTGATCAATATATAACAATTAAAAGAAAGTTGTAACTTAGTTTCTATATATTGATCTCTGCTGATAACAAAAAGTTTCTCTGCTGTATTTCATGATTAAATAATTGTATTTATGTTTTTTAGATTAAATGCAGATGAACTCTTTATGCAAGATCCTTATTGGTTTTGACTGCTTAAGGTCATTGGAAACTCTTATGCAGCAAAAAGATGAAGGGTCTGTTCGATTCCAAAGACTCGGATTAGATTCTGCCAAACCTTGGAGAACGTAAGCCTATGAGAATTCCCTCAGTAATCCTATGTGTCAGTCAAAACAGTAGCCTTGTGTTGTGGTACAGTCATATCTGAACGTCTGGTAAATAAACACCAGTTTTCTTAAACAGTAGTAAAGGAATTGCGTTACAACTGACATGGATGCGTGAATATTGAATGGATTTGATCCAAGTTTTTCTTCTACTTATCTGACGTATTAGGTTAATCGATCATTAGAAGGCTTTGCTACAATGGGAGGGGTAACGCCATAAGCTGGTTGCTATGTTATTATGGAGAGAGTAATTTTAATGTCATTTTAGTGATTCTATTACGTTCGACTGTAAATATATGTATATAATTTATAATAGTGGACATAAAATGTGATTTGGCCAAACACACCAGTAACGTAACTTTTGAATACCTGCGTCAGCGATTACTTTAACTTTTATGATATCTCTCGAATGGGTATGGTGCTGAATCAATAGATAGTAAGTGGAATCCATACATGTAGTTCAGCAGTTGTAAAAAGTGACAAACGTGCCTTAATTGCTATATCCATCAGACTGGATGGTGATGACTAGCTGCCTTCCCTTTAGTCTTACACCGCTAAATTAGGGACGGATAGCGCAGATAGCTCTCGTGTAGCTTTGCGCGAAATTCAAAACAAGCAAACAAACTGTTAATGTGTGATTTGTCAATGAGGAAAATAAACGAAAGTTTGCTATGAAAATATATGAAAAATGAAATGACAAACGTTGTGAACATGTTACTGGACAATAGTACAACAATTGAAAATAATGTGTATTAATAAAGACATTACATTAATGAAAATGATGAGTAATTACTACAACACATATAATTCTAATTTGTATCTGTGTAATACATCTTGCCATTTAATTCACTCTTTCACTCATTTGAAAAAGATTGGGGAGTGCAAGAAACCACATTTATCAATGAAGAGGAGAGATGACAAAAGTTTGTGCTTCAGGTAATGATGTCCAACAACCGAAAGCTCTGAGGTCTGTTAGATGACCTCCACAGTCGTCTGACATTTCTTTCTTTTCTCTTTTATACTTTTCTTTGGTTGTTTGTCATATCCGTCGATTACACTAGTTGTGGTTATCTCGATTATTCCAAACCTAAATGTACACAAATGGTTACAGATGGGGCATAGAAAGTCAGAAATTGAGATATTAAAAGATGCTGCATTATAATATTTCTCTAATAGAGCAGCGAGACGTTGTTGGCGATTTGTACTCCATTTTTGCGGCGGCTTTGTTGGTAAATAAACGTCAGGTGGATCTGTCCTCTACTAAGCCTTCCAGCTGACGAGACTTTATTTCGCACAACTTAAAGTTACACCTCAGAGTGTCTTTAAAGCTTTTTTCTTTTAAGAGGGACATCTTTAATTGCCCTTTGCCCTACTTCAACTCCCCACAAAAGAGATGCTTTGGGTTTTTGATTTCCACCATCAAGAGAACATGGCCAGTCTATTAAAGCTGAGCTGTCGTTGTCAATTAGTCAGACATATTTATGGGGCAGGCGATGTTTGAAGCACCTTTTTTATCCCCCTTGTCCACTAGGATGAGTAATGCTGTCCTAGCTATGGCTCCTCAGTCGCTCCTAATGCTGCCGGATTCCGCTAGTCTTCATCAAATGCACCTGTATTTACGGCTCCTCAGTCCATTTTGTTGGGTTAAATAAGATTTTTTAAATTGACATTTAAAAAAATTCAATCATTCTTAAAATTTGTATATAAATATACATATAAGTTTTGTGGGAACAAAAAATATTTCACAATACCACAAATACTTTTAAAATAATCCATCTACAAGTGGGTCAGTGGCAGCTTACATACACATTTTCTTGGATAAAATATGGAGTTCGATTTTCTGCAGTTTAAAAAAAATGTAGCTTTGCACTAAGAAAACAGTAACAACGATTTTTAAACACTTGAACTTTAGTTATGGTTCATTTTATTGTAATTGATCTGAGTTTGTTTTGTTTTAACTAGTACGTAATTATTTTAACTCGTTAATGCTTATTTAAGCTATATTATGTTTAATTTCAGTAATTTGAATTTTATTTCTGAATAAGTTCCAATTCATTTATTTTCATCTTGTTTATTTAATTTATTATAGTTACTTGAAGCTGTATTGCTAACTTAATTTATGCTTTGGCTGTGTTATTTTGAGTTTATCTGAGATCATTTCACAGTCTTATAAATGTAAGTTTATTTTGAATTACAGCTAATTTCAAATTTACTTCTACTTTAGTTTTTTCTGATTTTATTTTTATTGTTGGGAACTCTTTATTAAAAGCTGTATTTTCATTTTTACTATTTTACCCTGCTGGCTCACTGGTAAGATTGATGGCTTACAACGTTAAAAATATGGGTTTGATATCCATCCGAGCACAACTGGAGAGCCCATTTTGTAATCATACATTTAAATGCAAATAAATAAATAAATTTCTCCATGTGGAAGCGTCATGGCCTCGTGCATGTCGTCTAACGAGGTAACTTACTGCATGATTTTAACTACTTAAAGTTCACTTTATAGTTTTGTGCCTAAGAGAATTCTGACATAACTTAATAACCGCTACTATCCACAGTTAGAAATGAATTTATCTATAAGATATTCAAGAATGATTTTGAAATATTTTAGGTAAGTATACTGTGTTTAGTGAACGTTCATGTTGGAAGTATCGAAAATATGAGTAATAGTCGAAGAACCATAACTTTCCAGTAGCACGTGCTCTTTCGGGTTATTCATTTAATGGTTGGGATAAAAATAGAAACTATTCCAAGCAAAGGGAATCGCTTTCCTTTTGTACTTGTACACTCGACTTGTACGTTAGGATTCCCAAAGAGTACTACAGACCAACTACTTTAAAAAAAACAACAACAAATCTTTATTATAATTTCCTGTAAAATACAAACTGTGCTACTTGTTCTTATTCCATTATAACCTTATAACTATTTTAATTGAAATTATTATAAATATTTATTGTGGGCTGTTTTTATTATTATTAGTTTGCTTATGTATTCAGAATAATAACATTTAGTTTTTCAAGTGTATATAACAGCATTTCAGATAGACAAAATATATATCTGAAATGCTATCTTTATATATCCTTGGATAAATATTCAGATAAAACTACATAGAAACATATGAGTTGGTTTAAAATATAATATTTAAACGTAAAAAGTAAGTAATACTAGCAACAGTTAGTTTTAATATTTTGAGATCATTAGGTTTGGTTTGTTTTGAATTTCGTGCAAAGCTACACGAGGACTATCTGCGCTAGCTTTCCCTAATTTTGCAGTCTAAGACTAGAGGGAAAACAGCTAGTCATCACCACCCACCGCCAACTCTTGGGCTACTATTTTACCAATGACTAGGCGAATTGATCGTAACATTATAACGCCCTCACTGCTGAAAGGGCGAACAAGTTTGATGTGATGGGGATTCGAATCCGCGCACTCAGATTACGAGTCAAATGTCTTAACCATTTGGCAATACTGAGCCAAAGAAATCCTTAGAACTAACCTATTAAACGGTTCTTCCTGCTCGAATATTTTTCAATAAATGTTTAAAAAACAATTTTCTTTGCAACAAAATATGAACTTTATACCTCTCATGAGTAGCTCTAGAATGATTTACGAATATTCTCTAGCTAAGAACTGTTTCACATGTGATATTATAATTATCATATAATGCATTACGGGTTTCATAGGATAGAATGTGCATCTGTTTGAAGTTAATTTAATCTCTGATCCATAACTTTATATGAAATCTATTTTCAATATACATTCTTCCTTGATATCAATTATCCACACACCATGTTGTGTAGAAAATCCTCCAGAAGTGAGGGTAACTTTTTCTTGTTGAAACTTTATATCCACTTTGTGGTCCATCATCCAATATTCTTTTTTTTCATCTTTGTTTGTTTGTTTGTTTATAATTTCTCGCAAAGCTACACGAAGGCTACTTGCGCTAGCTGTTTCTAATTTAGCAGTGTAAGACCAGATGGAAGGCAGCTAGTCATCACCACTCATCGCCAACTCTTGGACTACTCTTTTACCAGCAAATAGTGGGATTGAACGTAACTTTATAACGACCCCACGGTTGAAAGGGCGAGCATGTTTGGTGCGGCGGCGTTTCGAACCCGAGACCCTGAGATTATGAGTAGAACGACTTAACCAATTTGACCATGCAGGGCCCATTCTTCATCTTTAAAGGCAGTTCCCATCTTTTGGTATCAAATAAGGCCGAACTGAATAAAGTTATTTTATCTCTCATCTTTTTCTTCTCTGTCTTCTTTTAATGTTTTATCTCTTTCTGTTTTCTCTTCTTTCCATATGTTTCGTTATATACAGCAGGCCCGGCATGGCCAAGCGCGTAAGGCGCGCGACTTGTAATCTGAGGGTCGCGGGTTCGCGCCCGCGTCGCGCTAAACATGCTCGCCCTCCCAGCCGTGGGGGCGTTATAATGTGACGGTCAATCCCACTTTTCGTTGGTAAAAGAGTAGCCCAAGAGTTGGCGGTGGGTGGTGATGACTAGCTGCCTTCCCTCTAGTCTTACACTTCTAAATTAGGGACGGCTAGCGCAGATAACCCTCGAGTAGCTATTGTAGCTAAGTACATTGAAGTACTTAGCATTATGCATTGTGGAACTATAATTATTATACTTTCACTATTATAGTATGAACCACTAACTGAAGCAGTCAGTACAAGGACTGAGTCTGCTCTGTCTTTTCTCTAAATGTTTTTACTTTCCTAAAAGAGTGGAACTTTCCTCTAATTTTAACAAATTAAATTATATGGCTCTCCCCTTATTAGCAGTTCTTTAGTTTGTCAGGTCCTTCAGGCCCCCTTTTGGCTCTGTCCCTCCGCAATTGCGGAAGGCATACTTGCTTCAGTTCCAACTTTAACATCACTACTGATGTATTTATTGGTTGGACATGCTCTTTTGGATTATATGATAAAGAATAATGCAAAGTAAAGTCCACCTATCGATAACTTATAGAAACCTTTACTTATTAGACAATTATTACTTCACATAAAACATTTCCTGTAGTAAACGATACATTAAAAACATAGATCAGAATATCATTACTTATATTCTGATTTTATTAGCTTTAGTTGTTGTTTTTTATAAGTTCGTGCTTTTTTGTACATTTTTTATTTCACTGTAAGGGTGATTCGGAGGAACAGAAGATTTGCTTTGGAACTAATTTCGTATGTTATTTTAGTGACGCCCCGCCCAAATAGCTCAACAAGTTTGAGAAT